>NW_027187361.1:28297159-28360973 GCF_028583685.1 Petaurus breviceps papuanus
TCATAAAAATGTGGGATTTTTTAAAGGTTTAAAGCAGGAATTTTATTTAAGTAGTTATAAAATGTATTTGATGCTTCCAAAGGCACATTCCTTTAATACAAATATACATATATCATCCATAGCTAGTATTTTTTTATGTGGAAAACAACATTTTTCTTTCGTTCTTTTTGGTCACTGGTATTCTCTGTGTTCTATTTATATGAGTGAATGAGCAAGTGAGTGAGTGTGTATTGTTGTTGTTGTTGATAGGGAGATGACGTCATCAAGAAGTTATTTTTTTCTCACCACACTTTAATTCTTTGTCAATGGAACTTTCAGCGTAAGTCCTATAATATAAGACAATGTCACAAAGAATTAACAATACTAACCTGGTGTCCAATGACCCAGCAGTTACAGGTTCTAGTCCAGTGGTGCACAAGTCATTTTGACCTCCACTGTCCATTGCTCAACCTCCTAAGGGCCAACTGTCCTTCCTGTAATATCTACTTCTGGGAAGTCATTTTTATTCGTTTTGGCTGCAGTTTTTGGACTTGTTCACATTGCTGAGTTGTAAGGACAGTTTATCAAGCTTAATTACCTTCATCTTGTTAAGTAGCTCAATTTTTTTCTTAAAAAACCCAACAACATATATTCTGTTAATAAGATTAGCAGCGTGGGCTTGATTCCAGATTCTACCTCTATAGAGATACATGATTGATAAATTTTGCTTAAAGAAAAACAAGCAAAGGTTTCCTACCAAATATGTATGACTTTTGGGAAATTCAGAGTAAATTAGGAGATTGTGGAATGTTTCTAAAGAGTAGAAAAAGTTGTAAATGTAGCTATTAATTATCATAAAATCACACTGGTTTTCTAGTCACGATGAAATAGAATGATTTGGAGATCTTAATTCTGATCAATTTTGATAAGCAAACTACCTACCAATCCATTTCATTACCTTATTTAGATACCCAGCATAAGGGACTGGTGTTTGAGTCACTAGGGTTTTGTTGCTTACCCTAAGGGAATAAGTCAGAAATAAGAGAGTAAACTTCATGGCATCAGGACTGTCTCAAGAACCTTAGAGGATCTCAGACCTGACCTGCTTCCTGAAGATCCTCAAAACATGAGGCTGGCTGAGACCTAGGGAAAAAATAAAAGGGAACTACTACTACAACTTGCCCAATGATGTTGGGTATCTTCACAAGAGATAGAGAACATTATGAAATGCAATGTATAATTTTGATTACATTAAATTGAAAGGTTTTTGCACAAAGAAAGTCAATGCAACCAAGATTAGAAGGGAAGCAGAAAACTAGGCAAGCAATGTCTCTGATAAAGGCCTCAATTCTAAAATATATAAAGAACTGAGTCAAATTTCTAAGAATACAAGTCATTCTCCAACTGATAAATGGTCAAAGGATATGAACAGGCAGTTTTCAGATGAAGAAATTAAAGCTATCTATACTCATAAGAAAAATGCTCGAAATCAGTGTTTATTAGAGTAATGTACATCAAAAAACTCTTAGGTACTACATCACAACTATCAAATTGGCTAACATGACAAAACAGGAAAATTAAAAATGCTGAAGAAGATGAGGGAAAATTGGAACACAAATGCATTGCTGGTGGAGTTGTGAACTGATCTAACCATTCTGGAATGAAATTTGGAACCAAGCCCAGAGGGCTATAAAAATTTATGTGGCCTTTGATCCAGCAATGCTACTTCCAGGGCTATATCCCAAAGAAATAAAAAAAAATGGGGTAAGTTCGGCAAAAGATGCCCCAAAAGCCAATGAGGAGAAGAATACTTTAAAAAGCAAAATCTGCCAGATGGAAAAGGAATTTCAAAAACTCACCGAAGAGAAGAATTCCTTTAAAATTAGATTGGAGCAAATGGAAGCTAATGACTTTATGAGAAATCAAGATACTACAAAACAGATCAAAACAAATGAAAAAATAGAAGGCAATGTGAAATATCTCATTGGAAAAACCACTGACTTGGAAAATAGATCCAGGAGAGATAAATGAAAAATTATTGGACTACCTGAAAGCCATGACA
Organism: Petaurus breviceps papuanus; assembly: GCF_028583685.1. Taxonomy (NCBI): domain Eukaryota; kingdom Metazoa; phylum Chordata; class Mammalia; order Diprotodontia; family Petauridae; genus Petaurus; species Petaurus breviceps. Next base: position 28,299,201 of record NW_027187361.1, read on the forward strand.
AAGAAAAGAGCTTAGACAGCATCTTTCAAGAAATTATCAAGCAAAATTGCACTGATATTCTAGAACCAGAGGGCAAAATAGAAATTGAAAGAATTCACCAATCACCTCTTGAAAAAGATCCCAAAAAGAAAACTCCTAGGAATATTATAGTCAGGTTCTGGCGGTCCCAGGTCAAGAAGAAAATACTGCAAGTGGTCAGTAAGAAACAATTTGAGTATTTTAAAAACACAGTCAGGATAACACAAGACTTACCAGCTTAACATTAAGGGATCAAAGGGCTTGGAATATGATATTCCAGAGGTCAAGGAGCTAGGACTAAAACCAAGAATCACCTACCCAGCAAAACTGAGTATAAAGCTTCAGGGAAAAATATGGTCATTCAATAAAATACAGGATTTTCAAGCATTCTTGATGAAAAAAACAGAGCTGAAAAGAAAATTTGGCTTTCACATACAAGAAGCAAGAGAAGTATGAGACGGTAAACAGGAAAAAGAAACCATAAAGAACTTATTAAAGTTGAACTATTTACATTCCTACATGGAAAAATGATAATTGTAATCCATAAGACTTTTCTCAGTATGAGGATAGTTGAAGGGAATATATATATATATATATATATATATATATATGTATGTATAGGAGGGTGTGTGTGTATAAATATATAGGTGAGTGTGTGCATATGTATGTACATGTGTACATAGTGCACAGGATGAGTTGAATATGAAGGGATGATATCTAAAAAATAAAATTAAGAGATGAGAGAGAAATATATTGGGAGAAAGAGAAAGGGAGAGATACATTAGGGTAAATTATCTTATATAAAAGAGGCAAGGTAAAACTGTTACGATGGAGGGGAAGAGCAGGAAGGTGAAAGGGAATGGGCCAAGCTTACTCTCATTGAATTTGGCTTAAGGAGGGAATAACATACACACTCATTTGGGTATCTTACCCTACAGGAAAATAGGGGGGAAGGGGATAAGAGGAGGAATGATAGGAGGGAGGGCAGATTGGGGGAGAGGGTAGTTAGAAGCAAACACTTGAAAAGGGACAGGGTCAAAGGAGAAAATAGAATAAGTGGGGGTGGGATAGGATGGAAGGAATTATAGTTAGTCTTTTACAATATAACTACTATGGAAATGTTTTGTGTAACTACACATGTACAAACTATAGTGAATTGCTTATCTTCCCAGTGGGGGTGGGTGAGGAGGGAAGAAGGGAAAAAATCTGGAACTAAAAGTTTTAAAAATATTTTTAAATTGTTTTTTACATGTAACTGGGAAATAAGATATATAGGCACATATATAGAAATATATATAGAAATCCATCTTGTCCTGTTGATGGAGGAGGAATAAGAGAGAACAGAATGAGGGAAGGGCTATTCTGTAGGCTCACTATTTGGGGGTGGAGTAGGGGAACAACAGGGAGAAAAAGTTGCAATTCAAAATCTTATAGAAATGAATGTTGAAAACTAAAAATAAATAAATAAATTGAAAAAAATAAAAATTTAAAAAAGGGTAAATTCCCACATGTACAAAAATATTTATAGCAGCTCTTTATGTGATGGCCAAGAACTGGAAATTGAGGGGATGCCCATTAATTGGGGAATGACTAAGCAAGTTGTGGTATATGAATGTAACAGAATGCTATTGTGCTATAGGAAATGACGAACAGGGGGGCAGCTAGGTGGCACAGTGAATAGAGCACCAGCCCTGGAGTCAGAAGGACCTGAGTCCAAATTTAGCCTCAGACACTTAACACAAAACTATCCATGTGACCTTGGGCAAGTCACCTAACCCCAATTGCTTTTCCTCCCCCTCCCCCCCCAAAAAAAGGAAATGATGAACAGGCAGACTTCAGACAAATCTGGAAAGACTTATACGAACTGATGCTAAGTGAAGTAAGTAGAACCAGGAAAGTATTTTACATAGTAACAGCCAAATTGTGCAATGACTGAGTTTGATAGACTTAGCTTCTCTTAGCAATGCAAGGACCTAAGACAACTCCAAAAGATTCATAATGGAAAATGCCATCCACATCCAGAGAAAGAACTATGGAGTCCAAATGCAGATTTTTGCTATTTGCTCTCCTTTTTTTGTTTGTTTTTTCTTTCTCTTGGTTCTTCCCATTCATTTTAATTCTTCTATACAACATGACTAATGTGAAAATGTGTTTATTAAGAATGTACATGTGGAGGCTTTATCGGATTGTGCACTGTCTTGCAGAGGGGGGAGGAAAGGGAGCTGAAGAAAATTTAGAACTTATAGAAGTGAATGTTGCAAACAAGAACAAAAATTAATTAATTAAAAAAAAATAATGAACATGCTAAGTCGTCTAATGGTTAGTGCTCTGAGCTTGGAATCATGAATACTTGAATTCAAATCCTGCCTCAGAAGCATTTGCCAGCTGTGTGATTGTTAGCAGCTCACTTCAGTTCCCTCAGTCTTGGTTTCATGTTTTGTAAAATGGGGATAAGTATAACACTTATCTCACAGTCTTGTTGTGAGGATAAATTAGATATAAAATGTGAAGTGCTTGGTAAATAGCTTTGCAAAGTTGAAAGTAGCATATAAATATTAACTAGCATCATTATTTTAAGAAAAGAAAGAATGAGGAGAAAAGCAATACATTGAGGAAGAAACTAGGAAGAAGAATATATAATTTTTCATAACTGAAGCATGCCCAGAAAAGGGGACACATAGGGCAGCTAGGTAGTATAGGACATAGAGCCCTGGGTCTGAAGTCAAAAAGTTGTATTCACTTGAGGATGGGAAGCAGCTTCAATAGAGAGACCCCAGGCAGCAGGAAAAAAAAAAAACTTGCAATGAATTCAGAGAGCTAGCCCTAGCAAAAAAAGAGCAGAGCCCACTCTGGGAGCTCAGCTGAGCAATCCACTAAATAATACTACTGTAGCCTTTGTGGAGCTTTATAAGGATTCACTTAAGAGAAAAAGGATTTCAAGTCCTGAAACAACCTAGAGCTGTGAGAATCTTTGAGTACCTGTGTTCCCTATATGTCTGCTTCCCCATCATTGTATACTAACTTTTATCCGCCTTTTCCACAGACACTGTGTGTTAGTGGGAGAGTACAGCCTGGGTTTTTAAGGGCAGCTAGGTGACTCAGTGGATAAAGGGTGGGTCTGGAATCAGAAATCTCTGAGTTCAAATCTGGCCTCAGACACTTATTAGCTGTGTGACCCTGGGCAACTTACTTAACCTTGTTTGGCTCAGTTTCCTCATCTATAAAAATGAGTTGTAAAGGGAAGTAGCAAATCACTTCTGAAAATCTCAAATGGCTTCATGAAGAGTTGGGACCTGCAATTAAACATCACCCTAGATCATGGGAAGGTGGATTATTTCATAACTAATATTTTGCTGTTCCCTATTAGGAAATGCTTTTGCTATGAGCTAATTATATCTGTTGACTGACTTTTTTAAAAAAATTGTTTTTATTTTATATTTTAATACCAAATAAAATGAGCATTTCATATGCACAGTAAGAAAGCAAAGAAAAAGTTGATCATACATGAAACTATAGATGTGTATTATGTACTAACTTTTCTTTTTAAATATAGTTCAAACTGTGGCCTTTGAAGCTATTATACATGTACATATTTCTTTCTATCCTTCTTCCTCTTTTCTTCTCTGAGTTTTTCCCCAAAATGTGCCTCAATGTGTTTCTTTTTTTTTTCCTACCCCATACCAATCCCTATTTCTTCTTTAGGGTCTCACCAACACCATTAGGGAAAGAAAGATTTTTGAAATAATTTTTTTTTGTTTTGGTTGTTTTTAAAAAGCTCTTTCTTTAAGTCTTCTAAGAATTCTTGTTGGGCTTGTGTCCAAGCAGCATTTTTCTTTAAGGCTTTGCTTATAGGTATTTTCAAGTCATTGGCTTCTGAATTTGTTTCTTGACCTTCCCTGCCACCATTTAGCTTTTTTTTGTTCATTTGCTCATTTTCTTGTTCATTCAAATTCTTGTTCATTTGTTCATTTTCTAGCCTTTTTCTTGACTTTGGACTTGATGTATTGGGTTCTGCTAACTTCTGGGGAGTTGTCTGCCATGAGCTTCTGTCTTTTCTATCCTTCTGCTACTTTCATAACTCAGTCTGGAGGCCTATAAGTTTTTAGTGTTTCTGAGTTGGTGTGATCTAGGGAGAGGTCTGGTCACTGCCAGTGCTCTCTGGTCCTTATATAAATAGGGCTCCTGCTCCCTCACAACTGTGGTTGCTCCTCTCCATCCTGGAATACAGAACTGGAAAAAAATGGTCAACAGAGCTGCCAGATGACACTCAGTTTTACTCTCCCATATTATAATAGGATTATAGTAGGATCCCTTGAGAATTTCTGCCCAAGTGGTCAGTCTTCTTGCCAACCCTGGGTCCTGGCTCATGACTGCTGTTGCCACCATACCCAGTCCCTCCTTGCCCTAGTGTCCACAGACCTCTCTTCCTGTCCTCATAAGTTGTCCTGGAAATAAATGACTCTCTGTGACTTCTTCTTGATTTTTCCCACTCAAAATCTGTTTTGCCACATTTTTATTTCATTTTGGCAGAAGTCCTGAGGAAGATGAAGCAAAGTTGCTGAACTTTCACTACACCATCTTGACTCTGCTCCTCGGTTTACTGTTAATGAAAAGTGCACTGGTGAAGGACTGTGAATTTAGAATTAGAAGGTCCCACAAATTAAATGCTTAAAACCTAAGTATAGTCATTCCTCTGACCTCCCAACCTGAATACTTATGAATACTGAGTTGAGAGATATTCCAGAATGGGTGCTACATCTAAAAAAATCTATAATGGTGTAATTTAGCATATTGTGACAGAAAGCGAGAGGCAGTCATGGTCTAATATAATCCAATCTAGTCAGGAAACGTTGCTGTTGTACATTCTTCATTTTTGAAGAGGACCATTGACATGATGGGGTTAAATCTTGACTCTTGTGTGAACTGGACTTTAGTGAGTAAGAGTTGCACAAAGTCTTCAACCTCATTCTCTCTTTCAGAGGCATCAAAATCTAGTAGCAAGACAAAGGTCAAAATGACTGAGGATGACCTTGGTGTCTTCAATGTCTGACTAAGCTCTAAGCTTTCCACACTAACTGTTACAGCCACCCATTGGAACAAATTGCTCTCATCCACCTATTCCACTGGGAGAAGTCTTCACATGCTTGGGGTAGACACCCCCCTACCTCACCAATAGGTTTGAGGCCTCTTAGTTATCTTCAACCTGGTTTGTCCCATCTGTCAAGATGATTTTACTGAAGTCTGGCTCCTGTGTATGCTATGGCTTCTTGGAGCCACAGGTAAGAGTTGGGTGAAGGTGGACATCAAAGGTAGATCCTGAGAAAAGTAATCCTGAAAAGGGCTCAGCTGCCCTCAGACCAGAGGGGATAGACCTCCCTGAATACCCCATATACCCTGAGTCAGGAAGTGAAGTTGAATCAAAAAAAGTCAAGGTTTAAAACTTCTCTATGGTTTTAGATTGAAGGAAGAAAAGAAGGAAGAAAGGAAAATAAATTTAAGGAATAATAAAATCATAAAGATAGTATAGCTTAGTGTTTAAAGGGCTGTCTTCAGAATCAGGAAAACCTGGGCCCAAGTACTACCTCTGATACATACTGTGTAGGCCATGGATAAGTAAATATGAAGAAAATGTGAAATCATAAATCTAGATTTTTAAATATGACAGGATAGGGGAGATATTTTTTTTCAAGAAGCTTAGTTTGCCCTCTCAATTAGTAGTTTATCCCTATTATCATAAGGGCAACTCTGATGACAAGCTTAATGAACCACTTAACCAGCTAGGGATAGAGGAAAGCCTGTTGTTAATTGGGAGTAGATAGAGGGATACTAGAAAACTAATAACCCATGCTTAAGATATTTTATTTTCATAAAATGCTGAATAGAGGTCAATAAGGCAAATAGAAATGATTTTGCCCAATAATAAAATAAGCCTCTCAACTTAATTTCCAAAGAGCTGACTCTGAGAATCTCCCCAGGAGAGATGATTACTTGAACTTGGAGATATCATACTGTATAATTCTACATGGTAGAGTTTCATGGTAGAAAGTCATCCAATCATTTCATTTGATGTAAGAAGAAAAATTATTACAATAGCACACGAGCTGCAGCAAAAAAAGGTGTATAGATTCAGATCCAAGTGTACAGAACAAGACCATATTTTAAAAATCCCAACAATAGTAAAATTCATGTGAACAATTTCATCAGTGAAGTTGCCTGCATATTTTGTAGGTAGACATATGCAACACAATCATAAATCAGATGAAAGGATTGTGAACTTTTGGTATAATGAAATGAATCCTAAAATTAACTTTTTATGACAACATAAAATTTGCTACAGAATTACCACACATTTCAGAATACTAGTATATTACTCCTTATCCTCTGATATTACAAACAAAATTCTCCAGCATTTCTAGGCATATGTGGAATAATAAACCTTTGTGAAAACAAGTGAATGAAATATTCCTTATGATTTGTCTACACATATCATTGTAGGTGTCTAAGTGACCCAGGATACAGTTATGTACAAAAAGAGAAAAATTCTAGAGTGGGAAATGACTTGTATTTTTAAAGTAGAGGGGCATGATGGGTTCCAGACATCTACAAAAAACTTGAGTTTTATCAGCATTTCTAAATTTTCAACCAAGAAATATTTTTTTTATATTTATTATGTTTTATGACACTTTAAAGTAATTTATAACACATTAACAAAAGGATATATTGGGCTGAAAGCCAATGTGAAAATGAAAAAGATGAAGTGTCAGAAACAGCAACTTTCAAATTCCAGATACAATCCTTGCTTCTATATTCTATCTAAAATGTTAAATATAACAATTAATTTTTAGCAATAAATTTAGAAACAACAAATTTAAAAACAAGAATTTTAAAAAAATGAAGTATCAGATAAAGGCAAGCTACTTGTAGTGATAAATGCAAATGAAGACTCATAACTTGCTAATATTGCTTGATATTTTTATTTTGTATTTTAAAGAAATATATATACATATATAAACTGATACTGAGAGGAGCAGGACCAGGAGAACACGGTACACGATTACAGACACATTGTATCTGTGATGACCAACTTTGATACACTGGGTTGTCTCAGCTACAAGACAACTCCAAAAGCCTCATGATGGAAAGACTTACCTGCATGCAGAGAAAGCATTATGGAGTCTGAATGCAGGCTGAAAGAACTACCTGCTCTCTCTCTCTCTTGTTTTGTTTTATCTTGTTCATTCCATTGGTTATAATCCTTCTTTATGACATGACTAAGGTTTAATGGGAGGATATTTTTAGAACCTATATCGGATTGCATGCCGCCATAAGGAAAGGAGGGACATGAGGAAGGGAGAGAAAATTTGTCATTCAAAAGCTTGTGGAACTAAATTTACTACTTATAGTAAATACATATTTTTAAAATAAAAAAAGAAATAGTGCCTTCCAGATTAAGCATTATATAAATAAAATAGAATATGGATCCATTGCATTGGTAAATTCTCTTCAAAGAGGAATTGACTGTTTGGTAAAGGACTGTGCTCTTCAAGTGGATTAATGAAATAACTGGACCAAACATTTTGTCTCACAGAGATAGTTAGAAACAGAAATAATCTGCTGAATTTTAATATAATGGTATTCTTAAACAGGAATTATTTCTGCATTTCATTAACTTTTGTTGTACAGGCCACTTCTGAGAATTAAATAGGCATAACCTTCACATTGATAAAATAAAATGCTTTTGAAAAATAAAAATTTGGATTCTGATGCAATGGGGTACTAGCCAATGAGAGCCCATTCCTTATCACATGCATTGATTTTCCCTTCTTGGTGGATTATAAAGAGCACACACAATACTTCGTTCCTACTGCCAATCCACCACGTGCAACTTTAAGGACCCAGTTTCTGGTCATAAGTGACTGAAAAGCTGGTGCTATGTGATGACAAGGAGTTTTCTAATTATATCCAGAGCCCAAAGTGCTGATGACGAAGTTGGAACTGTGCTTCAAGGATTGGTTTTTATTGTTCAGTGGTGTCAGACTCTTTATAACCCATGGACCATACTGTTTCTGGGGTTTTCTTGGCAAAGATACTGAAACGGCTTCCCATTTCCTTCTCCAGTGCATTAAGGCAGAGGTTAAGTGACTTGCCCAAGGTCACAGAACTAGTAAGTGCGTTCCTGACTCCAGGGCAGGTAGGTGACACAGCGCCAAGACTGGAGTAAGGAAGACTCATCTTCCTGAGTTAAATCTGGCCTCAAACACTTAGTAGCTGTGTGACCTTGGGCAAGTCATTTAACCCTGTTTACCTCAGTTCCTCCTCTGTAAAATGATCTGGAGAAAACCATTTCAGTATCTTTGCCAAGAAAACCTCAAATACAGTAGGAGAGATTCAGACACAGGAGAAATGACCCACCAACAATAACAAACTTTCTGACTCCAGACACAGCACTCTATCTACTGAACCACCTAGCTGCCTCCTAGGCAAACAGAGGTTAAATGACTTGTCGAAGGTCACACAGTAAGTGTCTGAAACCCGCTTTGAACCTAGGTCTTCCTGACTCCAGCTCCAATGTTCTATTTCCTGAGAGGACTGGATACTGTCTCATTACACTTAAATATAATTTTTATTCAACATTAGAGTCAAATTTTGGGTAGGGGCCAGATATCTGAAATCAAAATGAAAGTCAAAAGGGAAATATATTCATTTCAAATGCAACTTTTTCTTGGATTTAGACCTAGAAAGAACATTACAGGTCATCAATTCTAACCCTCTCCTTTTACAGATGAGGACCAGGGAGGTTAAGCAACTCATTCAAGGTCACACAGGTATTAAGAGACAGAGCTATGTGTAGGAATTCAGGTCTTCTAAAAAAAAAAAACCACGGTTCTTCCTAGCCTACCAAACTACCTTTGTACCTCTAATACATAAGGTGAAACAAGGCTGCATAATGAAGTTAAAAAAAAGAAACAATATACTTATTGTGACAATGTAAAGAAGCAAACTGAGACTCTATTGTCATGTGTGTCATTTATACATCTACATGCCTGGAATGAAGGAAGGTGACAAGGTAAAAAATAACTGACGTGTATGTAATGCTTGAAAAGTTTACAAAGTCTTTTTTTTATACAAGGTATGGTTATCATTTGATCTTCACAGTAACCTTGTGAGATAAATATTACAAGCATCCACTTTTTGATGATGAGAAAATCACGGCTGAATTCGACCAGTCGTTGCTCATAATGGCCCAAATCAGGATGCATCCCAAGCATGGGACACCTGACTCCAATTCAGTGCTTAGAACTCTAAACCAGAGGTGTTAAACATGGGGACAGTGGCGCCCCCCCACCCCCCACTTCTGCAAATACCAAGCACTGAATCAAAGTAAAATGTGATTGGGAAATAATTCACAAAAGAAAACTACAATAAAACAGAGAATATTACAGTTTTAAAATGAAGTCAGTGTGCTGCCTGCATGGATCCTCACTCCTCCTGTATTTCTATTTGAGTTTGCTCTAAACCAAGGCACAGCTTCCTTTACATGGAACTGTGAAGGCCTTGGTAATGAAATACATGAAGCCTTCCCTTGAACTGCAAGATGCCAAGGAGTCTCAGAATAATTAATTACTTATTTCTCACCAGAAGGGTGAGTCAGGATTGCCTCACCCTTAAGCAGATCAGAAAATTGACTCTCAGAGTTAATGACTAAACTGCCCAAGGTCAATTGAGGGCTGCCACTAACGCCAGCATGGCCTTCACTTAAGATGCTAGTCTGAGATGCTTCTATATATGAAACTAATGTGTTGACACACTGAATGTTTAGATGAAATAATCAGCTTTCTTAGCTTCGATTTATAATAAACTGAAACCACTTCAAAAGTTCTGTTTCGGGTAGTTGTTTGTTTCAATCACTATGAATGGGTGGGTGGGTAAGCAGTAGTAATTGATACATTAGTAAAGGCTCCCTTCTTTCTGATAGCCAGTTTTCCCTAAGAACCATCTTCCATCCTGCATTGATTAAAGAAATCAATGTCACTGTATTTGTGGCCTCTGACAATAACCTCTAAACTTTCTCTGAATTCACTCTTGGTGGTATTACTGACTTCAAACATTCTTTTTATTATGCTGTTCCTTTTTATACAGCTCCAAAACAACTTCCCATGTGCTATTAATACTGAGCCATTTAATAGTACTATTAGTATTTCTCTAAGTATGGATCAAGTATGTTTGTATGGGATAGCTGTGCCGTATAATGAGACAGAACCAAACTTTCTTGGTGAAGATTACATGCAAATTAAATGAAACCTGAGGATTTAAGGGGAATTGGTTTTATGGCCACAAGTACTTGGGGTCAGGTATTGCAATTAAAGCAAACAGTAAAAGGAACTTTAAGAAAATCATCTACCTGGCTAAATTAAGTACAAAAATACATTTAAGTGCTTACTATGCCTGGGCACTGTGTGCGTTATCTCCCACTATTAAATTGAAAGCTCCTCAAGGATAGGGACTTTCTTTTGTTTTAAATCATATCCTTAGTGCCTAGCACATAGTAGGCTCTTAATAAATGTTTATTGGACTGGATTGGATCTCTTTGACTTCAGGCCTCCCAATTCCTAGCACACCTGTCCTTTGAAGGTAGTGTGACATCCTCCACTCAATGATGGACATTCTTACTAGGTCAAATCCCTCACATCCAGTAACTCTGAAACTCTGTAAACCACCATCTAATGCCCACTGGCTGGATACCCCCTACCACCTGATTCCTCATTGCCATCCCCTTCAACATGTCTCCCCAAATTTCATTATAACTCAACCCAGCCTTTCTATATAGACCTCCAGAATGCCTGTTTAAAGGGCAACAAACTAACCTTTATCTTAAATGTATCCCTCTCCCATTCCTTCCTTCTACTAGCTCTTACTGAGAAACCTGACTTCCCCCTGATGACATACCGTGTTTCCCCGATAATAAGACACTGTCTTATTAATTTTTTTGGACAGAAAAACACCAGAGGGCTTATTTTCAGGGGAGGGCTTATTTTAATGAACATTGACAGCAATTTTAATAAACGGGTAAATGTGAACAAAAAAATGTACCTTTATTCAATAAGCAAATCACTGGGGAAGAATAGGATGACGCGCTCACTGCTGCAGCTCTGATTGGATGCAGCTTGGAGCGTGGCGTGCGTTTCACGGGGGGGGGGAACGGTGCATACAGAGGGCACCGTATTGTAGCGTGTAGCGCAGGGGATCACCTTCACTACAGTAGCAATGTCAATAGGGCTTATTTTCGGGGGAGGGCTTATTTTAGAGGAACCTTACACAGTAAGGGGAGGGCTTATTTTCGGGATAGGTCTTATTATCGGGGAAACACGGTAGCTTCCATGGCTACCCTTTCTAATAACGGCCGAACCTTCACTCATTCTCCTCAGATCACTGATGAAGAAGAAGCAGTTGGACTATTCCTTGCTCACTATTACCACTTCCAGTTTTTCCCCTTTCCTCATTGTAATGGTAATGGGATTTGAAGATCTCCCATGCCCCTTGAACTTCTTGATGTAACAGGAAGGGGTGGAACAGGGAGAAGACCAAGCTGAAAGAGGCCATAACTTCTAGGCGCCAGCATCTGGAGGCTGGGCTGCTACTGCTGGAGAGAGAGAAATGAGAAGTGAGGATTTGAACTGAGAATTGAAAACTCCTGAGAAATGAGAAGAAAGGAGAACTGGGAGGAAGCAGGCTGTGTCTGTCTGTTTTGATGTTACTTTTTCAAATTCATCTGCTGGTGAAGGACAGGGCTATTGTTACAGAAGCCCTAGGACCTTGCTGTTGGTTCGTAAGCCCTGAAAGAGGATTTTCTTGTTGTATGTTTACAGAAATCCTGGAGGAGAGTCTTGTTGATGTTTTCAGGAGTCCTGGGACTGTACTGATGATTTATGCTGATTACTCAGACCTTGTTGTTGGGTCTAGGTTGATTTCACAGGCAGAGAGTGAATTGATGAGAATGCTGGCAATGCCTATGTTTGTTATTGTGTCTTTGTTAAGCGTTGTCTTCCCAGGAAGAGAAACTGCTGAGAACTTGCCTTGGGTCAAGATGAAGAAAAGACCTCTCCTTGGGTATTAAATGCTGTGATGATATTGTAATCTAGCTGTGACCTAGGAGTGGATGGCCTTTGGGCTTTCCACTGCCCCTTGAGAGGGTGCTTGGCTGTGGCTGACAATATTGTAATTCAGGTTGTGATCCAGGGGTGGAAAACTTTGTGAATGACTAAATGAATGCACTATCCAGGGGTGGAGTACTTTGACCTTTGTACTTTGTGACTGACCAAATGAATGTACTTTGTTTATGATTGGAAACTAATCTCCAATTGAAGACTTACTAAATGACTGAGTTACTCTGTATTTTTATTTTCTCTTTTCTGTGAATGTTTTGTCTCAATCTGTCACTGAATAAATGTGGAGTTCACTATGCTTGTAATCCGAACCTTGGAAGCTGTTTGCTTGGCATTACATTATGGCATAGTCATCACTCAATGACAGAAGGTTCATGCTATTCTTATCTACTACCCAATAAAAATCCCGTTAGTTGTTGTCCATGGAGCCCCAAATCCTTCCTCAATGAGTTCAATACTTGGCTTAAATTTTTTTTCTTCCCCAATTCCTGCCTTCATAATATGGAACTTCAACAACATATTAATTAATTAATTCCCTCATGTTTTAATAATTATGAATTAATATTAAATATTAATATTTCATAACATCACCTAATTAATAGCTAGCAATTATGAATTAATATTAAAATTATTAATTAATAAATGAATTCCCTCTAATTAATTAATTAACATGCCTATATCTCCTCTACCTTAAAAAAGACCCTCCATTGATCCTTTCATCCCTGTTGAATATGGTTCCATATTTCTTCTGCATTTTGTAGCCAGAATCCTAGAAAAGGCTGTCTACAGGTGCCTTCACTTTCTCTACTCTCATTCTCTTCCAAACCCTTTACAGCATGGCTTCCAACCTTATCACTCCATTGAAACTGCTGCCTGCAGAGTTGCAGTGATTTCTTAGCTGCCAATTCCAATGGTCTTTTCTTAGTCCTCATTCCCTTTGACCTCTCTGCAGTCTTTGATATTGTTGATCACTCTCTCCTCCTTGATAATCTCTTTTCTATAGGTTTTCAGGCTACCATTCTTTCCTGGTTTTCCTCCAACCTATCTGACTACTCCTCCATCTCTTTTACTAGATCCTCCAGATCAAGTCTTCTAAATGTAGGTTCCCTTTGAAGTTATTACTGGGGAACTCTTCTTTTCTTTCTCCATAGTTCTTCATTTGGTGATATCATCATCTCCCATGGATTTAATTGCCATCTCTATGTTAACTATTCTCAAATCTACCTATGCTGTCCCAATTGCACTGCTCACTTCCTCCCCAAACTGGATGTCCAGTACACATTTTAAACTCAATACGTCCAAAACAGAACTCATCTTTTCCCTTCAAACACTCCCTGCCTCCTACCTTCCCTACAACTGAAGAAAACATCACCATCCTTCTAGTCCTTCAGGGTAGGTATCTCTAGGATACCTTCTGGATTCCTCACTCTCTCTCACCACACCCATATCCCAACTGTTGCCAATGCCTGCTGATTTCAACTTTGCAACCAACCTCTCTCCTCTGAAACTGCCACCACTTTGGTGCAGACCCTTATCAACTTGTGCCTTGATTATTGCAATAGACTTCTGGTAGATCTGCCTCCCTCAAGTCTCTCCCTGATCCAATCCATTCTCCATTCAATCACTAATATGATTTTCCTAAAATGCAGGTAAAATCATGTCACCAATATCTGACATACACAATCTCCACTACCACTCAATAAACTCTGGTAGCTTCCTATTGCCTCTAGGAACTAATACAAAATGCTCTGTTTGGCTTTCAAAATCCACGCCTCCTCTCACCTTTTCCAGTTTTCTTATACCTTATTCCCCCAAACATACTCTTTGATTCAGTAACACTGGTCTCCTGGCTGTTCTGTGAACAAGACACTCCATCCCTCAGGTTTGGGCATTTTCTCTGGCTATCAGATATGCCTGAAAGTCTCTCCCTCCTGCCCTCCAACTACTAACCTCCCTGAATTCCCTAAAGTCCCAAATAAGATTTCTCCTATAGGAAGGCTTTCCCAACCCTTTTTACTTCCAGTAACTTCTTTCAGTTAATTATTTCCTATTTATGTCTATATTTGTTTGCATGTTTTCTCCCTCATTAGACTGTAAGCTCCCTGAGGACAGGAACTATCTTGTACTTCTTTTTTCATTCCCAGTACTTAGCATAGTGTTTGGCACATTTGTGATTATTCGATTGTTTCAGTCTTGTTTGACTCTTCATGACCTCATTTGGGATTTTCTTGGCAAAGACACTGGAGTGTCTTTTCCTTCTCCAGTTCATTTTACAGATAAGGAAACTGAGGTAAACAGGGTTAAGTGATTTATCCAGGGTCACACAGCTAGTAAGTGAATGAAGCCAGATTTGAACTTATGAAGATAAGCCTTCTTTTCTTCAGGCTCAGCACTGTATCCCTTGTACCACCTAGTTTCCAGCCTGGCACAGAGTAAGCAGTTAATACATGCTTACTGATTTATTGATCATTCCATTGTGAGAGTTTGGAGGTTCAGGAATACTGCATATGACATTACTTGAATTTGTTTCAGTTAGATCTCTTGAGTTTAGACTTCATTTATGTTACAGTTATCCATTCCACATCATTATTTTCTCTGTCATGGTTTAGATACATTCCAGGGAGGTATAAGAAGTTAAAAGGAAACTTGTAGTGAGTTTTGAAGAAATTGCATATGATGAGAAGTCCAGTAGATGACACAGAAAAAGTTTAGAAACTCAGAAATGCAGAAAAGATCTATAGTATTGTATAATATAGCTTATGACAAAATACTTAGCCTAAATTTTACAATAAGGTACTGTACATACCTCATAAAAGAAAAAAAATTCAGACTTCTCTGATTTGAGAGGAAGTTCAAAATATTTTGCATAGATTTTCTACTTTCTCAGGGGTGCTGCACCCTTAACCACTGTGATATGGAAAAGATAATTATATTTCCTTTGTTTTATTTTTTGTTTATGTTTTTTTTACTCCCATGTTGGTTTTTACTTTATTTAGAATGTAGAGATCTTTCTGGTTATTAAAATGGTGCATCTTCATTCCTACTGTATTTGTCCTTGTTTTATGCCAATCCATCACAAGCCTTTGCTAAATGTTAGTCTTAAATAACCCTTAATTTATATAGGATTAAACACAAAAATAAATAAGTGCTCTACTTTATGAAAACAGAAAAATAACATGGCAGTAGATTTGAAACTGGTAGCAAGAAGAATTAATGATAAAATAGTGAACCAACCAGGCATCTCTTTCCTTAAAGATGCCCTGCCACCTGGAATAGAATATCTCTCCTTCAGCAATTATAGAACTAGGTGATCTGAAAAAGAAATAGCAATCCCAGATTGCCTTCAATTGGGTTTCTGAACACTCTTTCTTGTGCCAAGGAAGGGTAAAATATTTGGTAAAACTCATATCGATACCAATATACATTTGGTGGCCTACAATTATCTTTTCTTCTGAGAAATTCAGGATCACCCTACAATCTCCAAAATATCATCAGTTGAGTCGTAATTAACAGATGTCTTTGTCTGTAAACATACATATATTGAGATTCCCTACTTCTTAATATTTCCACTATCTTCACAGCCTTCTATTCTCTGGACAAAATAAAGGAAAACCACTCAAAGGCCATACTTGGCCATACGTTTCCCTAAATCCAGGATTACAGGGGTAAAACACGCTCAGCAAGGAATAGCCATTATTTACTGTCTGTCCTAAACAAAAGTGACGTCATTTATCTACAATCAGTTGTGCCAATATTTTTGAAGTGTCACCACCACCATCTTGTTGATGGCATTGTGTAGATTATCTCTGGATTCCTTCTTGCAATATCAGTGAAAGAGGCTAACAATATAATTTGTGGTCATGAAACATAAGCTTCTTTGTCCACATTGAGATTATATTTTCGTGTGACCTTGGTTTCTGTGGCACAGTTCATATATATATCTACAAAGTCTAAAATGTCCTCTGATATTCAAGTAAGATTGTTCCATTTATTAAAATAAAAGTTTATTTAAAAAAAAAGAAATGCTTCACTATGGAGAAAAGAAATAAATTCCCAGTTTTTAAAATTTACATAAACTGAATAAATATTTAACTAAAAGGGGAGTCAATTATTTAATGTTTCTGAAGTTTTAACCTTAAGATTCTGGTTTTTTTAAATTCATCCTTACACTATCTTTTTCTAGAAGAATACTTTTTTTTAAGTTCGCGAGGGCTTATATTTTATCAAAAAGCAGTTTTCTTCCACTAGGTAAGTAAGACCATCTACTTAGTAGATTTTTTCATTCATTCAACAATTGTTCATGGAAAATTATAGCGGCAATAAAATTTAACAAGTGATTTTTAACTACCTACTGTGTACAGACCACTGTATTGGTTGTTACATAAGTAGAAAGTTTATCTAAGATACAGTTACTTACAGTTCAATAGAAGGAAAACAGAAACACATATTTCTAGCTATTATATTATTGAATGGTTTATTATTAAATATTATGTCATTTACTTAATAAATTAATAATATTATATTAAGCATTATAAATGATGAGCTATTGAGGTCTGAGGAGAATGGTGTTTACTAGGGCCATAGCTAAGACAAGGGATGTATGGGATGTTCAGGCAGTATGAGCCCCTCTGGTCTGAGGGCTTGCTGAGCCCTTTCCTGGGTTGCTCATCTACATTTAGTGTGCACCTTCACCCCTCACCTGTGGCTCCCAGGAGCTATAGCATGCACAGCAGCCATGCCTCAGTAAAAACATCTTAGCAGATGGGTTAAGCCAGACTGAGGGTAACTGACAGACCTCAAACTTGTTGGTGGGGTAACAGGATGACCACCCCAAGCATGTGAAGATTGTTCCCAATGGAACAGGCAGATGACAGCAATTTGCTCCAATGGGCCATGAAGGTGACTGAAACAGACACCGTAGAATGCTTAGAGCTTTGTCAGTCATCAAAGACACCAAGGTCATCCACTGAATCCGGGGTCATCATGAATCATATTGACTTTTTCTTACCGCTAAAGAGAGAGTGAGGCTGAAGACTTTGTATAAATCTGTCTCACTTAAATCCATTTCACAAATGAGTCAATAAATCACCCATATATTTTAATATTTTACTATGTTATTTTGCCTAACTTGAAGGCCTGTGGTGACAAGTAAAGGATGAAGCTGCAGGTATGGATACACTGGGAGCTCTTGTCACAACCCTGTACAAAAGTGATCTAGGTATTGGGGCAGCTAGGTGGAACAGTGAATAGTAACACTGGCCCTGCAGTCAGGAGGGCTTGAGTTCAAATTTGCTCTTAGTCTTTGACACTCATTAGCTGTATGACCTTGGGCAAGTCACTTAACCCCAATTTCCTTGCCTTCCCCCGTTCAAAAAAAAAAAGTGATCTAGTCCATAGGGTTGTCTTCTCACTGGACTGAAACAGCAATGTCAGCAGCCCCCTGGGTGTCTGAGTGGCTTTTTTAAGGACCACTCTGCTCACTTTCTAGTGTGAAGAAGGGGTGATAAAAGGTGCCCTAAAAATTATCTGCTTTACTTGACCCTGGCCTGCATACCATGACAGATGGGGATCCCACCCTGTGATCAAAATTTTAAAAATGTATAAAATCTTTGAAAAAATGATTCTACTCACCATTGGTACATGAAGTATGCACATGCTCATGGAAAACATGAAATCTGGTAGACCTGAAATATGAATAACTCTTGTTGCAAAAGAACTCAGGATCTACCCCATCAAAATGGCAGCCCAGATTGAAACAAGGCTGCCAAATGAAAGCCAGCTTACTGAAGTTGGAGTTGAATATGTTTTTCTAGAGTGGCCATAGTATTGGGGAACACCATGAAGCTGGTGTAAGTTTTGTGATCAAAATTAATAGAGTTAACAAGCTTGTATGCCTCCTTAAAAGGAATCAATGGCAATGCTCATGACAATGCAACTACCCCTTGCAGAAAAACACCATGATTAGTGTCTATGCTCCCACCATGATGAACCTGAGGAAGTCAAAGAAAAATCTTCTGAAGACCTAGAGACCCTCATCATCACTGTGCCAAAAGAGGACAAGCTTATAATTCTGGATAACTTCAGCACCAGAAGAGGCACAGACTATCAGCATTGGCAGAGTGTCATTGGGAGGAATGGAGTCTGGAACAGAAACAGCAACAGTCACCTAATACTGAAGACTTCTGTGTCTCATGACCTCATCACCAATGCTGTCTTCTGTTTACCCAAGTGCAACTAATATCATGGATACACCCTCACACCAAGCACTGGCATTTAGCAGACTACATCATTGTAAGGAGAAGAGACCGACAGAATATGAAAGTGACAGAGGTAACATGTGATGCAGTATGCTGGACTGAGACTTATCCTCTCTGAGCTAAACATCCCAATGGCCTCAAGGCAAGATGACTATCTGGAGATTCAAGGACAACAGAATCGATCACTTTCCTTACTTTGCTAACTTAGAGGGAAAGCTGAGCCAATATGTATCTGGCAGCAGTGGAGCTAAAAAAGAGTGAGCAGCTTCCAGAGATCTGTTGCACAACATTGCGTTTGCTCACCTGGACCAGAACACTTGTAAGTATCAGGATTGGTTTGACTAAAATGATGGGGAAATTCAGGAGCTGCCAAATGAAAACTGAGACCTCAACGGGGTTTACCAACAGTACAATACATCAGTCTCTAAGAAGGCAGCATTTAGCACCATAAAAAAGTAAAGTGCAACCAAAGCTCAGGGAGATGCAGGATTCTTGGCTCGGTAAGCAGATGAGATTCAGTTTTACTGGATAGCAGCAATAAAAATAGTACTTCTACCATGCTCTGAAAGCTATTTATGGACCAAAGACCTCTGGTGAATTTCCTCTATTCAGTACTGACAGTCACACTGATCAATGATAAGGAAATGATCCTTGAGAGATGGGCTGAGCACTTCCATAGAGCTAGCAACAGACTATCATCCATCAATCAGTCCTGAGGCCATTGACCAACATGCCTCAGGTTGAAGTCAATTCTTCTCTAGCTAGACTTCCTCTTGTGTGGCAAAGTGTCTGGCACTGATTCCACTGCAGAAGAGATCTACCATACAGGGGTGTTTATTGCTCATACAGAAGTTAACTGAAATCTTATGGGTTATATGGTAAGAGGAGGTTATCCCCCAGGAGATCAAGGGTATCTCCATTGTCTGTCTTTATAAAGAAAAAGGAAACAGATTGTCCTGTGATAATTAGAGAGCAGTGTATCTCTTAGACATTGCTGGCAAGATTCTTGCCAGAGTCCTCCTTACTAAACTGATCCTTCACCTGAAAGATGATCATCCATCTGAGAGTCAGGGTGGCTTCAGAAAAGGCCAAGGAATGGTAGACATAGTGTTTGCTGACCAACATTTCCAGGAGAAATGCCAGAAGTAGAACAAAGGTCTGTTCACAAGGTTCATCTATTGACCAAGGCCTTTGATACTGTCTGTGGTGAGGACTTGGTTGCCTAGAGAAGGGCATTAATATTTATGCCAGTTTCACCAAGGCAAGCATGCACAGGTTCTGGATAAACGATGTAGGTCTCACGCTTTCCCAGTTACTAATGAAGTGAAGCAGGGCTGTGTACTTGCTCCAATGCATTTAGGCATCATCTTTTCAATGATGCTGTCAGATGCCTTCAATAGGAATGAAAACATCATTAAGGTCAGCTAGCACACTGATGGTAATAACTTGAAAAAACTCTCAGGCAAGACTAAAGTGGAGGGAGAATTGGTGCGTGTCATTTTGCTCATAGGTGATTATGGACCCAATGCAGCCTTTGAGGCTGAGATGTAAGAGTATGGATTGATTCTCTGCTGCTTGTGTTGATTGTAGCTTAACAAATGAACCCCAAGAAAACAGAGGTTCTATACCAGCCAGCACCACATCATCCATATGTTGAACAATCAGTTACAGCAAATGGAGAGATTTTAAATGCTGTGCCTAAGTTCACTTACCTTGACAGTATACTTTGCAGGGATGTTCACATAGGTGATGAAGTTGACACACACATTGCCAGAGCTAGCTCAGTGTTTGGATGGCTGCAAGGGAAAGTGTGGGAGAACAAAGGGATTAGACTGCCTACCAAACTGAAGATCTGCAGAGCCATTCTGCTGACCGCATTGTTGTATGTTTGTGAAACCAGCATCATTCCAGGAAACTGAATCACTTTCATGTGAATTGTTTTAGGAAGATTTTGAAGAGCCCCTGGAAGATAAGGTACTAGACACTGAGATTCTTTCTTGAGCTAAACTGCAAAGCATTCAAACTCTCCTGCAGAAGGCATAACTTTGATGGTCTGGTCATATTGTTTGAATGTCAAATGTACATTTGCTTGAAAGACTATTTTATGGAGAACTCACACAAGGCAACTGTTCACATGGAGGGCAGAATTGGCAATACAAGAGAGAGGTCAACGTCTTTCAGAAAAACTTTGGTATCATTTGTGAGACATGGCAGACATTGGAAAACGACTGCCCAGTATGGTGTACCTGCATCAGTACAAGGCACTGTACTCTGTGAGCAGAGCAGAATCATAACTCAAAAGAAACACAAGATGTACAAATCTAAATATAGTAACATCCCGAATGTTTAAGTGGAATATTTGTACCTAATCTGACCTATTGGTCCGACTGCCACATTAAAAACATTGTACCTTGACCTCAATATCATGAGGGTACTTTGGTCCTCTGAGTATGAAGGATGAACAACAATTAGAACACGAAAGTCAGAACTTTGCCCCATGTGCTCATGCATTGGTGGTAAGGGAGGGCTGTGGTCTGTAAACTCTCATCCCTATACCTTGTACCTTGTCCCTTGTATCTCCTGCCAGCTCACCCCTAACCTTTTCTGGGTTGTATGAGGGAGGGATCAGGGAATGAAAGGGAAGAAAAAAAAGGATCTAGGTTGCTAGTGGTAGATTCTAGGGGAGGAAATGATCTATCTCCTTACCATTCACAACTTAACCAAAAGCCCAGATTATCTCTCATAGGATGCAGCTAACTTCACTCCCTATATTCCTGCAAGTTGGTGTCTTCCCTCCCCTCTATTACCCCCTTCAAAAAACAAAATAGAACAGCAGCAAAAAAAAAAAAAAACCACAAGGATTTCTCCTAAGTGCCAGGACACTAGATGAGGCTTTTATCCTTACAGAGGGCAGGGAAGAGAACAGGAAAAACTTTACTGGGGAGGTAGAGTTTTAATTAGACTATAAAGAATAGGTAGGCATTAAATAAATCAAGAGGAGAATTCCTTCTAGTCAAAGGTAACAGTCAAAGAAAGGGCAAGAAGTCACTACAACAAACATTAATTGAAGTCAAATATCTAATTTTTTTAAATTTTAAAATGTTTTGTGCCCTAAAGGCAAAGTATATTCCAATTTGACTGAAGAGTAGAGCAAATTGAAGAAAACAGTGTGAAAGAGAAAGTTAGAAAGGTAGAATGAAAGGAGATTGTTGAAGGCCTTGAATGTCAGGGACAGAGGAATTTTAATCTAGCTCAGAAAACAATAGAAAGTATGAGAACATTTTTTAGACCCAGAAATGAAATCACATGAACTTGTTGTTGGGTCTTTTTTTTTAAGAGGACCAATGGCATCAAGGGATAGTGTCTTGATTTGTGTATTAATTGGATTTAAGTGAGGCAGAGTTGCATAACCATGAGCCTCACTCTCTCTTCAAGAGCCATCAAAGTCTAGGGGCATGACGAAAGTCAAGAAGACTGGCAATGGCCTTGGATGCAATGGGTGATGCAGTGGATGATACTAGTGTCTTCAATGTCTGACCAAGCTCCTTAATTTTAAAATATATTTCTGCCTAGGACATTTATTGTTGAAAAGAACTTACTCAATTTTTAGAAGATTTTATTATAGATTTTATCTTTAAATTATTATTTATACTAGTCCTAATATTTCCATTTTTCAGATCAATAATCAAGTTCTTTAAAGTTGCTTAATCAAAATATGTATGATCTGCATTAGGAAAAGGTCTTCAAATGCATATTTACATCTAAACCTTAATGACTTCTTCCTGACTCTTATTGCTGCTGGTGTCAAGTTGTAACAACCATTATGGTGACCATATTCCTTTTCAAACTGTTAAAATAACAAAAGAATTTACAACCTAAATAATTAGAGTAAAAGCCATCTAAACTAGCAGCAACTTCACAAAAGGAAAGAAATAGAGCTTTCCTTTCTTTTCTTTTAATCAACTGTGCTCAGTTGGAATTCATAGATACAGCCAGAAGCCTAGGGGTGGGTGTGAGGAGTGGGGAGTGGGGTGGGGGGAGGTAGCAAAAGCTTCAAAGTCTTCAAAGAATTAATTAGCTGAGAGGGTAGTATCAGGTTCTCTGGGGATTGTAAACCACAAGGGATTAATCTGAAGTAGAGCTGTCATATTTGGTCATATTTGTGAAATATCAATCATTAGTCAACAGACATAAAAGAAGTCAAAGAGAGTGCTGACACCCTGAACAACCTTACAGAACTTCTGGGAAAGTTTGCCCCATGAGCCATCACCTGGCTGCATTTTATAAAAATGGCTCTACTTCGGTGATCTAAATGTTGAAGGCATCTTGGATAAGACAGAAATCATGAGAACTGATGAGGAGTGTGAACAAATTCCCGATTTACAATCCCCGCAGGAACGTTTGTTGCATCTTATACCATATAGCACAATAAGTTCAGAACTTATACCTGAATGTGACCTGAACGCCAAATGCAACTGGAAGATGAAAGGTCACATCATAAAAATAAGTAAATGAGAAATAAAGCAGACACCTTTTTCTTTTAAATTTGTATTGATACACTTTTACATAACCTTTACTTCTCAATATACAGCGCTCTGTCTCCAGTTCCCAATATACAACACCCTCGAACCCGCTGAAAATCATCCCTTGTAACAAGGAATAAAAAGGAGAAAAAAAATCAGTAGTTCACCAAAACTAGGATCACATCCATGAGGTCTGATGCTCTACATGTCTACACCTCCTTTCTGCAAAGAAGATGTGAAAAAAGCACGTGCTCAAGTCTCTTCTTTGTGGGCCAAACTTGATAATCATAACTAGAGTCTGGGGTTTGGATTGTTTTGTTCTTTCCACCTCTGTTGTGGTAACAATCACGTATAACGTTTTCCTAGTTCTGTTTACTTCACTTTGTATCAGTTCTGATGAGCTTGGTCCATGCCTCTCTGTATCATTGAAATTTCTTACAGCAGAGTAACATTCCATTACATTGATGTGCCACAATGTTTTCAGTCATTTCCCTAATCAATCAGCATCTATGATACTTTGTTTCTAGTTCTTTGTTATATCTGGGGCTTTTCTTTCTGTGCTTGACTTTAGGGGATATATGCCTAGTAGTGGGATCCCTGAGTAGAAGGGCAGGGACAAATTTTGGTCTCTTTCTGGCATAGTCCCAAACTGCTTTCAGGACGAATTGGACAAGTCCAGAGTTCCATTGTCAGGGTATTAGTGTGCCTATGTTTCCATGACCCCTCTATCACTATTTGGATATTTGGTCATGATTGTCAATTTCCTGAGAATGAGGTGAAAACCCAATTGCTGATATTTGCATTTCTCTTATTAGTGATTTAGAACATTCTTTGATAAGATTGCTAATAGTTTGCAGTAAAATGATAATCAATTATACAAAAATCTAAAATTAATAACAATAATGATATGGAAATTCTGTTATTTAAAGAAATGTACTTACTATAAAAAATGATGAACGGGATGCTCAAAGAAAAACCTGGGAAGGCTTGCATGGGCTGATGCAAAGTGCAATGTACTGTGTACAAAGTTAACTGCAATATTGTAAGATGATCAGCTATGAATGACTTAGCTATTCCCAGCAATACAAAGATCCAAGACAACTCTGAAGGTCTTATGAGGAAAAAAGACATCCATCCGCAGAGAAAAAGCTGCTGGTGTATGGATACAGAGTGACGCATACTTTTTTTTAACTTTATTTTTCTTTAGAGGTTTTTTTTTTTGGTCTATGTATTCTTTTACATGGCTATTATGGAAATGTTTTGCATGACTACACATGTATAACCTATGTCAAATTGCTTACCTTTTCATTGAGGAGTGAGGAGAAAGGGAGGGAGAGAATTTGGAACTCAAAGATTTAAAAACAAATGTTAAAAATTATTTTTATATGTAACTGGGGAAAGATAAAATACTAAATAAAAAGACTGGTCATTTAAAAAAAAGAAATGTGTTGAATTTTAGTAGTTCAGGGTATTACTTTTTCTGCTATGTGTTGGCTGAGGTTTCAATATGTTTCTGTTTATGAAATTACTTATTCTCTCAGTCCTTCAGTTTAAGGATAAAATGTCCTGATTTTTTTTTTACTGAACTTATTATTTTGGTAATTAGGGAGCTCCCAGTGAGAAAATTCTCTCCACAATTTGTAATTTTAATGAATTGCCTAGAGCACTGAGAGATTTATCTATTTATCCAGTCACACAGGCAATAAGTCAGAGGCAGAATTTGAAGTCAAGTCTTTCTGACTCAGAACCTCTGTAGAGATCCCACTGTTTCTTTGTCTTAGAGTTAGAAGAATTAAAGTTAAAAAAAAATACTACCTATGGAAGTGAATGTTGAAAACTAAAAATAAATAAATAAATTTATTTTTAAAATCCTAATATTTGAGAAAGTATTTTATATCTAAGAAATTAAATTTCTCAGCCAAAATCAAAATTAAAACAAAACAAAACTGTGTACTCTTAAAACATTAATGCTGCAGAAATATCCCTGATATGTAAGGTGATTCCCATTCCCCCCACCAATAAAACATCAGAGAATATCAGTTGAATTAGAATGAATTATAATAGATTTTACTCTGAAGAAAAAATAGAAGTTATTATATGGAGGAATTTGGGCAAAGATGCTGCTTTATATGTATTCAGACACTCATAAAATACTAATTGGAAGAAGCATAAGTAAATAAGTATAAGTAAACTTATAAATTGCCATTTGCTTAACTACATTTTCAATATTGATTCCTTTGTATATGTGGGTTTTTTTTTAATTTGTGAAGTTACTACACAATAATATGGAGAAATAAAATGCCAACATGAGCTCCATGAGATCAGAGACTATCTTTTGCCTCTTTTTGTATTTCCAGTCCTTAGTTTAGTAGTCGGTACACAGTAGGTACTTAATAAATGTTTTTGATTAATTGATTTAAAAGGTCAAAGAAATTCAGTTATATGTTTTCAGGTCAATAGTAATTCCAGTAAAGTCTTATATGGATACAAACAAGCATTTTTGTTAATAAAGCACATTAAAAAAAAACTTTCTTAAAGGTATACTGAATTTACCCAAGAAAAGAAAGGTTATATGACTTATTTTACCCAAGAAGGCTATTAGTGATTAGAGATTCATCATGTTGTATTTGATGGTTAAAACCAGCCAGACGACTAGTAGATATTATCAATAGCAAGAAACAAGACCTTAATTGTCTCTTGGTTGTTAATTATTGTTAAGTTTGAAGGAGGAAATCTAATGCCTCCTGCCAGACATGATTTTCAAATATTCTAAATTTTACTATGTGTTACTTTAAAGGTCCTTCCATATGAAAGATGCCACATATTTAATACTAGGTTAAACTTTTTTTTCAGAAGTCAAGAAACAAATCTTAAAGTGCGATTTAAAAAAAAGCAAAATTCAACAAATGCAAAAATAGATTTTAAAGAAATTTTAAAGATTACTTCCTACAAAAGAAAATAGTAAAACTAAATAAAAGATTATGCTAAGCATTCCCCAAAGTAGGGAAACATGTTATGACATTTATATGTACTTAAAAGATAAAAAGGTACTTGCAGCAGACACCTCTCACAATGTACCAATCTATTACCAAAAAAGATAATGATTTGTTATTTGATCTTATCTGGAGTGACTTTTCTTTCAGTGAATACTCCTTCCTTCTTCCCCCACTTCGTTCCTCTCTCTCCAAACTCCCCACAGATAGTCACATTTATACAGAATTCTCCTCTTTGTTTATTGAAAGAATTTAACCCTGAATTGACTTTCATATTTATTGCAAGATTCATCAAAGTATTTTCCAAGTTGATTTTTCATTGTATAGAATGAAATTATCATTCATGAAAAAATATGATATTTTCATGATAAATTCTTTAATGAAAAGAGAAGAAATATTAAACCTGTTTAGATCCATACCTTGTGAAAACGAAGGAATATTTTTTCTGAGTACTTTTTTGGGGGTGAGGGGGACAGTCGACTGAGTTTCATAGGGTGAATGTTTCACTAAGTCTCTAGTACATATAACATTGAGACAACAAAAAAGACTGAACATATATGAATGGAATTGGGCAAGGTAGAATGCCAGTTCAGAATATGCACTCCTAGAAAATATTGTTGTTGCTTTTTTTTTTTTACCAGTTACCAGGTAATTGCTCCACCAATAATTTTCATTGTTATGAAAGATCCTATCATAAACATGTTAATAAAACAAATGTTTTCTATTATTAGGAATGGTATTACTGAGAAACTTGATTTCTGTTCCTGGCGGTGACTCATAATTTGACCCCAGAGGAATCATTCAATGGGTATGAGTCTAACCAGATATTTGCAAAACCTATCAGGGCCTTTGGTGAAAGAAAGAGTTAATAAGAGGTATGAATCACAAATAAGGATGGTGGCATGGATAAGTGAAATAATGAAATTCCACCATAATATAAAATCCTCAATGTAAATTTAAAAGCAATTTTAACAGAAATGTTTAAAATTAGTTTTTTAAAGTTTTGTCTGTTTTTTTAATTTTTTAATTTTATTTCTTTCTCTACTCTAAGAAGTATATACTAATTAACAACATAGTGCCCACCCCACCCCCAACCACCACCAATAAAAATACAATTGGCAGAAGCAGAAGGAAGATAATGAATGCTCCAAAATCTAGAAAATCAAAACAAGAGTAATTTAAAATAAGCTATGATTTTGTTATCACCATATACAAAAATTCTATGTTGTGTTGTTTGGAAAGTTAATTAAAAGCCCTTCTGTTGTTTTCTACAGTACTTATAACTTCTCAAGTTTCTTTAGATATGTTTCAGGATTTCTGGATTGATCAGAATATCTTAGGATAAAAATAAAGCATTAAAATTTTTATATTTTAAAAATTAATCATTAAGCTTTGCCTTGAAAAAGGCCTAATACATTTGCTCACCCTAACTCAGCCTTTTGAAATAAAAAAAATAATAATAATCTTGTTCTTCCCAAATGCTTGTCCATCGAGTCTCCAAAGTACAAAATTTCATCTCAGTCACAGAGCAGCAAAGGTTCTTTGAAGAATTATTCCATAAATGCCTCTAGACAGTTGCTGCTTTCTTGCCACCCTTATATTCTGAAAATTAGTCCATTCCAAAAAATAATGAGAATTTTTTTCTGCTTTTTTGTCCTTTGGTGGAAAGTTATGTTTGTAAGTATTTCTCAAATTTAACCTGAGCTTGGACAAGCTTGTAGTTGGAAATGACAGATTTGTTGTTGTTTAATCTGCCATTGTCATCTTTTCACATCTCTAACTCTAGACTATATTTGTTACAGTTAATTTGTTTTTAAAATAAGAATGTTTGGTGATCCTGCTGTAGTCTTCAAATGAAGATTTATTAAGTGACTCACAACTTCCTAAAGCAGTGACCCTAAATCCACCTCTCTGAGACTTCTACTCATTGTTTGTAGCTCTCCACTTTGAGACAAAACAAAACAAAACAAAAGGTTAATTTCTCTGCCATATGATAGTTATTCCAATACTTGAAGGCAATTATCATTCCTCATTAAAAGTAAGTCTTTTATTCTCCAGGCTAAACATTCCTAGTTTCATCAACATGACTCCTTCATCAACCAAGTTCCCCTTCTCTGAACATGCTCCAAATGGTTTATGTCCTATGTAAAACATAGTATTCAGAACGAATACAAATGTGGTTAATCAGATGTGGTGAAATCGGAGTGGTGTAAAATCATCTTTGTTCTGGACACTGCTCTTCTTTTAATGAAATCTAAAATCATATTAACTCTTTGAACTGCCGCGTCTCATGGTTGACTCATCGTTCACCAAAACCCTAAGATATATTTTCAAATAAACTATTGTCTATATTCTTGCTCCTTTCTATATGTGTAGGGTTAGTTTTTTTAATCCGACTATATAATTAACTTTTTAGTTATCTATTAAATTCCATCCAGTTGAATTTGATCCAATGTTCTCATTATCTCTTTGTATCCTGACTCTTTCATTTAAGATTATTACTCCTACATTTAGCTCACCTGCCCAGTTGATAAGAAATGCCTTTATGCAATTCATTAACAAGCCTAGTAAACAGAACAGGATCAAAGAGAAAAATTCCAGATTTACTCTAGAACAGACTCTTTCCCAAGGGCATCAAAGCTCTTTGGATCCAACCATTCAACCAATTCTAAATCCACCTAATTGTACTATCATCTATCTAACCTACAATTCTTTATCTTGTCCATGAGTATAGAATGGTTTATTTTATTGAATGTTTTGCTAAAATCTGTTATTTTGAAACATTCTCCTGATCTGCTATCTAGTAAGCCTTCTACTTTCTATGTGTTCATTAACTACCCTTTTGATAGGATATTCTACAATTCTAAAAGTCTTAGAGGTCAAAGTCAAGAACACTGGTCCATTGTTTGAGGGTTTCACTGTTATCCCATTTTTGAAATTAAAGCATTTGCTATTGTTCTAACCTGAGACGCCTCTCTCATTTTCCACCATCTTTCAAGGATCAATGACTGGGCAATCCTATCTGCAAGTTCCTTTGGTACCATGGAATATATTTCCTAAATTCATTTATCATGTAGATTTTATGAAAGTCTAACATTGTAAAGGATAAATAAATCACAAATGACTAAATTTCATTACCAATGGGTTTGCTTTTATTTTAGATAAATAAATCATATCCTCTGCCTAAAACTCATGGTTGTATAGTAGAAGTATCACAAAATAGCAACAAGACTCAAAGAAGAAAAGAAAGAACTAGAAAAGAGTATGAATAAAGTGCACATAGACTACATTTTATGTAAAATTGTGTGTGTGTTGTGTATTGGATAAGGTTTTTATGTTATTTAATAACAAGTGAAAAATAAGTTCTATATTTTAAGAAAATAGGTATCAGACAGTTCAATTCAGTGACAATACTTGAAGACTAACAGTTGAATCAACATCCTAATTATAATTAACAAATTATAATTAAATTATCTCACTTGTCAAAGTCCTACCACTTAGTGAAATAATAGATCTTCAATCTTTATCAAAGTAGAAAAATATTTCAAACAAATATTGCCTATTTTCATAACAAAGAATCAATGGAATAAATTTTTACATTCATGTTCACAAGTTAGAGATTAAATATGATTTTAAAAGAAAGTACTTGACTTGGAGTGATAAATACCTGGGTTCAAATTCCAACTCAGAGACATTAACTATGTGACCACGAACATGAATATGTGCCAGGCAGGTATATAAGATAACAGGTTAGATATGTTAATAATACACATCCTTGTGGAGAATTCTCACACCATTATTTCCAGTCACTGATTAAATCACAGAAGAAGTATGTAAATACTCAAATGTCATCTATTTCTTTTTAGCATTAAGAAGCAGATACCCTATGTAAAAATAAGCATGTTTTTGTGTGTGTGTATACACACACACACATCAATAAGACATGTGAAACCTTTTATTTAGGAAGAAAACAGCTTCAAAGATAATATCTGTTTGGAATATTTAGATTTAAATATAAAAGTTAAATTAGACAGTTAATCATGTTGTAGCATATTTCCCAGACAAATATGATAGAGCTGTTATTTTATTAAATGAACAATAGATTCAGAAATGCCTTTGGTAGGGAGAGAAATATTTGTATTTTAATTACCCAAACTTTTAATCTAAAAAAGAACTCAACTTAAGCAATGAAAATCTTGCTCTCTGAAGCATTTAAATAAAAGAATAGTGAGCCTCCAGGGCTGTGTTTATCCTCAATCTAGATTGTGTTTTTGTGCAGGTTTTTTGGTTAGTGGGATACAAAAGATATTAGCCATCTCCTCCTATGCCCGCTCTAAACCTCACCCCTGCCCTCCTCCACCTAGTCATGGTAATATGCTGAGCAAGCACCTAAAACAGACCAATAAATGAAAGGGAACCCAAAGGTCACTCAAGGTCTTAATTTTCACATACCTTTGAATAATGAGAGCATCATATGTCAGCTAAAGGAGAACAAAATGTCACATTCTCTAGCTAAAGGTCAGTGTTGGCCAAAGGTCACTGAAGGGAGGCCAGGAAATAACCTAAGAGGTTAGGCTGAATGAACAAAGAAAGGTCAACAAATGTCAATGAAAGCATGCAGCTGCTTGGAGATGAAACCACTGAGGCACCCTTTTGTGCTGACATAGGCTAGAAAAAATGTCTCTGCTGACATTTTTTTCACTGGCAGTTTTATAGGACATTGACATTAATGTACCCAACCCAGAATTAGCCTTTTTAAAAGCAACAGTTTGGAATTTAAGTGATGCAGTTTCCAAAAAGTCATAACTATGACATTTTAATTTCAAATGATTAATATTTTGTGGACTTCTAAAGCCAACATCAGATTCCAAAGAGCAATTCCAGCTCTGCCACATGATACTATCAAGACATGAGAACAGGTAACAATGAGGAATTATTGCTTCTTTTTATTACTAATATTATTCCAACCCACAGGTCTTCCTAAGCTTTTTTTCTGTCTTATAGAGGAAGATGTGGGAGATGTCATATTTTCCCATGGTCAGAAGTTTGAAGTTACTGACCTAATACAAACTCCATTTAGTAATAAGAAAAGTACCCTGAGACATTAGCCACACCTCTTTGGTGGAACTTCTTTCTGACAACCACAGAAATCTTTTATTTCTGTCTATATGAACATAAACAGAACTGGGACAGGGAGACCTTCTCCCTTCTCCTTAACACCAAGGCTGGGACCCTAGGGTCCTGGTCTGAACCGCAACGTAATTGATGGATAAGGGAGTTGCTGCCTCTTCCTTGTTCAGGACTTTAGAATTCTCAACCTCCCTCAAATTACATTAGGAAACATTGAACATTACAGTGTCCTCTTTGAAAAACAAAAAGGCAAAAAATAAAATCAGGATGCCTAATGTATTCAAAAGCAGTCTAAAAGAGTAAAAGGAACTTAAGGACTAAAGCTTCTTTGGGTATGTGATGCTAAATAAAGTCATTTGGTGGAGTAACTGGCTAGAGGTAAAGAAACATGAATAGGGAAAGATGTATCGCCTTAGAAAGGAAGCTTACAGTGTTAGAAATATTCCACTCCAATATGTATGCCATTTCGGTGTGTGTGTGTGTGTGTGTGTATGTATGTGTGTTACACACACACTATAAACTAAAGCTACTGCAAGATAGCATCTAGCGGAGGCAAAGTAAAGCAATAGACAGCTTTCCAAACTGTCCAGCCATTACATCCATACCAAATCAACATCTGGGTTTCAACATCTTCCTTTCCATTGTAACAGGTCTTTCAAATCTCTTCATATGGAATAACATGCCCCCATTCTACCTCTCCCCTGGTTCTGCAGCCAGTGCACTCCTCTCTCATCCCTTATTTCTTAAGTCATTCCCTCAAATTCACCTTAACCCATCCCCTCTGTATGTGTACATTGCCTCTAGCTGTATGACTAGTGATAGAGTTGTTAAGAATTACAAGTATCATCTTCCCACATATAGATGCCATTAGTTAATTTATTTAAATTAACTAATTAATTAAATTAAATTAATTTAGTGCCATTGAGTCCTTTTTTTTTTCTTTTCCCTTTTTACCTGTTTGTGCTTCTCTTGGGTCTTGATATTGGGGATGAAATTTTTGGTTTAGTTCTGGTCTCCTTATGAAGGCTTGAAATCCTCCTATTTTGTTGAATGACCATTTTTCACTCGA
Source organism: Petaurus breviceps papuanus (assembly GCF_028583685.1). NCBI lineage: Eukaryota > Metazoa > Chordata > Mammalia > Diprotodontia > Petauridae > Petaurus > Petaurus breviceps. Next base: position 28,331,355 of record NW_027187361.1, read on the forward strand.
TATTTTATGCTTAATTTAGCTAGGTAGGTGATTCTTGGTTTATAGTTCTAACTCCTTGCCTTCCAGAACATCATGTTCCATGACCTCAGATCCTTTAACATTGCAGCTGCCAAATCCTATATAATCCTTATTGTGACTCCCTGATATTTGAATTGTTTCTTCCTGGTCACTTGCAGAATTTTTTCCTTCACCTCGTAGTTATGAAATTTGACTATAATGTCCCTTGGAGTTCTTATTTTGGGATCTGTTTCCTGAGGTGATTGTTGAATTCTTTCAATGCTTATTTTGCCCTCTCATTCCAGGATATCAGAGCAGTTTCCTTGATAATTTCTTGTCCAGATCCTCCTTTTGATTACGGCTTTCAGGTAGTCCAGTCATTCTGATGTTGTCACTCTAGGATCTACTTTTGAGATCATCTGTTTTTCCCATGAGATATTTTAAATTTTCTTGCATTTTTTTATTCTTTTGAATTTGTTTGATTCTTGATGTCTCTGGGCCATTAGCTTCCACTTGCTTAATTCTAGCTTTTAAGGTATTGTCTTCCTCAATTAGCTTTTGTACTTTTTTTTTTCTATTGGGTTAGTTGTACTCTTTAAGTAGTAGTTTTCTTTGGTGGATTTTTGTATATCTCCTTTTCCATTTGACCAATTCTACTTTTTAAGCAGTTTTCCAAGCTGTTGACTCGTTTTTTGTAATTCTCTTCTATTGCTCTCATTTCTTTTCCCATTTTTTTCTTCTACTTCTCATATGATTTTTAAGCTTTCTGAGATCCTCCATGAGTTCTTTTTGGGCTTGCAGCCACTTCCCATTTTTCTTTGTTGTCCTCTTCTGAGTTTGTATCTTGGTCTTCTTTGTTGCCATAATAACTTTCTATGGTCAGATTCTTTTTCATTGTTTTTTTGCTCATTTGTTTCATTGGCTTTTGGTCTTCTTCCTTTCTTTTAAATTTAAACTTTGCTCTCAGACTGGAAGGGACACTGTCTCAGGCTTCTTGTTCTAGGCGCTGCAGGTGCTGGCTGTCTGCCTGATGCTGCCCTAATGTTGTCCTGAAGCCTCCAGGGGACCCTGTTGTTCTGTGTTGTGCTGAGTGGGTCTGGTGGGGGGTGGCTAATTCTGCTGAAGACCATAGGGTTCTGGCAGTTTACCTGGTGCTGAGGTGGAGTCCTAGTGGTGGTGTCTGGTGTCTGCTGAAGCCTGGTGTGGTGTTTCTGCATTTCTGTAAGGCTACTCTGAAGTATTTGGAAATATGGCTGCTGGAGGAAGCCCATTTGCCCTGGGCTGTGCTGAAACACATAGTGGTTCTCAGGGCTTACATCTGCTGGTTTCACTGGCTATGCTAAGGCATGTGGGGGTGGGGGGTGGTCCTGATGTTGGTATTTGCTTGCTCCACCACACTAGGGCTCAGAACCCCCCACTGGTTTGCTGAGATGAGGCTTGCTGCTGGCTTGCTGAGATGCCTCTTTTCCTGGAACGTGCTCCGATTTTACCTGAGACAGACCTTTCTTGCCAATCTTCCAAGTTTCTCAGGCTAAAAGATTGTTTCAGCCCATAATTTTTCTGGTTCTTCTGTTCCAGAATTTGTTTGTGTGCATTATTTTTGGTTGTTTGAAAGTGAATATGGGAGAGTTATGGTGATTTACTGTTGACTCCTCCATCTTGGCTCCTGGAAATTGCATATCTATAAGGAGTTTTTTCTTCTTTTTTTTCCCAATTTTATGCCAATAAATTTAATTATTTAAGTGAAATGGAAGAATAATAACAAAAATATAAATTATCTAGCTTAGCAGAAGAAATAGAATATCTAAATAGACTTATTTTAGAAAAGAAATTGAACAGGCCATAAATGAGCTCCCTAAGAAAAAAGCACCAAGAGCAGATGGATTTACAAGTGAATTCTATCAAATATTTAAAGACAAACTAATTCCCATATCAGAAAAAATATTTGTAATAATATACAAAGAAAGGGTTCTATCAAACTCCTTTTATAAAAACAAATATGTTAATGATACCTTAAATTAGGATACGTATGAACAGAGAATGAACAATTTCATTAATGAATATGGATGTAAAAATCCTATGTAAAAGACTAGCTAATAGATTAAAACAATATATTACAAAGATTCACATTATGCCCAAGTGGCATTTATACCCATAATATAAGCATGGTTTAACAGAAGGAAAAGTATTAACATAATTGATTATAGTGATAATGAAACTTACAAGATTCTATCAGTAGATGCTGAAAAAGCTTTTGATAAACTACAACACTAATTTCTATTAAAAATACTTGACAGCATCTGTATAAATGATATTTCCTTAAATTGATGAAAAGCATTTACCTAAAACCATCAGTAAGCATAATTTGTAATAGGGATAAGCTAGAAGCCTTCCCAATAAGATCAGGGGTGAAACAAGGATGCCCACTGTCACCAATAGCATATAATACTATACTGGAAATCCTAGAAATAGCAATAAGAGAAGAAAAAGAAATAGAAGGAATCAAAATAGGCAATGAGATAATAAAATTATCTTTTTGCAGAAATTATGATGATATACTTGGAAAATCACAAAGACTCAATTAAAAAGTTAGTTGAAAAATTAACAATTTTAGCAAAGTACTAAGATACAAAGTTAATCCACAGAAAATAGATACAGATAAAAATAGATATAAAGCAGTAAATCATCTGCCTTCCTGTATATCACAAACAAAACTCCTCAAGAAGAGATAATAAGAGATGATATATCTACCAAAACAAACCCAGGCAGTACATGAACAAAATTATTTTTAAAAATTCATACAAATAAAATCAGATTTAAATAATTAGAGAAACATCAACTGTTCACAGATAGGCAGGGCAAATACAATAAAAATGACAATTGTACCTAAGCTAATTTATATATTCAATGCCATCCCAAGCACGATGCTACCATCATTGATGTGTATGATGAAACCTTATTAGTTCAAAGAAAAAAATTTATGAAGACCTGGACATGTGCTGAAACATCAGTGTGCTGAAAGAGGACGAGACTTTAATTCTGGGTAACTTTAATGCCAGAGTAGGCACAAACTATCAGACATAGCAAGGAGTCCCTGGGAGGAATGGAGTTGGAAACAGCAACAACAACAGTCACACAAGGTCACACAGCTAGTGTGTCAAGTGTCTGAGGCCAAATTTGAACTCAGGTCCTCCTGACTCCAGGGCCAGTGCTCTATTCACTGAGCCACCTAGCTGCCCCAACAGTCACTTATTAATGAAAATTTGTGCATCTTATGACCTTCTCACCACCAACACTGCCTTCCATTTATCTAAATACAGTAAAACTATGTGGATACACGATTGAAGCAAATATTGACGTTTTTAAAACTATGTCATTGTAAAGAGAAGAGAGAGGATGTAAGAATAATGAAGGTAATATATGGTGCAGAGTTCTAGACTGATTATTGACTTATACTCTCCAAGCTGAACATTTACATTCAACAAAATGGTGGCCTAAGGTAAGACAACTACCAGAAGATTTAATGTCAACATATTAGAGTGCTTCTCCAAGTGTGAATCGTTCATTGCTAATTTGGAGGGAAAGCTGACCATGTTTGGCAACAGTGAAGCTGAAAAGGAGTGGGTAGTTTTCAGAGATTTGCTGTATAGCATTGCATTTTCTCATCTGGACCAGAACTCAAGATGGGTTGGAAAAAAATGATAGGGAAAATCAGAAACTGCTAAACAAAAAAAAATGAGAACTCCACAGGGGTTACCAGCAGGATAATTCATCTATCTCTAAGAAGGGCAGTTGTTCCATCAAAAGTAAAGTACAAGTGAAGCTTAAAGAGATACAAGATTCTCAGCTCACTAAGGCAGATAAAATTAAGTCTTACAATCTAAACTGCTTGTATGATGCCTTGAAGGTTATTTATGAGCCAAACACCTAAGGTGCATCTCAACTACTCAGTAATATGGAGCCTCCTCAATTAGGGGTAAGGACATGATCCTGGAGAGATGGGCTGAACACTTCTATAGTGTTCCCAACAGACCATCATCAATCAGTGTTAGAACTATGGACCTATATCTGTAGTTGAAGTCAGTCCCTCTCTAGCTAAACTTCTAACTGAAGGAGAGATTTTGAAAGGCATTATGTTCCTCTCATGTGGCAAAGCTCCTGGTGCTGATTCTATTCCAGCTGAGATTCACAAGGCAGAGGATCCACTGCTCATAAAAAAGCTGACTGAATTGGGGGGGGGGGTTATATGGCAAGAGGAGTTTATCCTCCAGGAGATCAAGGATATCTCCATTGTCCATCTCTACTAAAAGACAGACACCTGCAATGAGGGAGAAATTTAAGAAGTGATTATCAAGGATATAATACTTCACACATGTTGTTAGTTATTTAACATGGCAAGGAAATCCATTTAACATATAAAATGGGTAATTTAAATATGTCACACCAGGTGTAATTGATACTTGGTAAACTTTTCTTTAGTCATTTTTATGGTGACTTCTTTTCTTATGAATTTTTGTATGCTTTTATGAAATGAATGTTGACAGTTCTCATCTGTTCTTACTCTCAATTGATTAACCAATGTCCAAGGTCAAAATTCAGAGAAACTCAAAAGGGAAGCAGAAGGCATAAAAAAGGCATCTTCACTTTTTAAAGGGTTTCTGAATACAATATATCCATGTCACTGACTTAATTTACTTAATTCACCTCCATATAATTGATACTTGGATAGTAATAAAAGTGTGAGGAGATATATCAGCAGAATTACAATAATGAATCTCTTCCAACCCTTTCTTAATTTAATTCAGGGATCTTCCTTTAATTTTTAAGGGTAGAGCAACAAATATTCAACTTTTGGGGGAAAAATCAAAGGATTATAGTCAAATTCATGGAAAGAGAATTCCCATATAATGCTATGACTGTAAACATCAAGCTTGATGGACAGAGGAGGAAATAATAATAAGAACAGATGTGCCTTTAGTGAGGCATAGAGGGGCATGCAGGGAAGGAAGGGAAAGATTTTTAAAGTAAATCAATGTGTAAATGAATCAACTTTAAAAATACCTGAAAACATTTTTTTTCTGTTACCATTTTCTTGTTCCTCAAAATGTAAGAGACTTGTCTCACAATTAATTTACTGCATAAAAACAGAATCACATTAACAAGTTGGTTACTCTCCAACAGATTTTTTATGAAATGAAATACCTAGAATAAAATTCCTCAAATAAACATTTGCCAGTCTGAAGATGTACACCTGTTCTAAAATGGATGTTATAGTTTCTCTGACAAACTACCACCATCATACTTAGATAAATTTAAAGACTTCTATAATACTTCTACAATTTGGGGGTGGGGAGTAGCTAGGTCCAGAGTGGGTAAAGTTTCAGGCCTAGTGGTGAGAAAAAATTAGTGTCAGAGTGCATAAAGCTTTAGGCCTAGTGGTGGGAAAAAGTTATCTTCCTGAGCTAAAATTAGTTACATCTGACTTTATTTGTGTGAAAAGTGTTTTGTAGTTGTGATCATACAGGTCCTGAGTTTGTTTTGGCAGGTAGATTCCCAAATATTTTATAATGTCTACAGTAACTTTAAATGGGATTTCTCTTTCTATCTCTTGCTGTTGAATTTCATTAGAAATATACAGAAATGCTGAGAATTTATGTGGGTTTATTTATATCCTTCAACTTTTCCAAATTAATTTATTGTGTCAAGTAGTTTTTTAACTTGATTCTCCAGGATTCTCTAATTATATCATCATATCATCTGCTAAGAGTGATAGCTTGGTCTCTTCTTTGCCTAATTTGATTCCTCTGATTACTTTTTCTTCTCTGATTGCTACTGCCAACATTGCTAGCACCAGATTGAATAAGAGGGGTGATAGTAGACACCCTTGTTTCACCCCCTAATGTTATTGGAAATGCTTCTAGCTTATTCCCATTACATATAATACTTGGTGATGGCTTTAAATAGATGCTACCTATTATTTTAAGGAAGGCTCCATTTATTCCTATACTTTCTAGTGTTTTCAACAGGAATGGATGTTATATTTTGTCAAAAGTCTTTTCTGCATCTATTGAGATAATCATGTGGTTTCTGATAGTTTTATTGTTGATATGATTAATTATACTGATGGTTTTCCTAATATTAAACCATCCTTGCATTGCTGGAATAAATCCTACCTGATCAAAGTATATTATTCTTGTAATAAGTTGCTGCAGTCTTTTAGCTAATATTTTATTTAAAATTTTTGCATCTATATTCATGAGGGAAATTGGTCTATAATTTTCTTTCTCTGTTTTATCTCTTCCTGATTTAGGTATCAGTACCATATTTGTGTCATAAAAAGAATTTGGTAGGACTCCTTCTTCACTGATTTTCCTAAATAGTTTGTAGAGTATTGGAATCAATTGTTCTTTAAATGTTTGATAGAATCCAGTAGTAAATCCATCTGGCCCTGGAGATTTTTTCCTAGGGAGTTCATTGATAGCTTGTTCAATTTCTTTTTCTAAGATGGGGTTATTTAAGTAATATACTTCCTCTTCGATTAATCTGGGCAACTTTATTTTTGTAAAACTCCATTCATTTCACTAATGTTGTCAAATTTATGTGCATACAGTTGGGAAAAAAAATTCCTAATTATTGTTTTGGTTTCCTCTTCATTGGAGGTAGACTCACCCTTGTTATTTTTGATACTCATAATTTGATTTTCTTCTTTCTTTTTTTTATCATATTGACTAAGGGTCTATCAATTTTATTGTTTTTTTCCATAAAACTAGCTCTTAGTTTTATTTATTAATTCAATAGTTTTCTTAATTTCTGTTTTATTAATCTCTCCTTTGGTTTTCAGTATTTCTAATTTAGTATTTAATTGGGGATTTTCAATTTGTTCTTTTTCTAGCTTTTTCAATTGCATGCCCAATTCATTGACCTCCCTTTTCTCTAATTTATTTATGTATGCACTCAGAGATATAAAACTTCCCCTAAGAACTGCCTTTGCTATATCCCACAAATTTTGGTATCTTGTCTCATTATTATCATTCTCTTGAATGAAATTACTTATTGTTTCTATAATTTCTTGTTTGACCTACTCATTCTTTAGGATTAAATTTCTTAATTTCCAATTAGTTTTTAGTCTGTCTTTCCATGGCCCTTTATTGCATATAATTTTTATTGCATCATTATCTGAGAAGGATGCATTTAATATTTCTGCCTTTCTGTACTGAATTGTGAGGTTTTTATGCCCTAGTACATGATTGATTTTTGAGTATGTGCCATAAACCACTGAGAAGAAAGTATATTCCTTTTTATTTCCATTCAGCTTTCTCCAGAGATCTATCATATCTAGCCTCTCTAAAATTCTATTTGCCTCCTTAACTTCTTTCTTATTTATTTGGAGGTTGGACTTATCAAGTTCAGAGAGGAGGAGATTAAGGTCCCCCACTGATATAGTTTGGCTATCTATTTCTTCCTCTAATTCCCTTAACTTCTTCTCTAGGAATTTGGACACTATACCACTTGTTGCATATATGTTAAGCAATGATATTGCTTCATTCTCAGTGGTGCCTTTTAGCAGGATATAGTTTCCTTCCTTAGCTCTTTTAATTAGATCTATTTTTGCTTTTGCTTTATCTGAGATAAGGATTGCTGCCCTTGCTTTGTTTTACTTTAGCTGAGGCACAATATATTCTATTCCAACCTTTTACCTTTACCCTGTGGTTATCCCTTCATTTCAAATGTGTTTCTTGTAGACAGCATATTGTAGGATTATGGTTTTTAATCTATTCTGCTATCTTCCTCTGTTTTATGGGAGAGTTAATCCCATTCACATTCACAGTAATGATGACTATCTGTCTCTTTCCCTCCATCCTATTCCCTCCCCTGCTTATGTTTTTGTTTCTTCCTTTTCCTTTCCCCTCCTTAAGGGTTTTCCTTTTGACTACCACCTCCCTCAGTGTTCTCTCCTTGTGAACCCCCCTTCTTTCCCTACCCTCTCCCCTTACTACTATTTCCATCCCTTCTAATCCCTCCTTCTCCCTCTTCCCCTCCTACTGCCTATAGGACACTATTGTGTTTTTTGAATTGTTGTTTTGTTTTATTTATGTGTTTTGTTTTATTGTGATTTTTATACTTATCAGAGTATGTTATTCCCCTTTTGACCCCAAACCAATGAGAGTAAATTTCATACAGTGCTACTCTCCTCCCTCCTTTCTCTCTATTTAATGAGTTTTTGTGTCTTTTCATGTTAGAATCTTAAACTTAACTGATTATGTTGATCCCTCTTTGAACAAGAACCAGTGAGAACAAAGTTCAAATGATGTTCCTCTTCCTCTTTCCTTCCCCTCTACTATAGTGTGTTTTTATGCCTCTTTGTATGGCATAATTTACCTTTTTGTATTGCATTCTTTCCTTTTATCCCATTACAGTCCCTTTGACCCCCTTAATAAGGCTTTTCTTTTTCTTTATCACCTGATTAGTTCATTTATACCCACACCCTCTATCTATGTATAACCCTTTTAAAGGTCATGATAATCATATAAATTTCAATAGTGACAGATATCAGCTTCTCATATAGGGATGTAAATATATTGCTCTCATTGCATCCCAAGTTATGTGCATGTGTGAGTGGGTGTGCGTGTGTGCATGTGTGTATTTTCCTTGTTTATCTTGTTATGTCTTTCTTGAGTCTTGTAATTGGAGATCAAATTTTCCATTGAGCTCTGGCTTTTTCATCAGGAAAGTCTGAAGGTCCCTTATTTAAATGACCATCTCCTTGCCTGAAAGATTATGCTCAGTTTTGCCGGGTAGTTAATCCTGGGTTGCAGTCCTAGCTCTTTTGCCCTACGAAATATCAAATTCCAATCCCTCCAATCTTTTAGGTCCTGTGTGATCCTTACTGTAGTTCCACGATATTTGAATTGTTTATTTTTGGCTGCTTGCAGTATTTTGTCCTTAATCTTGTAATTCTGGAATTTGGGGTTTTCAATTTGGGATCTCTTTCAGGGGGAGTCCAGTGAATTCTTTCAATAAATATTTTATCTTCTGATTCTAGGACTCCAGGGAAGTTTTCTTTGACAATCTCTTGGAGGATGTTGTCCAGGCTGCTTTTTTCATCATGGCTTTCTGATAGATTCTCCTGGATCTGTTCTCTAGGTCAGTTGTTTTGAGATATTTTACACTTTCTTCCAATTTTTCAATCTTCATGTTTTGTTTGATTGACTCTTGATGCATTATAGAGACCTGAGCTTCAAATTGACTGATTCTAATTTTTAGTGAATTATTCTCTTTGGTTAGTTTTTTAAGGTCCTTTTTTAGGGAGGTGTTTTCTCCAATTACTTCACTAATTTTACTTTTAAGGATTTTTTTCTTCAGTGAGACTTTTTTCCAATTTGGTCACTGTAGGTTTAAATTTGTCTTCTGCCTCCCTAATTTGGCTTTTAAAGTATTTCTTGAGCTCCTTCAAAAATGCTTTTTGGGCTTGAGACCAGTTCATATTTCCTTCTGTGGTCTCAGGTGTGAGTATAGAGTCCATGTTGTCCTCTGTATTTGATTGTTCTTGCTTGGTATAATAAGCTCTAATCAATTTTCTTGCCTTCCCCTTCTCCTTCTCACCTTCCTTCCTTCCCATTGTAACATCCTATTTCCTAGTTTCTCAGGCTGGGAGCTAGGTGCTTGGTTTTTGGCTTTGTGTGTTATAGCCTCTGGGTGTCTAGATTGAGGCCAAGGCCAGGAATCTCAGTGTTTCCCCTGAGTTATGCTGAAGCTCACAGAGTACTCTGTGGAGGAGAGGTGGTCTGGCCACTTCAGATTTCTGCCTCTATGCCCCTGGACTACTGCTCTGGCAGGCTTTTGCTGGTAAGGTGAGATAGGGTTTATTGGGACCCCTCCCCCTCTTCTCTTCAGACTCCTTGATGTCTCAGTTATTCCCTTTCTCTGTGACTCCCGAGCCCAAGGCTATTTCCATTATCTCAGGATTTCACTCTGGGTTTTCTAGGTCAGAGAGGGGGAATAGGAGCAGCCAGAGTTTACTTTGGCATCCTGGCCCCTGGAAAAACACTCAGGTGATTTCTAAACTTCCAGACTGGGGCTGATAGCCCCAGGAGAAGCTGCTGTCTCTTCTGGGGGCCCCAAGCCCTCTCTTACTTGGCCCTAATGGATCCTCCTGTCCTGTGGAGAGATGCTGGTGAAATGGCTGTGAATCGCCCTTGGGGTGGGTGAGTCCACCTGCTGGGGCTCCTTCTCTCTCTGCTGTAGTCTGCTCTCTAGTCAGCTGCTGCAGCCCCCACATACTCTGCGCTCCCCTTGCCCGGTCCCTCATGGACACTTTCTCAGGCTGTATTCTGCTATGTTCTGTCTCCCAGTGGATTCTGACACTCCAAAATCCACTCAAATTCATTTTTTAAAATTCAGTGATGGGATTCCCGGAGGAGCTTAGAAAAGTTACTGCTTCCATTTTGCCATCTTGGCTCCCCCGCTAAGCTTCAGTTTCTCATACCCAACTGCTTCTTGGGAATCTTGAATGGGATGTCCCATTGTCCTCTTAAACTTAACGTGTCCAAAACTGAACTAAACTCTCCCTTTTCCTGACTTTTTCCATTTACTGCCAAGATTATCACCCCCCTACCAGTCACCTGGGCTTGTAATGTAAGTTTCATTCTTGATTCTTCCCTATTGCTCACTTCCTGTTTTCCAATCTGTTGCCAAGTCCTGTCGATTCTCCTTTCTTTACAAATCTCATATATACAATCTCCTCTGTTCTGACACTGCCATCCCCTCACTGTAGGTCTTCAGTAGTTCATGCCTGGACTGTTCCAAAAGCCTTCTGGTCCCTGCTTCCAGTCTCTCCCTCCTCTGGTACACCCTCCGCTCAGTTCTGCATGACCTGGCCCCTTCTTACCTTTCCATATGGAGTGCACTGTTTTCCTAGTCATGTACTCTGTTATTCAGTGACACTGGCCTGCTTTCTCTTCCTGCATCACATGCTCCATCTCCAGACTTTGGATTTTCACTGGCTGTCCCTCATGCCTGGAATTCTCCTCTTCCTCATTTCCTTATCCAGCTGCTAGAATGCTCAAGTGCGGATGACACAGATGCAAGAAGAGCTCAAACGCACCAAAAATGGGATGAAGACATGAATATTTTCATTAAGTATCAATACATAACAACAAAATTAAAAACACATCTCAGTCACACGCAAGGCTTTCACACTGGCTTTTGTCCACAGAGCTCTCAGTTTCAAGTCACACAACAATGCATTGCTGACCTGTGTAGAGCAGTCACAAAAAATAAGAACAAGTAAATAAAAATAGAAACAAAGAAATACATGGAACCTTTGCACTTAAGCTGAGGTTAGATGAAATAAGAGAAGAAATTGAAGTGTTATTAAAATCCAAAGAAGATGGCCCAGAGACCATTGAAAACCTTCATCCTATCATCCTGTATCTCTTTTATACTTCATAGCTAAACTCCTCAGAAAAGTCATTTACAATAGGTACCATCACTCTCTTTCCTCCTGCTCTCTCTCTCTCTCTCTCTCTCTCTCTCTCTCTCTCTCTCTCTTTTTGCTTTTTGGAGAGCAATTGGTGCTTAAGTGACTTGCCCAAAGTCACACAGCTAGTAAGTGTGTCAAGTGTCTGAGGTCAGATTTGAACTCGGGTCCTCCTGACTCCACTGTGACATCTAGCTGCCCCCTCTCACTCTCTTCTTAACCCCTTAAAATCTGGCTTCTGACCTTACCATTCAACTGAAGCTGCTCTCTCCGAAGTTACTAATGACCCCTTAGTCACCTTGTCTAATGGCCTTTTCTCAGTCCTATTCTCCTTGACCTCTTTCTGCAGTTTTTGACACTGTTGATCACTCTCTTCTCCTGGATACTCTCCAGGGCATCTGTATGGCTCTTCTATGGGGTTCCTGGATGCCACTCTCTCCTGGTGCTAGTCAAACCTATTGGAATGTTCTCTCTCTGCCTCTTTTGCTGGATCCTCTTCCAGATCTCAGCCTCCAACCATAGGTGTCTCTAGGAGCTCTGTGATGACTCCTCTTTTCCCTCTATGCTACTTCACTTGGTAATCTCATCAGATCCCATGGATTTAATTACCTTCCCTATGCTAATGATAAGGAAGCTAGGTGGTGGAGTAGATAGAGTACCTGCACTGGAGTCAGGAGGACCTGAGTTCAAATCCAGTCTCAGATTCTTATTAGCTGCATGTAAGTCATTTAGCCCTGTTTGCCTCCATTTCCTCATCTGTAAAATGAGCTGGAGAAAGAAATGGCAAATCACTCCAGTATCTTAGCCAAGAAAACCCAAATGGAGTCATGAAGAGTTGGATATGAATAATTGATTAAACAACAAAATGCTAATGTTTCTCTCCTTTATTGCCCCAAGCTCTCTGCTGACCTCAAATCTCTCATTTCCAAATCCTTTCAGACATCTTGAACTGGTGTGTCCTGTAGACATCTTAAACTCAATATGCCCAAAACAGAACTTACTGGTTTTCTTCCTAGACTCTCCCCTCCCCATCATCACCCCCACCTCCATCCTCACACACATTTCCCATTGCTGTAGAGGGCAACACTACTCTCTCAACCTTTCAGGCTCACAACCTAGAAGTCATCTTTGACTCCACACTTTCTCTCACCTGATCCCCATATGCAATTTATTTCTAAGGCCTATTGCTTTCACCTTTATTTCCTAAATATACCCCTTTCTCTCATTACTTCACACCTGGATGTTTTTTTGGTTTTTTTTTTTTTTTCTTTTTGGAGGGAGGAAGGCAAGGCAGTTGGGATTAAGTGACTTGCCCAAGGTCACGTGGTTAGTAAATATTAAGGGTCTGAGGCCAGATTTGAACTCAGGTCCTCCTGACTCCAGGGCTGGTGCTCTATTCACTGTGCTACCTAGCCGCCCCCACACCTGGATTTTCACAATAGCCTTCTGATGGGTCTACCTGCTTCAAGTCTCTCCCCAATCCACTCCATCCTCTAATCAAACACTAAATGATTTTCTTTTTTTATTAAGCATTTCAATTATTTATTTGTTTATTTATTACATTTTTTTCTTTTTAAATTTTGAATTCCAAATTCTTCCCCCCTCTCTCTCCCTCCCACACCTATTGAGAGGGCAAACCATATAATATCAATCATTTATGTGAAGTCATGCAAAGCATATTTCCATATTAAACATATTTCCCAAAAAAAGCAAGAAAAAAAAGGGGCAGCTAGGTGGCACAGTGAATATAGAGCACTGGTGCTGGAGTCAAGGGGACCTGAGTTCAAATCAGGCCTCAGACACTTAACACGAACCATGTGACCTTGGACAAGTCAACCCCAATTGTCCTGCCTCCCCTCTCCAAAAAGAAAAAAAAAGAAAAAAAGTGAGAAAATGATACTTCAGTTTGCACTCAAAGTTCATCAGTTCTTTCTCTGGAGGTAGATAGCATTTTTCCATCATGAGTTCTTTGGAATTATTTTGGATCATTATAATGATCAAAGTAGCCAAGTTTTTCACAGTTGATCATTATTTCAATCTTGTTTTTACTGTACACAATGATCTCCCAGTTCTCACTTCACTTTGCATCAGTCCATGCAGTTTGTGCAATGTTTTTCTTCTGAAACCACCTCCCTTCATTTCTTGCAGCACAATAGTACTCTATCACAATCATATGCCACAGCTTGCTCAGTCGTTACCCAATTGATGACTAAATATAACAGAGTAAACAAGTTTGGATCACACATTCCGTCAAGAGGCCAGGGTCTGGCTGTGAAAGAATGAAAAGATTTTTCTCTTGGGGCAAAAGGAGAAACAAGTTTCTCACCATCCCCCCCCCCCACCAGCACTGACCACGTGACAGACTTGTGAACCTCGAAGATCTGTGGCAGTGTCCAACAGAGCAGAGGAGACTGATAGTAGCATTGCTTTGGGAGTTGAAACTCAGCGAGGATAAGCTAAACATCAAAGAAAAGAATCGGACAATCATAGAAAAAAATTATAAGAACTCCACAAAAGAACAGAACTTTCAGTAACCAGCAAACTGGTGAAATTAAGTAAATATTTTACCCACATTTACTCTTCTAAGCTTGAATCCACTCTCCCCAGCAACCAAGAGCTTTCCAGGAAATACAGTGCACCTTTGGTGTGGGAGGCATTTCTATATTTGGAGAGCATAATGTGCAATATCAGGAGCAACATTATTAGAAACCTTAGACTCTTTAAGTGAATTGTAAAACTTTAAAAGGAAAGTAGTCAGCAGACTTCTGGGGTCCCTGTCTGCCAATGTGAGTGGGAGCTGTAACCATACTCCTAGAGGAGGTGCTGCAAATATAAACACAATTCCCTATATATGGTTACAAAAAATCAGCTACAGATGAAAGGGAGGTATAATTCTACATTTCGCGTGAAAAACAACTGGAAATTTTAATGATAGGCAATGAATAAGGCAACAAGAATTGCACAGAATGTGAAGACATAGATGGGTTGTTATCTGCACTGCTGGAGGGAGTACTCACAACAATAAGATCATAGAAAATATTTAAATATGCTAACCAAAGAGATCCAGGGTTGTAATTCCAGTAAATGTCAGAATTACAGTATGTTTCTCCTTTATTAAACAAATGTCAGGATTATAAGAAATTAAAATCAACCAATAGTATAGACACAATCTTCAAGTAAAACAGACTTATTTACATATGAGAGAACAACAGAATCTGCAATGCAATCTGCTGGTGTATTTAACCTGAAGAAAAAAGTTAATAATAAGAAAAAGCCTATGAGAGTTGGCAGGGGGCGGGGGGGAGGGGGAGAGAAGTGTGACAATTAAACTTTTTGCACAACATCTATCCTCAGTATTAGGCAACTTATCTGAATGCACACACATACCCCACTCTAATTTAATTATAACAGCAAATGCCAGATGAGGTAAACTATTTATAGAGGACCTATGGGATTAAAGTTTTGAAGTTTTTGTTTGTTTTTAATGTAAATGAAGAAATTAAAGATATCAATTTAGTTTGAAACATATTTAATACATTCTCCAGGGAAATGAATATAGTAAAAGACTTATTTTGAAAAAATAAATGCAAAAACTAAGAACTAACTAAATAATAAGCCTCTTCCATAATCATGCTAGTTTTTAAAATGTCAACTACATCCTTTGAAAGAGTTGGCTTTTCCTAAGATAGTATACCATGGGGTATATAATAAGAAACCAGAAGTTTTATACACAAATTAATGTTGTTACCCTTTTATTAGTCATTTTGGGAGGCAATGATTCTGCCTTTCCCCTTTGTTAGTGATATGTCTTCAGTCTACTGAGTATTCTTTGGAATGTCTTCTGTTATGGCCAATTTTCATTTTTGTAGGTGAATTTAATTTTTAACAGCCAGAAGTCATTCAGAGACAGGTCTGGTGAACCTGATGGAATATCAAGATGGCTAATGGAGTTTGGAGTAGATATGAGTTATAACTATTGACTCAAGAGACTTTTGCTTTTGTGAGCTTTTTGAACTGGCTGAAATTCTGAAAGAGTAATTGCGAAAAAGTATTGCACAATGGAGTCTGTCAAGGACATTGATTTGAAAAGATCATTTGGAAATATAAGTATGCTTGTTAAAATTTTAATCATATTACATTACAGTCATACATTATATATTCCTTTTGAAGCACTTATTCTCCCTCTATGAAGATTCTGTTACAATTGTAGTATATGTATAAAATGTTTAACACAATGAATAACCACTGTGGTAGGGAATAAGTACTATTTCTAGTCATAGAACAGTTTGGAATGATGGGAAAAATTAATCATCACTGAGAGGGGAATCATAATATTTAGGTCATAGTTTCTTTGTATTTACTGATTTTGTCTGGTTATTTATTAAGAAATCTGAGCATGAGTCCAGCTGGGAAATTAATAATTTGGTGCTTACAAGTATTCAAGGTACATACATCATATAGTTGTAAATACATTGTGTGGGTATATATATATAATGTTTCCTTTGATCCTCACAACAATCTTGAAATATATATAGCTTTATACACACATATTTATATATACACACATATATACATTTATAGGTATGTGTATATATACAACATTTTCTTCTCAATTAAATGAGGTTCAAAGACATTATGAGATTTGTCCCTGGTTACAGCACTAGGAAGCACTTCAGACTGGATACAAACTCAGGTTCTCGCTGACCCCAATTCATTACTCTGCCTCTAAATTAACATAAAATCCTCTTTAGCTGTAGATCCAACACCAAACACTTGAAAAGGAAAAGATTACTCAAAAACCCAATATACAAGCAGATAAAACAACGAAGATTCTAAACCTGAAGGAAGAATTAATAAAAATCTCCAAAAGAATAAAAAGTCCTCTTGACAAATAACATAATATGAAGGAAAATGAATCAATTCTTACTAAAAGACAGAATCCTATGGCCTCCCCAGAGAGTATGGCACTGACATAGTAAATTTTATAATGGTTCAAACGATAAATGAAATCCATAGGAGGAGGAATTATGAATGAATATTGGTAAAAAATCAAGGCTGAGGGGGCGGCTAGGTGGCTCAGTGAATAGAGCACCAGCCCTGGAGTCAGGAGGGCCTGGGTTCGGATCCGGCCTCAGACACTTAACAACAACAACAAAAACTAGTTGTGTGACCCTGGGCAAGTCATTTAATCCCAATTGCCCTGCAAAAAGAAAAAAACAAAAACAAAATCAAGGCTGAATTAAAAACATAATGAACAAATTAGAAAAAAAAATAATTGAGTTAATGATGGAGAACCCTTCTAAAGGAGAGAAAAATATTTTAATATGTGTAGAATACAAAAACATCAAAGGAGGAGACTGTGTGAGGGAAACTGTGGCCAATCAGACTCCAGAGGAAGACTCATCTTCTTTTAAGTAAAACTTTCCCAAGAACAAATTAAATGTTCCTCTTTTTTGGACATTCATCTTCTCATTGATGACTAGACTCAAGTTTGAAGGTGTGAAAGGACTCTTCCATCTATAATATGGGGAAGTCTCCAAGAAAAACACAATTTGAGTACAGGTCTAATTGGAATTTCTAGAAGAGCCAAAGCAAGAGTTAGAGGAGAGCATCACATAGAAAACAGATATCAAGAAGAAAGCTATTATGGTGACAGGGCCTTCATCTCCACCAATAAGAAGAGAGTCCCATAGCAATGGGTTTTAGGACAAGGTTCCAGCTAAATAGAAGAGAATCAGAGAAATATCATCTCCCTTACAACAAGCATGAACAAAATAGAAGAGGAAAAAATAAATCAATAAACCGAACAGAAAATTTAAAAAAAAATCAGAAAATGATAATCAGATCTAAAATGAATATAAATTAGTTAATCTTTAAAATCAGAGGAGAAATAGACAAATGTAAAACAAATGTTCCAGAACTGAAAAATCAAAATAAAAGTTGCGTCTTTGGTAAACTTTTAACTAACCTGGTTAAAAAGAAGAGGGAGAAAAATCAAATTTAGAATTTAAAAAATTAAGTGAAGTGAAATAACAAGTAGAAGAAATAAAAAGAAGTATAATAATATCCTATATATAACTATATGCCAGAAAAACTAAGAATTTATAATAGAGGATTATCTGTAAAAACTCAAAATGTTCAAATTAGCAGAAGTTAAAAAAGACCTTAATCTTATTTTAGTAAAGGAGACAACTCCTGTCAAAGAACTACCAAATGGAAAAAAAAAAACACTGATACAGATGAATTTACAGAAGTCTATAAAAATTTAAAGAGCAATAAATTTTTAATAAAATTTATTCTCAAATATCACAAAAGAAAAATTTCTACCAAACTTTCTTTTTGTTGAGGCAAATATAGGCTGAACACCTAAAACAGGGAAAGATGAAACAAAGAAAGAGCTTTACAGCATTATGACTACTGACTATCAATTGAAGTAATCTAAACAAAAACCTGAAACCCCAAAAAAGATCACATCAATATAACTTTATTTATTTAAAGCAATTGGGTTCTGGGTGGGTGCTAAGTGTCTGAGTCCTGATTCAATCCCCAGGTCATCCTGACACTGGGGCCGGTGCTCTTACTCGCTGTGCTACCTGGCCACCCCCATCAATATAACTTTTAAAAAAGTTTAATTTAATTAAATTGGATTCATACCAGACATGAAAGGATGCTTTAGCATGAGAAAACAATTAACATATTAAAAATAACACACCAAATCCTCTTACAAAATATAAAATTCATTCATCCAAAAGAAAACTTTATAAAACTTTAACACAGGTCTTTTAAAAAATGATGAAAATATTAATCTAAAACCAAAGTTAGTATTTGCAACTGGAAAACATGAAAAGCTTTCCTAATACATAAAGGAACAACAACGAAAAAGGATCCCCTTCTTTCTCCAATGTTTGAAATAGTTACTTAAATGAAGAATAATCATAATAAGACAAGAGAAGAAATTAAAGACATAAAGATCAGCAAAGAGAAGAAAACTAGCCCTATTTGCTTGTGATCTGATGATTTACTTGGAGAATAAAAAGGGAAAAAGCCCATTAAAATGATAGCTTTCATAAAATAGTAGCATACAAAATAAGCCCATAAGAAAATCAACATATTTTTCATAAATAATAACCAAATATAGGAGAAAACAGAAGAGATTAAAAGTGTATTAAGCTGGGGCGGCCAGGTAGCACAGCAAGTAAGAGCACCAGCTCCAGTGTTGAGAAGACCTGGAGATCGAATCCCGGGCTCAGACACTCAGCACCACACCCAGAAATAACTGGCCGTGTAACCTTGAGCAAGTTACTTAACCCTGATTGCTTAAAAAAAAAAAAAGTGTATTAAGCACTTGCCATGTGAAAAGCACTGTGTTAAGCAATGTGGATACAATTATAATTAAACAAGTTGGTTTTACACTAATAAAATTAACACAACTAGGATTACAAAGGAAGCAACTGAGAAGAAATTTTGCATCAAATATCACTATAAGGGTCTGATACCGAAGGTATATAGGAAACAAATATAGATATATGGGAGTAAAAATCATTCTTAATTATGTAAGAGGTAAAAAAATATGAACAAACATTTCTCAGAAGTTACAAAATATCATATGACTATAAAAAATGCTTCAGCTCACTAATAAGAAGAGAAATACAAATCAAAACATCTCTGAGGCTCCATAGCACACCCAGCAATTAGAAAAAAAATCACAATAGTCACTGCTGGAAGGATTGTGGAAAGAGACACACTAATGATCCAACCATTCTGAAAAGCAAGTTGGGACCACTCTAAGAAAGTAACTGAAATGTCCATAAACTTCAACCCCAAAATACCATTGCTAAATGTATAACCCATAGAAATATTCATATATATGTTATCTTTTAAAAAAAATCATTCACTTCTATGGATTATACATTTAACAGTGGTATTTCTGAGTCAAAGTTTGTGGCCTTTCTAGGATTCCCCAAATCCTCTGTAGGTTGGACTAAAATGGCAGAGTTGACAACATTGGATCTCTCCAACAGCAGGATGAGTTAAATAAGTACAATAGAGGACATCAATGTCATGCTCATGTGCCCCTCCCGAAGTCCTCCCCCATAACTTTTTTCTGCCCAGGATCACTGCCAGTGGGTATCTGAGGCAAGAATTGAACTTGAGTCTTCCTGGCTAGTCATTGTATCAGCAATGCCATATTCACAATGCCTATAGAGATGACAAATATGCTGATATAATTATCCATCACAAAATACATCAGGTTTGCCATTTGGGGAAATAAACTAGAAAATTTATTAAGATACCAAAAGACTGAGTCCCAAAACCAGAAAGTGAAAGCCATCAGAGTAGTTATGATATTGGCACAGGTAGATAAAGTAGAAAGCACCCACATTCTCAAGCCTTTAAAACAGAACAGGCTACCTCAGGCAAAGGTCCTCCTCTCCCCACTCACAGCAACCACCCAGCGTCCTGGAAGAGCGCTCCCAGCAGCTCCGGCCCCTGGCAGTGCTCAGCCAGAGTCCTAACTCAAAAAAAAAAAAAAGGCAACCGCCACCAACTGCCAACCGCAGGACCGTTAGCTCGACTTTTCACTTTCTCTTGCTCTGCTATGTCAGCACGTCCATGGGGCATGGGAGATCTTTAAATCCCATAACCCTTACAGTCATGCATCATTCTTTCTACTGTATCATCTAGATTAGACTTCTCAATCACCATCTTTGAAACCTTGGAAATAGTTAACTTGGATTTGGAACACTTTTTCACCCTATTGCTTTTAAGGCGGGAACCAGAAGTAGTGGGTATAATATGCAAAGAGATCGATTTCAGCTCATCCTAGGGAACTTCTGAGACACAGCTTGGGTTAGATAAGCTCAGTGCCTAACACGGGCTAGCTATGTGACCACAAGTAAGCCACTTAAGCCCTCAGTATTCTAAGCCAGTGCCTCTTAGACTATGGGCTGCGACCCCATATGGGGCCTCTAAAAATTTGCCAACAGTAAAAGGTTTCTGAACATGCAATGAACAAAAATTAATTAAAAATCAAGCACATAATGCATTCAAGGTGTTTATGGCAGTGCTTGCCCATGTTGCATTGTGCAACTTCACTGCATTCTTCGTTCTGAACAGAACACATGTGCACTCAGGGCAATGCAACACCAACAAACAAAAATGCAAAAACAGGGCTCGAGTGGAAAATGTTTAAGAAACTCTGTTCTAGGCAAGTGTGCTCCAAATATTTTGGTGGTGCACTTTTATCAAGTAAACAACATTATTTCTACATTATATGCATGTACTATGGTGCTAATATGATACATTATGAAACATACACAAAGACAGACATTTAAATAATTTAAAGGTGAAATGAAAATTTTAAAACATCTCATTTTGTTTAATAGTACAAAAGCCTTTTTTGCTGTCACCAAAATATAAATTAAAAAAAAATTATAACTGTGATTAATCATGATTTATTATTACTCCTCCTCAAAAAACAATTAAAAAAAAAACTCTTATGTGTGTCCTGACAGATAAGGAAGATTACTCACAATCATTGTTTTAATAATTAATAATTGAGGGGCGGCCAGGTGGCTCAGCTAGTAAGAGCACTGGCTCCAGCGTCAGGATGACCTAGGGATCAAATCCAGGTTCAGACACTTAGCACCCACCCAGAAACACCTGGCCATGTAACTTTGAGCAAGTTACTTAACCCCAATTGCTTAGGGGCGGGCAGGTGGCTCCTTGAGTAAGAGCACTGGCCCCAGTGTTGGGATGACCTGGAGATCCAATCCCTGGCTCAGACACTCAGCACCACACCCAGAAACACCTGGCCATGTAACCTTGAGCAAGTTACTTAACCCCAATTGCTTAAAAAAAAATTAATAATTTAGTCAATTAGACTTATGTAGTTAATTAATTATTTGGGTTTTTACCTATTTCATTTATTTGTTATTTATTTTTAACATTCTTTTCTTTTTAAATTTTGAGTTCCAAATTCTCTCCCTCCTTCCCACTTCCTCCTCTACCCATTGAGAAGGCAAGTAATGTGATATCAATTATATATGTGAAATCACGTGAATTATACATGATAAATTATTCCATTAGCCTCAGAACCAGTTTTGGAACAGTGAGGCAGCTTCGAGGGCCACCAGAAAGGTCTGTCTCACTGGGATTACAAGGGAACATGGTCAGAGCAGCAGTAGCAGGATGCATCCCAGAGGGACTGCAGCTAGGCCCCATGCCCCAGGCAGAGGCACCAGCAAGACCCCACCCCTACTACAAGCCAACCCCAAAGCCCCAGCCCAATGTGGACTAGCAGAGATGGGCCCCCTCCAGTGAAAGCTAGAAGAAATGCTTCAAACCCCGAAAGAAGAAACTAGGGACAGTGTAAAAACACAGTCCAACTTTTACATAAAAGTATAAAGTTATAAAATAGGACAGGCAGTCCAGGGAGCCGAAGGCCATGCTGAGAGAGGCAGGCCGAGAAGCTGAAGGTCGGAATTAGCGTTGGGGTTAGGATTAGGCAGGAAGCTGATGGTGCAGGCCTGCTGAGAGAGGCAGGCTGGGAGGGCATGGCGTGCAGAGTCCAGAACGACACTAGGGCAGGAGGGGGGGGTTGGGGAGGGTGGGGAGGTCAGTCGTCCCACCAACCACAAGGTAAGAATCAAATGCTGGGCCCTTGTCAGGGACAGCAAATACTCCTGGAACTACCACTCCATAGCCCAGAAATTAAAAAAAAAAAAGCCCCTTTCAGGACCTCCAAGGGCCAGGATGGCAGAGTGAACCCCAGCTGCTCCAACCCTCCCCCACCCTGAAAACATAGTAATTATTGCCCCAGGGCAAAACCCCAAACAGTAAAGGCTTGGGAACCCTAGAGGAAGGGCTTGGCTAGGGCCCTGCCTCAGATAGAAAGCAGACTATAAAGACAAAGACTCTGGAGTCCTACTATCCTCAGAGGGAGGAACCAAACTCAGAGGGAGACAATGTGGACTCCAAAGCTGAAACATCAACAGAGAACAGGTCCCAAGCACAGAAGGCTCTCCTAGATGAGCTCAAAAGGAACTTTGAAAACTGAATGAGAGAGATAGAAGACAAAATGAATAGTTCTCTCAAAACCAAAATTGCAGAATTAGAAAAACATTATAATGAAGAAAACAGCTCTTTAAAAAGAAAAATATGTGATATGGAAAAGGAGCTCCAAAAACTAAGGAAAATAATTCTCTAAACAGCAGAATCAACCAAATTGAAGCAAATAACTCTATGAGGAACCAAGAATTAGTCAAACAAAACAACAAGAATGAAAAATTAGAAAAAGAGGTAAAATATCTCAATGGAAAAATAACTGACCTGGAAAACAGATCCAGGAAAGATAATCTGAGAATCATAGGCCTACCAGAAAATCATGATGAAAAAATGAGCCTGGACAACATCCTCCAAGAGTTCGTTAAGGAAAACTTCCCTGAGATACTAGAACCTGAGGGTAAAATAGAAATCGAGAGAATCCACCGGACACCTGCTGAAAGAGATCGCACATTGAAATGTCTGGGCCAAACTCCAGATCTACCAGGTAAAAGAGAAAATACTTCAAAAGGCCAGAAAGAAACAATTCAAACATCAAGGGTCCACATTGAGGATCACACAGGATTTGGCAGCCTCTATACTGAAAGATCAGAGGCAGTGGAATACAATTTTCTGGAAGGCAAAAGAGCTCAGGTTACAACCAAGGATCACCTACCCAGCGAGACTGAGCATATTCTTCCAGGCAAAGAGATGGTCATTCAATGATATAACAGATTTACAGACCTTCCTGATAAAAAAAGCCAGAGCTCAATGGCAAATTCAACCTCCAATTACAAGATGCAAGAGTGACATAGGAAGGTAAACACACACACACACACACTCACACACACACACACACACACCCTGCTATTTAATAAGAGCAAACTGTTTATAGACAAGTAGAGGGTATGAATATAAAATACACAAAATGATGACTAAAAATATCTTATTAAGGGCTACAAAGGGACTGCAATGGAAGAAGAGGAATGAATGAAGTGGAAAAGGGTAAATTATGCCACACAAAGAGGCATAAAAACAATATAGCAGAGGAAAAGAAGGGAGGGAGATGACTATTATATGAGCTTTTCCCTCATTGGTTCTGGTGCAAGGAGGGAATAACAAGTTAAGCATAGGACTCTATGAAGAAGAGACGTAAAATGTATCATATTAGAGGGAAAGAGGGGAGGGAGAGGAGCTTCTCATGAAATTTGTTCCTGTCATTCTTGGTGTGAAGAAGAAATAACATACTTCATTAAGTATAAAAATACCCTACAGGCAGTAGGAGGGGGAAAGGGCTACAAAAGGGGAGGGGGTGGTTTATAGGGAGGGAAGAAGTAAGGGGAAGGGGAGGAAAAGGTAGGGGGCTGATAAGGGAATACTGAGGGAGGTGGTGGTCAAAAGGAAAACTATTAAGGAGGGGAAGGGAGAAGGGGAGAAAAATTATAAGCATAAACAGGGGAGGGAATAGGATGGAGGGAAAGAAGCAGATAATATTCATAACTGTGAATATGAATGGAATGAACTCTCCCATAAAACAGGTAGATTGGAGAATGGATTAAAAATCATAATCCTACAATATGCTGTTTACAAGAAACACATCTGAAACAGATACACACAGGGTAAAGGTAAAAGTCTGGAGTAAAATATATCATGCCTCAGCTAAAGTAAAAAAAAAAAAGCAGGGGTAACAATCCTTATCTCAGATAAAACAAAAGCAAAAATTTATCTAATTAAAAGAGATAAGGAAGGAAACTATATCCTGCTAAAAGGCACCATCAAGAATGAAGCAATATCTTTACTTAACATATATACACCAAGTGGTTACAAAAATATTTATAGCAGCTCTTTTTGTGGTGGCAAAGAATTGTAAATTAATGGGATGCCCATCAATTGGGGAATGGCTAAACAAGTTGTGGTATAAGAATGTAATGGAATACTATTGTGCTATAAGAAACGAGGAGCAGATGGACTTCATATTTACCTGGAGAGGCTTATAGGAACTGATGCTGAGTGAGAAGAGCAGAATCCGGAGGAATTTGTACACAATTACAGACACAATGAATGTGTGATGACAAACTCTGATAGACTGGACTCTTCTCAACAATCCAGGGTTAGAGGTCAACCCCAAAAGACTCATGATGGAGAGAGATGTCTACATCCAGAGAAAGAACTGAGCTTGAACCCAGACTGAAGAAAACTACCCACTCTTTTTCTTTTTCTTGTTTGGTTTTGTTTCCTCTTTCCCACTGTTCATTCCATCTGACACAATCCTTCTTTATAACCTGACTAATGCCTAATGGGAAAGTACTAGCAGATACTATACTTGATTGTATGCCACCATGGGGGGGAAGGGGGGGGAGAAGAGGGCGGAGGAGAGAGAGAAAACTTGAAACTCAAGGAATTGTGGAAATGAATCTTGTAAACTAAACGTAAACAAATTAATAAAGACCGAAAAAAAATCATAAAATAGGCAGAAAATATAAAAAAACAAAAACAAAATAATCTGACCTAGAAAGTTACTATGGTGACAAGGAGGATCAAGGCACAAACTTAGAAGAAGACAACAGTTTCAAAATGGCTACATGCAAAGCCTCAAAGAGAAATGTAAATTGTTCTCAGGCCCAAAAAGAACTGAAAGAGCTCAAAAAGGATTTTTAAAAGTAAATAAAAGAAGCAAAGGAAAAATTAGGAAAAACAGTGAGAGTAATGCAAGAGAATCATAAAAAAGTCAACAGTTTATTATAAAAAACAAAAATAATGAAAAAAAGATTTTAAAAATCACCAAACAAGTCCTTAAAGATGTTTAAAGAGTTGGAGAAAGAGGTAAAAATGGAGAAAGAGGTGAAAAACTAAGTGAAGAAAATAACTCCTTAAAAATTAGGTGTCACGACAGTTTTCATCAATAATTTCTAAAAATATGCCTAGGCTCTTTCTTTGATTGTGACTTTCAGTTAGTCTAATACTTCTTAAATTATCTCTTCTTGATCTATTTTCCAGAAAATTGGTTTTCCAATGAAATATTTAACATTTTCTTCTATTTTTTCATTCTTTTGATTTTGTTTTGTTGCTTCTTTGATTTCACATGAAGTTATTAGCTTCCACTTGCCCAATTCTAATTTTTAAGGAGTTTTTCCTTCAGTGAATTTTTCTACCTCCTTTTCCATTTGGTCAATTCAGCTTTTTAAGGTGTTCTTCTCTTCAGTGCATTCTTATGCCTCTTTTGCCATTAGGTCAATTCTGTTGTTTTGTTTTATTTTTTAAGTGTCATTTTCTTCAGTATTCTTTATGCCTCTTTTACCAAGGTCTTAATTTTCTTTTCATAATTTTCTTGCATCCCTCTCCTTTCTTTTTCCCCATTTGTCCTCTACCACTCATCTCTTTCTTTAACTATTCCAAGTATTCTTGTTGGATTTGTGTCCAATTAGTATTTTTCTTTGAGGCTTTTTTTGGTAGTTGTTTTCATGTTGTTGTCTCCTTCTGAGTTTATGTCTTAGTCTTCCCTGCCACCATAGTAGCTTTTTATGGTCAAATTATTTTTTGTTACTGTTATTTGCTCATTTTTCCAGTCTATTTCTTGACTTTGAACTTTATGTTAAAGTTGGTCTCTACTTACCTCAGGGTAGTGAGGCACTGCATCACATTTCAGGCTATTTTTTGCTTCTCTATTTATTCTGGCACATGGATTCTGTTTGCCTCAGCTTCCCCATCTATAAAATTGGGATAATAATAGCACCTATCTCCTGCATTTGTTGTGAAGATCAAATAAGAATATTTGCAAGGGACTTAACAGAGGGCCTGGCACATAGTAAGTACCGTATAAACGCTAGTTATTATTATTAGTATTATTATACAATTATGTTACAGAAAAGACTAGGAAGCATGTTGTCTCCTGCCTCTGTTTATTTGTGGTTTGTCGCCCAACCTGGAATGTGCTCCTCCTTCATCTCACGACTGTCAAAAGCCTTCTTTTCCCTCAAAGTTTAGCTTTGATGTTCCCTCTTCTCTGACCCTCCTGGCTATAAGCTCTCTTTCACCTAAATTTTTTTTGAGCTCTTTGTATCTTGTCATACCCTACTCTGTGTTTTACTTATCTATATGCATGTCACCACTTATAAGCTCCATGAGGGCAACCATTGTATCTTCATTTCTGTAGTGTCGGTACCTGATCTACAATCATGTAGTAAGAGCCTGATATATGTTGGGTAATATTCTAGGTACTGGAGATACTCATATAAAAGTGAGACAGACCCTGTCCTCAAGGAACTTACATTTTATCAGACTTGGGCAACCTAGTCAAAGAAAAGAAAACATAGATTATATACAAAGTAAATATATGATGATTTGGAGTGGAGTTAACAACTGAGAGTAAAAGAAAAGGCCTCTTGAAGGAAGTGACATTTGTGTTGAAGCTTGAAGGATATTATGAGTATGAGGTGGAAGTCTAGAAATTGGGGCCAGCCTATGCAAAGACATAGAGGAAGGAGAAGAGATGTCATGTATGGACAACAGTATGTATGGCTGCAGAATTTAATAATACATTAGAAAAAGGCATGTGTAATCACCTGGAAAGACAGGCTGGAACAAAGTTGTAAAGAGACTTAAACAGAAGCTTTGCATTTGATCCTAAAGACAATGGAGAACCATGGAAGCTTTTAGTGGACAAGAGTAGTCTAGTCAGACCTTCTCTCTCTTCAGGAATATCAATTTAGCAGTTGTTTGGAGGATAATTCAGAGAAGGGGAGAGCTGGATCCTGGGAGACCAATTAGGAGCCTACTATATTAACCCTGGCAAGCCGTGATGTGGGCCTAGATAAGGCATGGAACCACAAAGCATATGGTCACATGAACTGCAATAGTAATCTAAACATAGATAGTAATTTCAGCTCTATTCTATTAAAACACTGCTGAGTGTTTTAAATCACAATTCTTCTTATCAGAAGGTCAATGGTGTTTAAAGAGAAATTGCCCTGGGTCTCCCCATTCTTATGCCCTAGGGAAGACCCTGCCTAGAATCCTGGTGTAAGTGTAGATGAAAAGGAAAATATATCCTTGGAATCAGAGGAGGGGACCCCTAGATCCCCACTTAATAGGATGGAGAGCAGGACACTACAGGGAGGTATGTAGTGATCAGGTAATGGAAGCTTCTATTGCTAGAGTCAGATATCCAACAATAGAAAAATTTCCAAAGGAACTACTGAAAGGGGAGCAGTAAGAGGGTAGAACTGTGGGAAAAGTGAAGGCCGATTTAAGAGCTGGATCTAAAAATGGTTCTGCCTACTTTGGGAGATCAGCAAAAGGTCAAGGTACTTCTCTGATCTCTGCCAAGCTATCCTGTCCCAATTAGAATATGGGTTCAAGTATCTGTCCCCTGCAGCCATTAATATGAGTGGTTGCTGGCAGAAATTTTTATAATAATAAAGATCCTCTAAAGAAAATTGAGTCTTTTATTCATCTTCTTAAAGAAGAAATTTCTAGCGTAGACAACAGCATTTAAATCATCCTCCCCACCTAGAGAAAAGCATTTTTAAATGTAGACACAGATTGTATTCCTTCAGCAAATATGCTAATATTGCCTAATATATACACTGCCTAATATATAAACTATGACAATAGGGAAAGTGGATTGCTCCTGAAGAGGAGGAGGTAATATGAAATTCACTCTTTTTTTGAGGACTTGACATCAGCAGCTATGGGGTAAACTATAAAAGACTAGGTAATAATCTGCTCACTCTGATTACCAGGATTTTGCTGTGGGGTAGCAAATGGCTATGGGTCCCCTGGGGGAGGCCAAACAGCTGACGCTACAGTAAACAGAGAAAGCATCTTTTGCTATCATATTTCCATGGGCATGTCTGGAGCTGCCCCAGAGGCCTCATCTTCCTTCCTCTGGCAAAAATTGTAAAATACCACAAGGGAACACGGAATATGCCTTATGTAATTGTAACCTTAGAGAGGCTCTAGGAGTCTTTATCCCAACTTCCATTCATACTTACGAGTCAAGTCCCCAAAGGGCTTAACTATGTCTCCACTTCAGGGTCAAAGCAGTAATCCTAGTGGACTGTAAGGCTTGAGCCCCCATTTTCATGTGTTCTACCCTATAATAATCATCAGGTACAGTTAATTTCACCTATTATTGATTTCTACCCCAATATCATTTAACCAATTAACATCTCCCCACCCCTACACCATAGGGAAGACCCTGCCTAGAATCATGGTGCAAATATGGATGAAAAGGAAAATACATCCCTGGAATCCAAGAAGGAGGCCCTTAGATTCCCATTTAATAGGGCTTTTAATTAACTTTTACAAAAAGTATTTGCTGAGGAGAAATGAAAGAAAGTGAAATATAGACCCAACCCCTGAAACCAAAAGTAACCTATGCCCTCCATTACTGTGGGCCTGGAGAGAATGGACTCAAGCTTGAAGGAGTTTCCACAAAGCATTGGTCCTGGCAAATTCACTTCCATTTGCATCATATTTGATAGATAAAGTCTATTCCCTACTGAAACAGGATGCAGTATCTCAAAGTCAACCCATCCTGGGTTAGGTCAAGCACATTATTCCCTCTCTCTTCACTAGAAGGCCTTTAGTAGTAATCTTTGCTTCAGTCACATCCAGGAAAGAAAGAGCAAGATCTAGCCAGGAGTGGGGACCTGCAGTCTCAAGGCCATGTGTGGCCTTGTAAGTCCTTGGGTGCAGCCTTTTGACTGAGTCCAAGTATTACAGAACAAATCCTTTTATTAAGGGAATTTGTTCTGTGGAGTTTGGATACAGTCAAAATATTGCACTTGAGGACCTAGAGGGCCATGTGACCTTGTGTAATGTTAGTGGGCTAGGAAGATCTTTCCTGCCCATTAATAGTTCTATGTGACCTGCTGTGAGCCCTGGTCCAGCTCACAGCTGTGATATATCCTGAGTCACAGAGCCAATAGGGGGAAGTAAGCTTGCTTAGGGGAAGCTTACTTGTAGGAAGACTTTCACACCTTTTGCTAATTTCTAATTAGGCACTGAGTCATGAGGATTGTGATGGCTTCTGGCTCTAAGAAGTATATATGTGTGTGTGTGTGTGTGTGTGTGTGTGTGTGTGTGTGTGTGTGTGT
>NW_027187361.1:28360983-28480243 GCF_028583685.1 Petaurus breviceps papuanus
TGTGTGTGTGTGTGTGTGTGTGTGTGTGTGTGTGTGTGTGTGTGTGTGTATATACTCTGAATTGGTATTTTGCTTTGGGAGCTCACTTATGAGAAGGGACTTGTGATTCCTTGGTCCAGATTCTAAGTGGCTGCATGTCCAGAGCCCCCCACTGCTCAGATGTAAAGGCTCTCTCCATCCAGGGATGGATGTAAAGTGTATAGTTGATTCAGGCAGTCAGAGGCCTGTCTGTTGGTCTTTATTTCTCTACTTGTATTTTCTCTGTTTTTCAATGAGCTATTTCACATGGCCTTCTATTTTTTCATTTGTTTGGATCTGTTTAACAGTATCTTGATTTCTCATAAAGTCACCAGCTTCCATTTGCTCCAATCTAATTCTGAAGGAATGATTCTCTTCAGTGAGATTTTGAAATTCTTTTTCCATAAGGCAAATTTGACTTTTTAAAGCATTCTTCTCCTCGGCTTTTGAGCCTCTTTTGTCATTTGAGTTATTCGATTTCTTAAGGTTTTCTTTATTTTTTTCTTTATTTTATTTTTATTCTTTATTTTCTTTAGTCAGGTTGTTGACTCTCTTTTCATGATTATCATGCATCATTCTCATTTCTTCTCCCAATCTTTCCTCCACTTCTCTTATTTGGTTTTCAAAATCCTTCTTAAGCTCCTCTATGGCCTGTAACCAATTCATATTTTTCTTGGAAGATTTTGGTGCAGGAGTTCTGACTTCACTGTCTTCCTCCTATTCCACGCTTTGATTCTTTATGTCCCCAAAATAGGAATCTAAGGTTTGACTGCTGTGCTTATTTTGCCTGCTCATGTTGCCACTCAATTACTTGACCTTTGTGCTTTTTGCCACATTTGAACTCTGCTTCCACAGAGGAGAGCTTTGTCCCAAATTGCTGGGGTTTTCTCAACCGCCAGAGCTATTAGTTGGATGCCCTCTCTGAAGCTTCCACAGGCTTCCACAGGCATCTGGTCACACACCCCAGGACTTCCATCCTACACTGTAATCCAGATCCAAACAGATTAAAGCAAGAGCGATTACCCCTCACACTGGTTGTCTGGTCCCCCTACAATCTGCAGGCCAGGAGCTGAAGCAGCCATGTTGTGGTGGCTGCCATGCCTCAGCTGCTTCTCCCTCCGGGGGCAGAGGCTGGACATCACTCCTGGAACCCCTGTTCCCAATGTCCACACTGACTTCTCACTTTGTCTTTGGTATTTATGGGTTGATAATTCTGGAAAGCACCACAGCTACTGGTGATCCACTCTCCCCAAATCCCTCCACCCGTGGCTGGTTGGCACCACCCTGAGGCTAGAACCACGGGCTCATGCAGGGCTGGTCTCGGCTCCCAGCCTGCTATGATGAACACTTCCTGTCCTTCGGTGGGTGGTTTGCTTCTCCCTGTCACTTTGTGGGTTCTATAGCTCTAAAGTTTGTTTAGAGTCATTGTGACAGGTATTTGAGGTGGTTATGGGGGGAGCTCAGGGAGTTTTCCTGCTTCTAGGCTGCCATCTTGGCTCTGCCCCTCTTCTCTTTTTGTATTTTCTCTGAAGTTCAGGGTGTTGACTTTTCCCCTGAACTAGGGAATGTAATTAAAAAAGATTGCTGACCCCTTAAACAGTTATGTTTCCTAATAAAGTGGATCTAAGAACCTCTGCTAACAGCCATCCTGGGTGTGCTGGAGTACTTGCTGTTACACCTTGAGGCTACAGGTTCCCCACCCCTGTTCTAGTCCTTGGAGACTTGTATGCACATTCAATTCTGGCTTAATGAACAATCAAAAATACCCTCTTTTTCACATAATAATTAGATAAGAAACTGTCATACTCTATACTCCAATATAGAAAATGGGGCCTTCTATTATACATGCCCAAACAGATTCCCCAAACACCCATGTGGGTTCACTGTGCATGTGCCTAGGACTAGGCTCTCATTGGTCAGTCTTCTGTTACATAATCATTATGATTTATGCCTCTGCATGTCCTCACTTAGTGCTTGCCAAACAAGTGCCTAGCTACTATATAACTGGGAATATCACTTACCATCTTTGGTCTCCAGAATTTCTCCTTGTCATACTTTTATCTAGTCATTTTGTATGAACAAGGTAGATTTCCAATTGTTTAGCTCTGGTGATGTAGTATGTTGAAAAATAGTATATATTTCTACAAATGTGCCTTATAGAGATAATTGAATTTTTTTTTATATTTAACATTGAAATAGAAGTTGAAGAAATGGTTGCATTTTCTTCGTGTGTATGTTTGTGCCTCCACAGATTTCTTCTCATGTGTCTTTGTTTGTAGTTCTATAGCATATTTCTTCTGGGGAATGGCCTTTTTCCAGATCTTTGTTTAACACTGGAGCAAAATTCTGAGACTTTGCATTTATATTCTGCAAAAAGAAAAAAAGATTCTAAATTTTCTGATGTGCACAGTTTGGAGAATGCTAGGTAACTTCATTTGTGCATGAAGAGATTGCATAATCTATTTTCTTTGTTTTAACTTTCAACACCTGGGATAGGCCACAGATAATCCTCCCATCAGGCTGTTCATCTGTATGAAATGCTGTCCATATTAATACACCGCTGCCCTCTGCTGGACAGAATTGCTTAGACTTTCACTCTTCTCGTTGCTTTGCTTTGCCAAGTCAGGTTTCTATGTCGTCTTTTGTTTTTTGTTTTTTGATTTTTTTCCCCTATTTCATTGTACCTATATAGTGGAATAAGGGACATCAGTTTTGTGCTCACTGTTGCTTGACTAATTATACTGGTTTGCATATGTCAAAAGGCCCCATGCAGGTTCATAATGTTCATGAACTCTGGCTTCTTACTTGAGGATTGAATGAGTTTCTCATTAATTCAGAGGGCCAGAAAAGACGTTAGAAATAACATAGTCCAACCTCATTTTATTTTCGAGGAAATTGGAGCCTGTAGAGGTAAGACTTGCCCCAAACCAAATAGCAAAGTAATATCGAAACCATAGCTAGAGGTCAGGTCTCCTGAATCCTGTCCCAATGCTTGACTTGAAAGCACAGGAAAAAAAGGGACAAAAGCACAAAAACTAAAAGTTTCTAAGTAGAGGTACTGCCAGATTGTTAAATTTCTCACATGCTAAGAATGGGTCAGTTTGCCCTCAAGGCTAGAAAGAGAATGGAAATTAAATTAGAGAAGAGGTATTCATTACCATCTGTTTTGCTCTGCTGCACCCTAAGAACCAAGGGACCTTTCTGTCTGACTGGAAGCTGAAGCTTTTGATATGTGCTGTCCCCCCCATTAGAATGTAAACTCCTTGAGAGTAGATAGTGTCTTTGCTTTTCTATTTGTATCACCAGAATTTAGCACAATCCTTTGCACAGAGAAAGGGCTTAGTAACAACTTTAATCATTCATTCATCCTGTGTAGTACATGCTACAGGAGGAAAGGAACAAATTCAGAGGCATTTTCTCAGTGGCAGTCTTTTAAATAGTTGTATGGAGCACAGCTAGGTGGTGCAGTGGATAGAGCACTGAGCTTGAAGTCAGGAGGACCTGAGTTCAAATGTGGCCTCAACCACTTACTAGCTGTGTGACCCTGGGAAAGTCACTTAACCTTGTTTACTCCAATTTCCTCATCTATAAGTTGAGCTGAGAAGGTTTTCTTTGACCAGAAAAACCCAAAATCGGATCATGAAGAGTAGGACATAAGTAAAAAGCTTCACAACAACAAGTACAGCAACTGATCAATAGCAAGTGGCCAGTGTAGGAGGACCCGAATCTTGCATCGTTTTCCTAGTTATCTATATGCTACATCTGTCCCACTCGTCCTCCCACAGAGACTCTGCAGAAGATCATTCCAAGGAGAATATTATCAGGTAAGACATGGTGAAAATTCCTAGCCAGAGCCCCAAAATGCAGCGACTGCTTTTCCATATAACCTTTGTTTGGCATATAAAACTACTTGGCATAAGAGAAGGGTGGGTCACATAGCTAAGTGTCATTGTCCCAAAATGTGCTAAGCCCTTCCTATCTAGTAGAACTTTCTGTGTACGCCCAAACTGGGAAAAGACCTGGGATCAAGAGTGAATATACTATTAATGTGACTGTCTCTTGATCCCTGATGTATTTCCTCTTGTTTTTCAAATTTATTTATTTATTTTTGGTTTACAACATTCATTTCCACAAGACTTTGAGTTACAAAACTTTCTCCACATCTTTCCCCCACTTCCACCCCAAAATAGTGAACCTACTGAATACCCCTTCCCCCAATCTGTTCTCTCTTATTCCTCCCTCACCCACCCCCCAACTTTCTAGTAGGGCAAGATGGATTTCTATATCACAGTGCCTGTATATCTTATTTCTCAGTTGCATGTAAAAAACAATTTTTTTAAACATTTGTTTTCAAAACTTTGAGTTCCACATTTTTTTCCTTCTTCCCTCCTCATTCACCCCCACTGGGGAGATAATTCAATATAAGTTGTACATGTGTAGTTACCCAAAACATTTCTATAGTAGTTAAATTATGAAAGACTAACTATAATTCCCTCCATCCTATCCTGCCCCCCATTTACTCTATTTTCTACTTTGACCCTGTTCCTTTTCAAAAGCATTTGCTTCTAACTACTCTCTCCCCCCATTTGCCTTCTCTTCTATCATCCTCCCTCTTATCGCCTACCCTCCTATTTTCCTGTAGGGTAGGATACCCTACTGAGTGTGTATGTTATTCCCTCCTTAAGCCAAATTCAATGAGAGTAAGGTTGCCCCATTCCCTTTCACCTTCCTGCTCTTCCCCTCCATTGTAACAGTTTTCTCTTGCTTCCTTTATATGAGATAATTTACCCTAATTCATCTCTCCTTTTCTCCTCCCAAAATATTCCTCTCTCACCTCTTAATTTTATTTTTTTAGATATCATCACTTCCTATGCAACTCATCCTGTGCCCTCTGTCTATGTATACATGGACATACATATGCCCACACTCACCTATATATTTATACACACCTATACCCTCCTATACATACATATATATTTCCTTCAACTATCCTCATGCTACGAAAGTCTTATGAGTGACAATTATCGTTTTTCCGTGTAGGAATGTAAATAGTTCAACTTTAATAAGTTCCTTATGGTTTCTTTTTCCTATTTACCTTCTCATGCTTCTCTTGCTTTTTGTATTTGAAAGTCAGATTTTCTGTTCAGCTCTGGTTTTTTCACCAAGAATATTTGAAAATCCTCTATTTCATTGAATGACTGTATTTTTCCCTGAAGGATTATACTCAGTTTTTCTGGGTAGCTGATTCTTGGTTTTAATCCTAGCTCCTTTGACCTCCAGAATATCATATTCTAAGCCTTCCTGTCCCTTAATGTAGAAGCTGCTAGGTCTTTTGCTATTCTGATTGTGTTTCCACAATATTCAAATTGTTTCTTCCTGACTGCTTGCAATATTTTATCCTTGACCTGGTGTAAGGGTTATGGGATTTAAAGATCTTCCATGCCCCATGGACGTGCTGACATAGCAGAGCAAGAGAAAGCGGAAAGAGAGAAAAAGTGAAAGCCAAGCTAACGGTCCTGCGGTTGGCGGTTGGCAGCGGTTGCGGTTGCGCTTGCCCTTTTTTTTTTTTTTTTTTTGAGTTAGGACCCCTGCTGAGCACTGCCAGGGGCCGGAGCTGCTGGGAGCAGGACTTTCTGCTAAGGACTCCTGCTGAGCTCTGCTAGGGGCCGGAGCTGCTGGGAGCGTGCTTCCAGGACACTGGGTGGTTGCTGTGAGTGGGGAGAGGAGGACCTTTGCCTGAGGTAGCCTGTTCTGTTCTAAAGGCTTGAGAATGTGGGTGCTTTCTACTTTATCTACCTGTGCCAATGTCATAACTACTCTGATGGCTTTCACTTTCTGGTTTTGGGACTCAGTCTTTTGGTATCTTAATAAATTTTCTAGTTTATTTCCCCAAATGGCAAACCTGATGTATTTTGTGATGGATAAATATATCAGCATATTTGTAATCTCTATAGGCATTGTGAATATGGCATTGCTGATACATTTGGCGACCAGGATGGGATCACAAAATGTCAGGCCTCTATTTGGAAGCAGTGGGGCTTTAGAGGGAGAAATGGCTATTCCAGGATGGGAGGATTTGCCTTATTCCTCTCTAGCCAGAGAATGGGCTAAAAGCACAGGTCCCTGTGAAAACTGGGAACCAAGGCTAAAAGAGGGAGAACCTGGAGATTTGGAAAGATGTTTGAAAGCAATACCCATAGAACCAGGCAAAGAACTGGCAGGAGTGTGCAGGAGAGGCTGGGTGCTGCTAACAAGTTATCGCCTTATGTGTAAAAGTAGGGATAAGCTGCTGAAGGAAAGAGCTAGGATGGCTATGGAGTCAGCTGGTTTGCCTGAGGATTCTTCTGTGTCACAGCACTCAGAAGAGCAAACTGGAGGGACTCATGTGGTCCAGGAGCAAGCTACTGTTCATGTAGCTAAAAGGAAGCAAAAAACTAGCAGAAGGAATGTGCATGCAGCTTTTGTACAGGCTGGGCAGAATTGCCCTGACAGCTTCCAGGAGAATGTGTGTGAGGAGAATGGAACAAGGTTAGAGGAGTCTCCTAATGTAGAAGCTCTCCCCATATGAAGAAGAAGGCAGGAGAACCACCGAGGCAAAACAGAGTCCAGGGAGATAATTGAGGATTTCACTCAACAGGAGATCACTGATATATTGAGTAGATTTACCCAAAGAATGGGGGAGTCTTTAGTGTCTTGGATAGTAAGAATCACTGATGAAGGCGCAGGAGGAATAACACTGGACAATGAGGACTGTTTAAAATTCATAAGTATCAGTCAGAATCCTTTTGTACACCAGGCTTTTAGGGATCACCATATGCAAGGAGGAAATAACAAAACGAATCTTCTAGCTTTAGCTGCAGAAGGTTGCAAAAAGCAATATCCAACTGAATCTATGTGGCCTAGGGGAGACAGACCCTGGTACTCACTTAGAGACTGTATGAGAAAACTAAAGGAGGAGGTAATGAAAACTGCTATCCTGATTGGAGATGCAAATGCATATTATGATACCCCCCTAGGAGTTCCTCATAGAAATATCATAGTGAAGACGGCTCCTCCTGCATATAAGCACCTAATTCTGACTCTTTTAATTGGAGAAATAGGGCACCCTCTTTCAGAGGTGCTGGATAAGTTTTCACAAATAAGCGATTTAGGGGAATGGGAAAAAGACAAATTGCCTCGAGAGAGAAGAGTAAACAGCCAGAGGATTCAGAGACAAAATAGACCCACAAGAAGGGAACTGTTCACTGCTCTATTAAGAGCTGGGGTGGACTTTAGAAGAATAGATGGTATTCCAACTGAAAAGCTGCATAAGCTGTACCAAGAAAAGGTACTTAGCATTAGAATGAACAGGGAAGCAGGAACCACCCCTGCAGGTATTTCTGAATCGGAATCTTTGTATCCAAGTTTGCCCCACCTTCAGGGGGAATAGGAGATAGGCCAAGCCCCAGCCCAGAAAAAAGAAATATGCAGAAGAGATTGCAGACCCCATATTGGTTTAACAATATATTGGAAGAATGGATCAACTACTGTGACTAGGGCACTGATTGATACTGGGGCTGAGGCCACACTTATCTATGGAAACCCTGATAAGTTTAAACATGGAACTCCTATTACCATCACAGGTCTAGGAGGCGCTGAAATATCAGCCAGACAGGTTAAAATAACAATGAAAATTGGGCAGTTACCTAAGAAGGAATATGCTGTGGTTGTTGTACCCATTCCTGAATACATCATTGGAATAGATGTATTGAGAGGCATGACTCTGAATTTACCTGAAGGAAGATACCAATTTGCTGCGAGGAAGATAGGAATTAATACAGTTTTAGTAGGAAAACTAAAAATGGACCCAATCACTTTACCTGAACCTTCTGAAGTAATTACTTTAAAACAGTATCGTGTGCCAGGTGGGCAAGATGAAATTGCCACTACTATAAAGGAATATGTTGAAGCAGAAGTGTTAGTCCCTACAACCACAAGATGGAATAATCCTGTCTGGCCAGTAAGAAAATCAGATGGGACGTGGAGAATGACTGTGGATTATAGACAGTTGAATAAGGTGACTCCTTCTTTGTATGCTGCTGTTCCACATACCATCACCTTAATAGAAAGGATCCAGAAATATGATGGGACTTGGTATGCAGTTATTGACTTGGCAAATGCCTTCTTCACCATCCCAATAGACTCTAAGCAATGGGACCACTTCGCTTTCACTTGGCAGGGTAGACAATATACTTTTACTCGCTTGCCACAAGGGTACATACATAGCCCCACTATTTGTCACAGGATTGTGGCTGAACAGTTGGATGAATTAAAGCTACCTGGTGTACAGCTTACCCACTACATTGATGATATCATGATACAGGGAAAAGATGCGAAAGTAGTGGAAAGGAGTTTGACCCTTCTAATTGAGCATATGAAAAGTAAAGGGTGGGAAATTAACCCTGTAAAGGTTCAAGGACCAGCTCAGAATGTGAAGTTTTTGGGTATACAATGGAACAAGGGGCTAAGGGAGATTCTTCCTCAAGCCCGACAAAAGATTCAGGATTTTCCTACCCCTACCAATAAGAAGGAGGCCCAAAAGTTCATAGGATTGTTTGGATACTGGAGGCACCACATTCCACATTTGGGACAGATTTTAAAACCTTTATATAGAGTCACACGGAAGAAATATGAATTCGATTAGGGACTTGAGCAGAGTAAAGCTTTTGAAGAAGCCAAGGCTGCCATGCAATTGGCCCTAGATTTGTGGCCCATGCAAAATGGTCCAGTGGAATTGCAAGTGACTGTACAAGATGATTATGCAAACTGGAGCTTATGGCAAAAACAACAAAGCCGAAATGTACCTTTGGGATTTTGGTGTAGGAAACTCCCTTCATCTGGAGTCCAGTATACACCTTTTGAAAAGCAGTTGTTAAGCTGCATATTGGGCTTTGGTGGAGACTGAACAACTGACTGTGGGCCATGAAATGATATTAAGACCTGGAATCCCAATTATGACCTGGGTAATGAGTACCCCAGCTTCTCACAGAATTGGACATGCCCAAGAGGCTAATATAATCAAATGGAAGTGGTATATTCAAAATAGAGTGAAAACAGGCAAAAGCGGAGTCTCTGCTCTGCATGAATCTGTAGCAAACATAGAAATTGAGAGGAATGACACACCCCCTGAGCCAAAGCAACAGTTGGTACAATCCACTGTAAAATGGAATGAGGGATATGATGTATTAACTGAGGAACAAAAGAGACATGCATGGTTTACTGATGGGACAGCAAAATATTTGGGGCAAAAAAGACATTGGAAAGCAGTGGCCTATAACCCATGTACTAGAAGGACTTTGGAAAGTACTGGGATAGGTGCAAGTAGCCAATATGCTGAACTTATGGCAGTATATCAAGCCATCAAAATAGAACAAGGAGGACAGTGTCATATATTCACTGATTCATGGGCGGTAGCTAATGGGTTAGCTACATGGATGCCCATGTGGAAAAATGAAAATTGAGAAATTCATGGTAAACAAGTCTGGGGCAAAGAATTATGTCTTTGGTCACTGACTTGTCAGTTTTTCATGTAGATGCTCACGTGGCCCCCACCACACCAGAACGTGAGTACAATGCTCATGCTGATTGACTGGCAAAGATTGCTACTGAACATATTGTCCCTACTTTGACAACAACTGATGATCTGGTATTAGCAAAATGGGTCCACCAAACAGCAGGCCATTTGGGGGTCCAGGCCACACACCAGTGGGCACAAGATCGAGGTATTAGTATCTCTCATTCACTGTTAAAACAGATAGCAGAAGAATGTCATATATGTCAATTGGAAAAGGAGCGAACTGTTCCTCGGGTAGTAACTGGAGAGATAGCAAGAGGAAAAGTCCCAGCCCAAATCTGGCAAATAGATTATATTGGTCCACTACCACTGGATAAAGGATGCAGATTTATATGTACTTGTGTTGATACCTATTCAGGTGTACTAGTAGCTTGTCCTTATAAGAATGCAACCCAGAAAAACACTTGTAAAACCCTAGATCTCATAAGTCTATATTATGGAACCCCAATGCAGATTCAAAGTGACAATGGGTCACATTTCAAAGGCAATGAAATGAAGAAGTATTGTATACTAAACAATATAGAATGGATATATCATATTCCATATTATCCAGAAGCATCTGGGTTAATTGAAAGAATGAATGGATTACTGAAAGAACAGTTGAGGAAGTTAAGTTCCAATAATTCATATCAACATTGGAAGGATAATTTGTTCATGGCTTTGTGTAATTTGAATAATAGACCATTGGGAGGAAGTACACCTCTAGCCAGAATGATGACCCCCAATCTGCAAATTAGAAAACAACAAACACACAAGATCCCAAATATTGAGTATTGGACCTTGAGGCCAGATGTCCCAGCACCGTACCCAGGACCACCTGGTTCGGTGGGGTATGATTTACATTGTTTAGAGGACTTTTGGTTGGACAGAAAAGAAGTAAGAAAAATTTCCACTGGGATATGCATAAGAATCCCTAAAAATCACTTTGGACAGATTTTACCCAAATCAGGATTAGCAGCTTAAGGAATACATGTATTGGCTGGAGTAATAGATTCTAATTATCAAGGAGAAATTGTTGTAACATTCCAGAATTTAGGTGAAGGGCCCATACAGATTCACAAGAATGATAGGATAGTTCAAGTGATTATCGTTCCTTGTAAAGCAATGCCACTTGTAAAAACTGACCCTCCTTCCAAAATAACTGTCACAGGAACTGAAGGATTTGGTTTTACTGATAGAATAAAATCAGGAGCTAAAGTATGGGTAAAACGGAAGCCAGATGATGTTCCAAAGGCTGCAGAGATTATAGCATATGGGAAGGATAACACTCTAACTATTGTTTATTCTGGAGAAGATGATTACAAAATTGTACCCTTATATCATTTATTCTACCGTGAGTGAGGCTACAATAGTCTGGTTATTGTCTCTTTGCTTCTTCTTGATTTTTTGTTTGTTCACCTTGTTTGTTAGATTTGTTTCCACAGGCTTGGTACCGTCCATCTGTAGATGCCTGATAGCTTAAGCTGGATGTCACCCCCTGTCTGCAACTGTGATGTGTCACCCTTGGACCTGGCATCAAGCATATTAAGAACTGACCTCTCAAATGGGACCCCTTAGGACAGGGACAGCTCTACATCCGATTTCAGCAGCAAGTAGCCATAGAAGAAGAGATCTTCACCCCTTACCACAAGATTTTGGGGCCCCATTTGTTCGGGGTGGGGGGAATGATGGGGACCTTGTGCTCAAGCCCCACCCTAAAATATGTTTTTTTTTGTGTTTATTGTGTGCTATTCTTGTTATATTGTTGTGAAATTTTGTTGACACCAGTTATTCCTACTGTATTTTTGCCAAGTAAGGGACATGAAAGATCTTGGGGCCGAATGTAAGGGTTATGGGATTTAAAGATCTTCCATGCCCCATGGACGTGCTGACATAGCAGAGCAAGAGAAAGTGGAAAGCGAGAAAAAGTGAAAGCTGAGCTAACGGTCCTGCGGTTGGCGGTTGGCAGCGGTTGCGGTTGCGGTTGCACTTGCCCTTTTTTTTTTTTTCTGAGTTAGGACCCCTGCTGAGCACTCCCAGGGGCTGGAGCTGCTGGGAGCAGGACTTTCTGCTAAGGACTCCTGCTGAGCACTGCTAGGGGCCGGAGCTGCTGGGAGCGCGCTTCCAGGATGCTGGGTGGTTGCTGTGAGTGGGGAGAGGAGGACCTTTGCCTGAAGTAGCCTGTTCTGTTCTAAAGGCTTGAGAATGTGGGTGCTTTCTACTTTATCTACCTGTGCCAATGTCATAACTACTCTGATGGCCTTCACTTTCTGGTTTTGGGACTCAGTCTTTTGGTATCTTAATAAATTTTCTAGTTTATTTCCCCAAATGGCAAACCTGATGTATTTTGTGATGGATAATTATATCAGCATATTTGTCATCTCTATAGGCATTGTGAATATGGCATTGCTGATACACCTGGAAACTCTGGAATTTGGCTATAATATTCCTAGGAGTTTTATTTTTGGGATCTTTCCCAAGAAGGGATCGGTGAATTCTTACAATTTGTATTTTGCCCTCTGGTTCTAGAATATTAGGGCAAATTTGCTTGATAATTTCTTGAAAGATGGTGTCTAGGCTCTTTTTTATCATGGCTTTCATGTAGTTCAATAATTTTTAAATTATCTCTCCTGGATCTATTTTCCAAGTCAGTGGTTTTTCCAATGAGATATTTTACATTGCCTTCTATTTTTTCATTTGTTTGGATCTGTTTTATAGTAACTTGATTTCTCATAAAGTCATTAGCTTCCATTTGCTCCAATAGAATTTTGAAGGAGTTATTCTCTTCAGTATTTTTTGAAATTCCTTTTCCCTCTGGCAAACTTGGCTTTTTAAGGCATTCTTCTCCTCATTGGCTTTTTAGGCCTCTTTTGCTATTTGGGTTAGTCTATTTTTTTTAAGGTGTTCTTTTCTTCAGTGTATTTTTTAGGTCTCTTTTAGTCTCCTGTTGACTTGCTTTTCATGATTTTCTTGCATCATTCTCATTCCTCTTTCCAATTTTTCCTCCATTTCTCTTGCTTGATTTTTCAAAATCCTTCTTGAGCTCCTCTGTGGTCTGTAACCAATACATATTTTTCTTGGAAGCTTTTGGTGCAGGAGTTCTGACTTCATTGTCGTCCTCCCATTGCATGCTTTTTTTTTCCTTTTTGTCCCCAGAAAAGGATTCTCTGGTCTGTTTGTTTTTCCTCTGCTTGCTCACATTGACAGCCAATTACTTGACTTTTGAGCTCTTTGCCATGGTAGAACTCTGCTTCCAGGTTGCAGAGAGCTTTGTCCCAAATCACTGTGGTTTTTGAAGCTGCTGGAACTATTAGGAGGGTGCCCTCTCTGCAGGCTCCAGAAGCTCTGGCTCATTGGTCATACACCCCAGGACTACCACCCAAGACCACAATCCAAATCCAAGCAGGTCAAAGCAAGAGTGATTACCCTCTGAATGGTTGCTTGGTTCCCCTACAATATGTAGACCAGGAGCTCTGGGGGCAGCCCAGCAGCAGCTGCAGCTGCCATGCCTCCACCAGTCTTCACCCAGGGGGCAGGGGCTAGACCATACACTTCTCCACCCAGTTCCAACAGGGTTTCCCACTGACCTTTTGCTTTCTCTGTTGTGTTTGTGGGTTGAGAAGTCTGGAGCCCATCACAGCTGCTGGTGATTAACTCTCCTGACCACCCTAGGGCTGGAGCCATGCTCATGCAGGACTGCCCCCAGCTCCCAGTCTGGGGCAAGAGACCTTTCTTGTTGACCTTCCAGGCTGCCTTCAGTGGGAGATTTGTTTCTCTCTGTCACTTTGTGGGTTCTGTAGCTCTAAAATTTGTTTAGAGTCATTTTTTATATGTATTGGAGGTGGTGGGAGCCAGAGCCATATGGACATCCTGTTTATACCCATCATCCTGGCTCTGCCTCCCCAGATATACTTTCAATAAACCATATTCAAATTTTAATTGCTAATGTCTAAAAACCATCCTATGAAATAACTATTACAAATATCATTGTAACCATTTTAACAATGAGAAAACTGAGGCTTAAAGAGTTTGAGTGATTTGGCTATGGTCAAACACCTAATAAAGTTTAGAGGAAGAATTCTGAATTGGTTCTTCCTGACTTCAAGTCCAGCAATTTATACAATACAGAATGATAATTACCAACCTAATTTTATTTAATAATTTAAATCTCTTACTTAATGTAAACTTAAAAAGGGATAGCAATATAGTTGATTTCTACACTTTTAAACTAGAAATAAACTCTGAATGATTGGAGTAGTGTGGATGGGTAGGTCAGCAGGCCAAGCCACAACAAAAGTGTTTAACTAGTTAAGTAGACATATAATTTGACAGAATAAATCAGACTTTCTATATATTAGAGCTCATTAGTTAACCTGGGAATCTAATTTAAACATTACTTCTTTGAGAAAATGCATTTTACATTCTAAACAGCTAACTTATGGAAAGTTTTAGCAACACAACCTTTTCATAATTTAAGAAATTTCCTGCATATATGCAACTTAACAATTGATTAAGACAATGACTAGAATTAGGGTTAATTTAGAAAATTAAAGTGTCTTTTTTAGACATTATTTGTTCTAAACTAAACATTTTACTTGCCTTTTAATTCAATTAAGGCCTAGTGGTTGGTTCACCAAATTTCTGCCTTTCTGACAAGACCTATAAATGGGAATAAAAATTCCCTACCATGTAAAATATTTTGTGCCTTTTGGAGGGGGGAAGGTAGGGCAATTGGGGTTAAGTGACTTTCCCAAGGTCACATGGCTAGTTTT
The DNA here is from genome assembly GCF_028583685.1 of Petaurus breviceps papuanus. NCBI lineage: Eukaryota > Metazoa > Chordata > Mammalia > Diprotodontia > Petauridae > Petaurus > Petaurus breviceps. The sequence goes on from NW_027187361.1 coordinate 28,375,366, forward strand.
TTGTGTTAAGTGTCTGAGGCCAGATTTGAACTCAGGTCCTCCTGACTCAAGGGCTGATGCTCTATTCATTTCATCACCTAGCCACCCCCCTACCATGCAAAATTTAAAAATTGCTTTGACTGAAAAAGAATGCTTAATGGGGTAAAGAATACCCAATACTCTTATTCTTCTTAAGTTTCTAGTAATTATATTTTGGTATAATTTATGTTTATGAATGCTTCATAAACAAAGTTTTTTGACTCAATCTACTGAAATGCCATTTATAAAGGACCTTCTTTTTTCACATGAGGTCCTCAGGAAAAATAAATCTATAAATTTATAAAGACTAATTCCTGTTGTAAAATCCAAACCAAATAAACATTTAGAAAATGACATTTTAAAATGAAGTATAAATGCTTTATAATATAAAGGGTGGAAGATGGTGGGGTAAAAGCAGGGACTTGCTTGGGCTCTCCGCCAAATTCCTCCAAATTTCTGTGAAAAATGGCTCAAAAAATTCTAGTGCTATAGAACCAACAGAATAACAGAGTGAAACCCATCTCCAGAGCAAGAAAGCCTAGAAGGTCAACAAAAAGCGTCTATCACACCAGACTGAGAGCAGAACACAGTGCAGTGTGGACTGCACTGGGATAGACTGGGCCACAGCAGGCCTCAGATGACTGAATCACTGGAAGTTGTGGTGGTTTCCAGACTTCTCAACCCACAAATGCTAAAGACAAAATAGAAAGTCAGTGGGGAAACTTTTGGACCTGGGTGAGATAAAAGCATGGTCTGGGGGCGGCCAGGTAGCACAGCGAATAAGAGCACCGGCTCCAGTGTTGGGATGACCTGGAGATCGAATCCCGGGCTCAGACACTTAGCACCCACCCAGAAACACCTGGCTGTGTAACCTTGAGCAAGTTACTTAACCCCAATTGCTTAGGGGTGGCCAGGTGGCTCAGCAAGTAACAGCACTGGCTGCAGTGTCAGGATGTCCTGGAGATAGAATCCTGGGCTCAGATACTCAGCACCACACCCAGAAATAACTGGCCTTGTAACCTTGAGCAAGTTATTTAACCCCAATTGCTTAAAAAAAAAAAAAAGCCTGGTCTGACCCCAACCTGGGGCAGCAGCAGCAACAATAGACACTGCTTCCTGGGCTCCAGGTCCACAGATAGTGGGGGGATCAAGCAGCTGAGAGGGTGATTGCAGAGATCCCTTTGATGTCACTGAGGCAGAATTCTCCTGCTTTGCCGTTCGTGGATCTGGGTCACAGTCTTCAGTGGCTGTCCTGGGGTGATGAGGAGCACTGGCATGGCAGAGTATGTGGCAGCCATGGGCAAGGAGTCCTTCTCACATTTCCAAGGCAGAAAAGAGTGCTTTTAGTCACTCAGAGGACAGAGCACAGGCTAGGGGAGGAGTAAACACCTCTCGTTTGATCATATCACCTTAGAAGAACTGAAAATTCACAGGTGCTTAGAAGTAGCTCTGACAACAGCTGCACAAAACCCCTGAAAATTGGGACAGAACACTCTACACTCTGAAAACAGAGTCCTACTATGACACAGAGCTCAAAAATCAAGTAATTGGCTGGGAATATGAGCAAACAGCATAGAAAAAATCAGACTATGGAATCTTACTTTGTAACAATGAAGATCAAAACATACAACCAGAAATAAAAAAAAAACCAAAAAACAAAGTAAAAGCTCCTACATCAAAAGCCTCCAAGAAAACTATGAATTGGTCACAGGCCATGGGGGAACTCAAAAAAGATTTTGAAAATCAAGTAAGAGAATCAGAGGAAAAATTGGGAAGAGAAATGAGAATGACGCATTAAAATCATGAAAAACAAGTCAACAGTTTGCTAAAGGAGACCTCCCCCCCAAAAAAAGACCGAAGAAAATAACACCTTAAAAAATAGACTAACCCAAGTGGCAAAAGAAGTAAAAAAACACAATGAGGAAAAAAATGTTTTAAAAATTAACCAAATGGAAAAGGAGGCCCAAAATCTTGCTGAAGAAAATAATTCCTTAACAATTAGAATGAATCAAATGGAAGCTAATGACTTTATGAGGAATAAAGAAATTAAAAAACAGAACCAAAAGAATGAAAAAAAATAAAAGACACTGTGAAATATCCCATTGGAAAAACCACTGACCTGGAAAACAAATCTAGGGGAGATAATTTAAAAATTATTGAACTACCTGAAAGCCATAATCAAAAACAGAGTCTAGATATCAACTTTCAAGACAGTATCAAAGAAAACTGCCCTGATATTCTACAACCAGAGGGTAAAATGGAAATTCAAAGAATGCACCTATCGTTTTTTGAAAAAGATCACAAAAAGAAAACTCTTAGGAATATTGTAGCCAAATTCCACAGTTCTCAGGTCAAGGAGAAAATATTGCAAGCAGCTAGAAAGAAACAATTCAAGTATTGTGGAAACACAATCAGTATCAGATAAGATCTAGCAGCTTCTACATTAAGGGACTGGAGGGCTTGGAATGTGATAGTCCAGAGATCAAAGGAACTAGGATTAAAAACCAAGAATCACCTATCCAGCAAAACTGAGTATAATAATATTTCAGGGGGAAAATGGATATTCAATGAAATAGAGGACTTTCAAGCATTCTTGCCAAAAAGACCAGAACTGAATAGAAAATTTAATTTTCAAATACAAGAATCAAGAGAAGCATGAAAATGTAAACAGGAAAGTGAAATCATAATGGACTTATTAAAGTTGAACTACATGGAAAGATGATAATTGTAAGTCGTGAGACTTTTCCCAGTATTATGGTAGTTGAAGGGAATACATATATATATATATATATATTTGTATACACACATATACATATATGTATATATACACATACCTACACACATATACATACATACATACATATGTGTAGACAAAGGGCACAAGGTGAGTTGAATATGAAGGGATGATATCTAAAAAATAAAATTAAGGGGTGAGAGAAGAATATATTAGGAGAATGAGAAAGGCAGAGATAGAATAGGGTAAATTATGTCACATAAAAGAGGCAAGAGAAAACTGTTACAATGGAGGGGAGGAAGGGGGAGGTGAAAGGGAATGAGTCAACCTTACTCTCATTGGATTTGGCTTTAGAAGGGAATAACATGTACAGTCAATTGGGTATCTTACCATATAGAAAAGTAGTGGAAATGAGGATAAGAAGTCGGGGACGATAGAAGGAATATCAGATTGGGGGAGGGGGAGTCAGAAGCAAACACTTTTGAAAAGGGGCAGGGTCAAAGAAGAAAATAGAATAAGTGAGGAGTGGGAGAGGATGAAGGGAAATATAATTAGTCTTTGTAATGGTAATAAGAATTTGAAGATCATCCCTGCCCCTCCATAAGATTTAGGGAATTTGAAGATCTTCCCTGCCTCCTAGTAGACCAGATTTAATCACATGATGTCTGTGGTGGGAGGAGTTTGCTGAAAGGTGGAGCAGAGTCCAGAGCAGTTAGAGCTGGAGGGAAGAGAAGACACATCCAAGGAGACAGCTGGGCTTGTGACTGTTTGCTTTCCCCCTGCTGTGAATGTTAAGTTTGTGAGTTTGTGAGAAGGCTAAAGGATGGTATGACTTCCTGCTGTGCTATGATGTATTAACTTCTTTGTTGCTAATGATGGATTTGGTTTCCTGGTGTTGAGATTTGAACAAAAATCTGGTATCTGAATAAATGTTTTGCTTCTCTTTTCTATATGGATAGTCTGTTATATTTTGCAATTGAGACCAATGCTAACATATTCATAGTTGCCCTCTGTGAATGAATATTATGTTGAGGCTATAGACTTTCACAATATGACTATTATGGAAATGTTTTGTATAACTACAGATGTATAACCTATATTGAATTGCTTGTCTACTCAATGCAGGGTAGGAGGGAGGGATGAAGTGAGAAAATATGGAACTCAAAGTTTTTAAAAACAAATGTCAAAAAAACCTGTTTTTACATGCCACTGTGTAATAAGAAATAAAGGCATTGGGGTAAAAGAAAATCTGTCTTGCCCTACAAAAAAGTAAGGGGAAAGGAGATAAGAGAGAGTGAGGTAATAGAAGGGAGGACAGACTGGGGGAAGGGGTAATCAGAATGTATGCCATCTTGGGGGGGGGTAGGGGAGAGATGGGGAGAAAATTTGGAACTCAAAACCTTGTGGAAATGAATGTTGGAAACTAAAAATAAATAAATTCTGAAAAAAATTAAATAAAAAATAAAAGATGAAATTAAGACTTTCATAAAGTATAATAAATTAAAAGGAAAAAAATTAAACTGATGAAAAACTCATTTGAAGAATCATATAGAAAAATCAAATTAATACACTATTCAGGTCATAAATGAGACACTAAAACTTGAAAAATCCAGAAAATATAGTCATTTATACCCAATTAAATCTGTTTCCTCCTAGTTTTTTGACATTCTTTATTTTATTTTTTGCTTTTTGGAGGGCAGTTGGGGTTAAGTGACTTGCCCAAGGTCACACAGCTAGTTTTTGTGTTTAGTGTCTGAGGCCAGATTTGAATTCAGGTCCTCCTGGCTCCAGGGCCGGTGCTCTAGTCACTGTGCCACCTAGCCGCCCCTACATCCTTTATTATAAATAATAGGTTATCATGTTATTCTGAAAACTAGAAATTAGGCCTCTCTACTGAAAAGTTCTCATATTCTACTCATATACAAGCATTAAGCACTTGTGACACGCCTATTATGTTCCAGGCACCATTTTGGGCACTAAGAGTAGGATAAGGGCTAAAAACTGGAATTCCTTGATCCAACTCCTTGATGTCATTGGCATAGGGAACCTTAGGTAAAAGAAAGCCTCTTTACTTATTCAAATCAGAATCTTCTCTGCAACTTAAAGACTTTTAAAGAAAGTGGCCGAGAATATTGAGAATTCAAGTGACTTGTTCAGGATCCCAGTACAAGTGTGTGAAAGGGTTTCTTAAAACCACATCTCCTTGGTTTTGAGGGCAGCTCTGCATCTGCTTTGCCACACTGCCTTTCCAGTGGGGATACAAAGGCAAAAGATAAAGCCGTCCCTACCTTCAAGGACCTTACCTTTCTAAGTGCACAAAATATGTACATATATGTGTGTGTGTGTACAGATATAAGTACATATAAAGTAAATATGTACTTTTTCTTACTTAAGATAATTATGTATTAGAAAACTAAAGTTCTCATCTACGTTACCATGCTAACTTATGCCATGCCATATGTTCCTTTTCCTTTACTACCATTAACATCTGTTATTTAAACATTCATTAAATTTTAAGGAGACAACTTATAATAAGAGTATAACAAAATCTTAAAACTGGACTGCTGCATTGACTAGGGACAGTGAACCATTCAATAAGTGTAGTGAAATGAAGAACCCTGAAAACTTAGAGTTTATTGCCCTCTAGAAAGGTTGATGAGTATGTGTAGAATACCCAAGAAAATATAGTCAAATGATAGATTTAAACAGAACTTTAAACAGAACTTTTGGACATGAGCAATGTAAAAATGTTTTTCCATATTTATTATGAAAGATGTGTTGGTAGGGTTTTTTTATTAGTTGGGAGAGAAGTTGAATTTTGGTTACTTAAAAACAAATTTAATTACAAAACATACCTATAACCAGCACTGCAATATGAAATGACCAGATATGGCCTGAAATAGTGTTTCCTATTATCTTTAGCTATACAAGAAAACCAATGTCACCAACTCTTTTCTTCTCCTCTCCAATGAGGAATGATAACACTCCTCTCCATTTAGCTGCAAATGTCTTATTTCTTATTGTGATATGATTCTACTCTTCCAGAAATATATCCGCTCACATTGGTCACTGGACAAGGATTTCTCAATTAGAATAGCAACAATTATATTAAAGTTTACAGATTTCTGTAAAGTTGAAAAATTGTGATTCACAAACCTTTGCTTCTTTTTCTGTCACTGGTACCATCATAGAAGAAACGGTAGAGGTTCACAGGTCAGAGACTTTTTTCATCTTCTTATTTGTGTCACATGTTGCCAATGCCAAAACTAAATCATGATCAGTTTTGAAACTCATACCTATTTACATATTGTTCTCCTAAATGTTTGTATCAATCTGTAATCTTACCATAAATATATTACCTTGTTCGTATTAGATTTTATCATTTTACTGTTTTTGCCCTGCCAGGAGGTATAAGATCATATTTTAAGGTAATTTGATTTGAATTTCTCTGTTCATTAGGAAATTTGAGCATCATTTTATACGGTTAGTAATAAAACTGTTATTTCCTCCTTTTATAAGTGGTCTATTCATATACTTTAATTTATACCGAGAAATATGTAATAGTGGTTGTAAAGGTAACTATCAATTTTTTATAGATTATGGCATCCTAATCCGTATCTGATAGATTTACTGCAAATGTGACTTTACTTTTGTATTGTCGATTGAGTAAACCACTCAATTCACCCTCTCCCATTTGAAGTAGCATGATGCTAAGCCTTCATACCTTAACTAGGTGATAGCACTTCTCTGTTGAATCAATCAAGTATAGGTTGAATTAGTTATTATATAAGAATCTGATGGGATACATTATGTTGTAAGAAATGACAGGAATGGTTTCAGAAGGGAAAAAATCTGGGAAGACTTGGATGAATTGTTGCAAAGTGAACAAAATCAGGAGAACAATTTATCCAATAACAATAATATTATAACAACAAGCAAATTTAAAGACCTAGAAACTCTGATTAACACAGTTACCAATCACAGTTCCAGAGAAGTCATGATGAAACACCTTCAGATAAGGAGGTGTAGCCCACTTCAGATGGAGAATTGTTGAACTCAGAGTGCAGATTGAAATATTTTTTAATATTGTTAATGATGGAATTATTTCATTGTTTTGCTTTACTATACATGGTTATAAAAAGTTGTATTTGCTTTACTTTTTCAGTGGGAACTGGGGGGGGGGAAGAAAAGTAGGAAAGAGAAAATGAAGACCTGAAAATAAAATAAAATTGAATATAAAAACAAAAATTCAAAACTGAGTGACTAATTTCCAGATGTCACAGCTATGTATCACACAGTTGATAGAATACTATATTTGGAGTCAGAAAGGCCAGAATTTGAATCCTATCACAAACACCTGAGCTAAAATCACTTAACATTTGCCCTAGTTTCCTCATCTATAAAATGGTACTAACAACAGCATCTACCTCCTAGAGTGGTTGTGCAGATAAAATGAGGCAACATCCTTAAAACACCTTGCAAACTTAAAGCACTATGTAAATGCTAGATGTTATTATTATATTAGAACTAATTAAAAAGGGTAACCAATAGAAGCTCTTCTACTAAATACTGGAACAAAATAAAGATGACCCATCTCCCCACTGTTTTTTAGGATATTATTAGAAATGCTAGCAAGAGCAATCAGAGAGGAGAAAGAAATTAAAGACATAAACAAAGACAAAGAAGACATATCATCCTTATTTTCTCAAGACAAGTTAGATTACTTAGAGTATTCCAGAGAATGAGCAAAAACAAACAAACAAAAATAAACTTAGACAATAACTTCAGAAAAATAAGATGCAAAATAATCCACAAAACAATATTTCTATATAGAAATTTCAATTTATGAGAAAATAGTAAAAAAGTAAAATCCTATTCAAAATAACTATGAAATCCTTAAAATATTTGAGAATCAATATCCCAAAGTACACTAATTAAAATTGGATTAAAATATAAATTTATTTCAGTGGGGAAAACTAGACAAGGAAAAATCAGAAACAATTAAACATAATAACTCAGTATTTGATAAAGGCAAGAGCTTTAATTATTTGGGGAGAAATTCCCTATATGATACATATACCTGGGAAAATTGAAAGGCAAGTAGCACAGATTTAGATTCATGCTATATATCACAATAGTCTCAAATGGATTTGGGACCTGAATGTCACGCCATAAAATTTTGGAAGACAACCTTATTAGGCAATTTTTGTGGCTAAATTTAGAAGGAGGATTCCTAAATAAACAAGTGAGAGTGGTAGTGAAAAAAAAAACCCAGACAAAATGGTTAATTTTGTTTACATGAAATTGAAAAGGTTTTGCACAAACAATGCAATGAGAATAAGGAGGAAAAATCTTTTCATTAAATGTATCTGATAAAGGACTGATGTCAATGATATATAAAAGAAAAATACACATATATAAAACCAAGATTCAGTCCCTAACAGAAAATCAAACAAATTATATGAACAGCTTCAAAAGAAGAATTTCATGCTATAAATAACTATATCAAAGATTATTTCAATTCACTCATAATATAAATGAAAAACAAAACATTCTCAAAAGTAATGCTAAGAGACTAAATCCCAAGAAGGTCAAAGATAGACGATGTTATGTACTCAAAAATTTTGATCATTGCACTTTTATAGCTGGCAAAGAACTCCATTTAAAATAGATACCTATCAATCAGTGAATATAATGGGATACTGTTCTGCAGTAAGAAATTATGGATATAAAGAATATATGAAAAACATGGAATATTTATATAAGATTAGATCAATTTTAAGGTCTCATGTATCATTACAAAATATATCTGTCCCCCAATAGAAGTTTTTTTTTTCAATGGGACTTCCTCCCACCACTATATCAAAACTTCTCAGGGGGTGGAGCCAAGATGGGGGAGTGGAAGCAGGAGATTCCATGAGCTCCCTAGCCAACCACCTCCAATACTTGTAAAATATGATGGTAAATAAATTTTATAGCTACAGAACCCACAAAGTGAGAGAGAGAAACAAATCTCCCACTAAAGCTAGCCCAGCAGGCTGACAGGAAGGGTCTATTACACCAAGCTGGGAGCCCAGTGCAATCCTGCATCAGCCATGCAGGCCCAGATCCAGCGTGGCCCTGACCAGCGGCACAGACCAACCAGACCAGACGTCAGCAGCTGTGGCAGGTTCCAGACTTCTCAACCCATAAAGGCCAAACAAAAAGTAAAAGGTAAATGGTGAACTCTGTTGGAATTAGGTGACAGAAGAATGTAGTACAGCCCCTGCCCTAGGGGTGAGAGGGGAGAAAGCTCCGTGAGGCTGCCTCAGGAGCTCCTGGTCTGAAGATCATAGGGGCACCAAGTGACCATCCAGAGGGTACTCAGTCTAGCTTTGACCTGCTTGGATCTCAGTTGCTGTCTTGGGTGGTGGTCCTGGGGTGAGAAACGCGAGTGTGCCAGAGTTTGTGGTGGCTGTAAAGAGAGTGCCCTTCTCAGAGCCCTCACAATATTTGTGAAAACCCCAGCAATTTGGAACAAAGGTCTCCACTTGGGAAGCAGAGTCCTACCATGGCAAAGACCTCAAAAGTCAAGTAATTGGCTGGCAAGATGGGCAAGCAGAGGAAGCACAATCAGACCAGAGAATCCTTTTTGGGGGGCAAAAAGGATCAAAACATGGAAACAGAAGTCATCAAAGTCAAAACTTCTGCACCAAAAGCTTCCAAGAAAAATATGAATTGGTTACAGGCCATGGAGGAACTCAAGAAGGATTTTGAGAATCAAGTAAGAGAAGTAGAGGAAAAATTGGGAAGAAAAATTAGAATCATGCAAGAAAATCATGAAAATTAATCAACAGCATGCTAAAGGAGACCCCCAAAAATGCTGAAGAAAATAATACCTTAGGGGCAGCTAGATAGCATAGTGAATAGATCACCAGCCCTGGAGTCAGGAGGACCTGAGTTCAAATCCAACCTCAGACACTTAAAACTTACTAGCTGTGTGATCTTGAGCAAGTCACTTAACCCCAATTGCCCTGCCTTCCCGCCCCCCACAAAAACAAACAAAAAAAGAAAATAACACCTTAAAAATAGACTAACTCAAATGGCAAAAGAGGCCTCAAAAGTCAATGTGGAGAAGAATGGCTTAAAAAGCCAAATTTGCCAGATGGAAAAGGAATTTCAAAAGCTCACTGAAGAGAATAATTCCTTCAAAATTAGATTGGAGCAAATGGAAGTGAATGACTTTATAAAAAATCAAGATATTATAAAACAGATCCAAACAAATGAAAAAATAGAAGGCAATGTAAAATATCTCATTGGAAAAAAACACTGACTTGGAAAATAGATCCAGGAGAGATAATTTAAAAGTTATTGGACTACCTGAAAGCCATTATCAAAAAAAGAACCTAGAAATCATCCTTCAAGAAATTCTCAAGGAAAATTTCCCTGATATTTTAGAGCCAGAGGGAAAAATAGAAATTGAAAGAATTTACCAATCCCCTCTTGAAAAAGATCCCTAAAAGAAAACTCCTAGGAATATTATAGTCAAATTCCAGACTTCCCAGGTCAAAGATAAAATGTTAAAAGCAGCCCAGAAGAAACAATTTTAGTATTGTGGAAACACAATCAGGATAACAGAAGATCTAGCAGCTTCTAGAGTAAGGAATTGAAGAGTTTAGAACATGATATTCTGGAGGTCAAAGGAGCTAGGATTAAAACCAAGAATCAGGTACCCGTCAAAACTGAGTATAATACTTCAGAGGAAAATATGGTTATTCAATGAAATAGAGGATTTTCAAGCATTCTTGATGAAAAAGCACAGCTGAACAGAAAATATGACTTTCAATAACAAGAAGCAAGAGAAGCATGAGAAGGTATAAAGGAAAAAGAAATCATAAGGAACTTATTAATGTTGAACTATTTATATTCCTACATGGAAAAATAATCATTGTAACTCATGAGACTTTTCTCAGTATGAGGATAGTTGAAGGGAATATATATGTGTGTGTGTGTATGTAAATATACACATATGTATATATAGGAGGGTATAGGTGTGTATAAATACATATGTGAATGTGTGTATATGTGAGTACATGTATACATAGACAGAGGGCACAGGATCAGTTGAATAGGAAAGGATGTTATCTAAAAATAAAATTAAGAGGTGAGAGAGGAATATAATGAGAGAAGGAGAAAGGAAGAGATAGAATAGGGTAAATTATCTCATTTATAAAGAGGCAAGAGAAAACTGCTACAATGGAGGGGAAGAACAGGAAGGTGAAAGGGAATGGGCCAACCTTACTCTCATTGAATTTGGTTTAAGAAGGGAATAATATACACACTTGTTTGGCCATCTTATCCTACAGGAAAGTAGGGGGGAAGGGGATAAGAGGGTGAGATGATAGAAGGGAGGACAGATTGGGGGAGAGGAGAGTTAGAAGCCAACACTTTTGAAAAGGTACAGGGTCAAAGTAGAAAATAGAATAAGTAGGGGGCAGGATAGGATAGTGGAAATGTAATTAGTCTTTCACATTATATCTACTATGGAAACATTTTGTGTAATTACACATGTTCAACCTATATTAATTGCTTATCTTCCCAGTAGTGGTGGGTGAGGAAGGAAGAAGGGAAACAATCTGGAAATCAAAGTTTTAAAAACAAGTGTTTTTAAAAATTGCTTTTTACATGCAACTGGGGAATAAGATATAGAAGTTCTGGGGTATAGAAATCCATCTTGCCCTACTAGAAAGTTAGAGGGGATATGGGGGAGAACAGAAGAGAGAACAGATTGGGAGAAGGGGTATTCGGTAGGCTCGCTTTTGGAGGTGGGGATAGGGGAAAGACAGGGAGAAAATTTGTAACTCAAAATCTTGTGGAAATGAATGTTGAAAAGTAAAAATAAATAACAACAACAAAAAAAGCTTCTCCCTTTCCCACTACTTCAATTTACCTCCTCAACCATTCTCCTATTCTTCCTCTTTTTTTTTTGCTAAGAGACAACAGGAGTTATTTTCTCTTTGCTGTTTATTATAGACTTGATTAGGATATAGCACATATTTTCCTCTATCTTCTACTTCCCCTCTTCCCTTTCCCTTTCCTTCCCATTTTCCCATTTAGCCTCACAAAATACATTGATTCACTTGTGGGAGGGTTGTGAAAAATTTTAGTCCATTTTAAAAAATTTGATTCAATTTTATTTTCAATTCCAAATTCCTTCCCTCTGCCTAGTTCCTCCCTGATGTATTGAGAAGATAAGAAATACAAAATACATTATAAATATGGGGTCATGCAAAATAAATTTCATGTGAGCCATGTCCTGGGGAAAAGAGAAAGAAAGAGAAAAAAGGTGCTGGCTTATGCTGAGTCCATCTGGAGGTTGATGGCACTTTCCATCATGAGTCCTTCGGGATGGTGGGAGATCACTGTGTTCGTGAGAGTTATTAAGTCTTTCACAGTTGATTGTCTTTCCTCTGCTGCTGTTTCTATGTAAATGCTACTCCTGGTTCTTCTCACATCCCTTAGCTAACGTTCATATAGGTCTTCCCAGGTTTTTCTGGAACCATCAACTTCATCATTTTTAAGAGCGTGATAGAATTCCATCACATTCATATACTATAACTTGTTCAGTTATTCCCTAATTAATAAGCATCCCCTCAATTTCCAAGTCTTTGTCACCATGAAAAGAGCTGATATAAATATTTTTGTAGAATAGCTTTGTCCTCTTTCTTTTATCTCTTTGAAGTATAGTGATTTGTTTATTGAAGTAATTACATAGTTTCTGCTTAATTAGTAGGATATGGGTATATAGACAGAGTCCATGTCTCTGTCTTCCTCTCTTTGTCTCTCTGTTTCTCTCTTTGTCTCTGTGTCTGTGTCTCTGTATGTCTCTCTGTCTCTCTCTCAACAAAACTGAACTGCTGTGAAAGTTGAAAATGAAAACCAATTTTCTCCATGGCTGATCAGAAGATCAAAAGGAATTCTTCCCAGGCATCTGCTGCCAATAAAGGGATCTGTAGGAGATTCATTACTGAAATCTTCATTTCTTTAAAACAAATTTAAGTTATTCAATTTGCTTAGAGGTATCTTTTCTCTTTTTGATTTAATTTATCTATTTACTTTTATTTTACAACATTCAGTTCCACTATCCCTTGAGTATCAAATTTTGTCCCCCTCCCTGTTTTCTCCCCTCCCCCTCATGGCAGCGTGTAATCAAATATCAGTTCTACAAATACCTTCACATTGAACATTAGTCATGTTATAAAGAAGGATTATAACCAATGAGGTGAACAATGAGAAAGAAAGGATAAACCAAAATGCGAAAGAGAGAGAGCAAATAGTTTGCTTCAATTTGCATTCAGACTCTGTAGTTCTTTCTCTGGATGTGGATGTCCCTTTCCATCATGAGTCTTTTGGAGTTGTCTTCTAACTTTGTATTGCTGAGAGGAGCCCCATCTATCAAAGTCAGTCATCACACATATGATGTGTCTGTAGTTATGTACAAAGTTCTCCTGGGTCTGCTCTCCTCACTCAGCATCAGTTTATAGAAGTCTCTCCAAGTTATTATGAAGTCCGTCTGCTCCTTATTTCTTATAACATAATAGTATTCCATGACCTGTCAATTTTATGGAGAAGAGAAGATTTTATGGCCAAACAAGAGTTAAAGAGCATTACAAAATGCAAAATGGATAATTTTTATTGCATTAAGTTGAGAAGTTTTTGTACAAATAAAGTCAATGTAACCAAGATTAGAAGGAAAGTGGAAAATTGGAAAAGAACTTTTACAATCAATGTTTCTGATAAAGGTCTCATTTCTAAAATATACAGAGAATTGATTCAAATCTAGAGGTATTATTCTTAATGAAAAGGTATCATTACATATTTTAAAAATACAGCAAAAAAGGAAGATTTTGTCACCATTAACATTTAAAAGAAAGTTTTCCTAAAATTTATGACAAGTCTTAAAGTGTTGCTCCTTAAAAGAAGAGAAGCACTATCTCCTCCACACAAAGGTTTTTGCAGTCCACTTCCAACCCTGGAAGACTCAGCACTAAATCAAGAATTGTTTAGGGGCTTTTCTGACATAAAACTTAAACTCTTGTTTTTAGCAATCTGAGGAATACACACACACACACACACACACACACACACATACACATATAATACATATTAAATGTATACATGTATATATACACCTGTTTAATACATATATATGTGCATATACACATATATTAAACACTAACACACATATTTATATGTAGACTTATACACATGTATATGTAAGCATATCCACGTGAATCCTCCCTCCCCCAGCAAAGTCTCAAAAATCGTGGGTCTACTGCTTGCACTGGACCTAACTACCTCTGGAAGACTTGGAAAGGAAGGTCTCTGCAAATCTTGCTAAACACACAATCCACAGCTTATAACACTCCCAAGCAAGGCAGGAACAAAACCAAAATGTAATTGGCAAATATAGATAATATTACAATTTTAAAACTAAGTTAATATGTGACTCTCAGGGATCCTTACATACTGTTTAATGACTCATTTCTATTTGAGTTTGACACCCCTTGAGTACAAAGTTCTCAGATATGAGTTTGAAACATATTACAGTCTAATTCATCATATGAAGACAGTGGTGATGATAAGAACATATTGTGAAAAGTTTATAGGATCATAGACTCCTAAACATAGAACTTTAAAAAACTTTAGAGATTATGGAGTTTAACCCATTCGTTTCACAGGTGAAGATAACTGAAACCCAAAGAAGTTAAAGGAATTTGCCTAGAATCACAATTAAGGGACAGAGCTGGCATTCTAATCCAGACCCACTGACTATAAATTTAAATCTAAATCCCTTCCACTGCGGCAAATGTTACAAGGCTGGAGGCAGAGCCAAGATGGGCAATTTAAAGTAGGGACTTGCTTGAACTCTCCCCCAAACCCCTCCCAATACCTGTAAAAAATGACTCTAAACAAATTCTAGAGCTGTAGAACCCACAAAATGACAGAGTGAAACAAATCGCCAGACCAAGAAACCTGGAAGGCCAACAGGAAGGGTCTATTGTACCAGGCTGGTAATAGAGCACAGTCCAGTGTGGGCTGTGCTGGCAGGACCAGGGAAGGCCTCAGGGCACTGAACTGCTGGCAGATGTTGCAGTTTCCAGACTTTGGGGCCCACAAATGCCAAACACAGCATAGGTCAGTGGGAAAACTCTGTCAGAGCTGGGTGAGAGAGGAGTGTGGTCCAGCCCCAGCCACTGGGTGCAAAGGTGATGGTGGAGGCAGCAGCAGCAGCAGCTGTTGCTGCTTCCGAAGGTCTGGACCCACAGACTATGTGGGGATGGAGCAGCTGACCAAAGGAGGATTGCAGGATTCTCTTGCTTTGCACTGCTTGTATCTGGATCACAGTCCTGGCTAGTGGTCCTGGGGTGGGTAGGAGTGCTGGCACGTGCAGTGGAGAAGGAATCCTCCTCACAGTTCCAAGGCAGAAAACAGTTACTTGTGGACACTCAAACCTCTTCTTGGATCACACCACCTTGGAGGAGCAGAACATTTACAGGACCCTAGAAGTATCTCTGAAAATAGTTGCACAAAATCCCAGAAGCTTGGAGCAGTACACCCACACCCACCTCCATTCCCAGTGGAAGCAGAGTCCTACCTTGACAAAGACCTAGAAACTCAAATATTTGGCTGGGAAAATGAGCAAACACTGTAAAAAAATATTCAGACTATAGAATCTTACTTTGGTGGAAAAAAATATCAAAACATAAGACCAGAAGAAGACAACAAAGTTATAGCTCCTGCATCAAAAGCCTCTAAGGAAAATATGAATTGGTTGTAGACCATGGAAAAGTTCAAAAAGGATTTTGAAAATCAAGTAAGAGAAGTAGAAGGAAAATTGAGAAGAGAAACGAGAGTGATGCAAGAAATTATGAAAAACAAGTCAACAACTTGCTGGAGACCCCCCAAAAAATACTGAAGAAAATAACACCTTAAAAAAATAGTCTAACACAAATGACAAAAGAGGCCCAAAAAGCTAATAAGGAGAAAAATGCCTTAAAAAGTTTAATTGGCCAAATGGAAAAGGAGGTCCAGATGTTCACTGAAGAAAATAATTTCTTAAAAATTAAAATGTAGCCAATGGAAGCTAATGGCTTTATGAGAAATCAAGAAATCATAAAACAGAACCAAAAGGATGAAAAAATAGGAAACAATGTGAAATATCTCACTGGAAAAACCACAGACATGGAAAATAGATCCAGGAGAGATAGTTTTAAAATTATTGAATTACCTGAAAGCCATTATCAAAATAAGAGCCTAGACATCATCTTTTAAGAAATTATCAAAGAAAACTGCCCTGATATTCTAGAACCAGAGGGGGAAATAGAATTGAAAGAATCCACTGATTCCCTCTTGAAAGATATCCCAAAAGGAAAACTCCTAGGAATATTGTAGCCAAATTCCAGAGTTCCCAACTCAAGGAGAAAATACTGTAAGCAACCAGAAAGAAACAATTCAGATATTGTAGAAACACAATCAGGATAACACAAGATCTAACAGTTTCTACATTAAGAGATTGGAGGGCTTGAAATATGATATTCCAAAGGTCAAAGAAGATAGGATTAAAACCAAGAATTGCCCACCCAGAAAAACTGAATATAATAAGGAAGAAAAATGGATATTCAGTGAAAAAGAGGACTTTCAAGGACTTGATGAAAAGACCAGAGTTGAATAGAAAATTTGATTTTCAAATATAAGAATGAAGGAAGCATGAAAAGGTAAACAGGAAAGAGAAATCAAAAGGGACTTATTAAAATTGAACTGTTTACATTCTTACATAACAAGATGATATTTGTAACTCATGAGACCTGTCTCCATATTTGGGTAGTTGGAGGGAATATATGTGTCTGTATGTATATATTTATGTGTGTATACATACATAGATAGAGGACACAAGGTGAGTTGAATATGAACAGATGATATCTGAACAATAAAATTAAGGGGTGAAGGAAGAATATATTGGGATAAGGAAAAAGGAAGAGCTAAAATGAGATAAATTATCTCACACAAAAGAGGCAAAAAACCAAAGCTTTACCAATGGAGAGGAAAAGGTGAGAAGAAATGAGCGAAACTCACTCTCATTGGATTTGGCTTAAGGAGGGAATAACATACACACTCAATTGGATATCTTACCCAACAGGAAAGTAGGGCAGAAAGGGATAAAAGAAGAGTGGATGATAGAAGGGAGGGCAGATTGCGGGGGGGGGGGGGAGGTAGTCAGAAGCAAATACTTTTGAAAAGGGCCAGGGTCAAGGGAGAAAATAGAGCAAATGGGAGGCAGGATAGGATGGAAGGAAATATATTCTTTTACAGCACAACTATTATGGAAGTGTTTTGCATAACTACACATGTATAACCTATATTGAATAGCTTGTTTTCTCAATAAGTGTGGGTGAGGAGGGAAGAAGGGAGAGAATTTGGAACTCAACGTTTTAAAAACAAATGTTAAACATTGTTTTTATATGCAACTGAGAAATAAGCTATGCAGGCAATGGGATATAGAAAGTACTACAAGAAAGTGCTGGAGAAGGGGATGGGGGGGGGAATGATAGAAGGGAAAGCAGATTGGGGAAGGGGTAATCAGAATGAATGCCATCTTGGGGTGGGGTAGTGGATAGAGGGGGTGAAAATTTAGAACTCAAAATCTTCTGGAAATGAATGTAGAAAACTAAAAATTAATTAATTTTTTTTAAATTGCAAGGTTGTAGGATGGAGGTAAAAATCACATAGACAGAATGTAATTAATCATAAATTTTATAATATATTTTTGTATAATATACATTTTGTATGATAATTTCTGTTTAGAAAAAAACTGTAAATTTCATTTTACAATGAAATGGAGGATCATATGTAGATTTAAAGGTATTCATATATAGATAAGGAAAATGAAGATCTTTTCTCTTTGCCTCCATAGCCCTATGTCTTCATCTTGGAGGGAAAAAAAAGAGCTTGCCTCCTTTCCAACACCACCACTCTCCAGGTTCCTCACTTAATCATGGATTGTGAGAAGAAACCCAGGTATTGACCTAAACTTCTTGGATCACAGACAGAATTTGTCTTGACATGACGTGTCCTCTAATTTCTACTAACCAACACATTCTTCAAAGTGTCAAGCTTCCTGAATTGATAAATGGTAAAAGGATAGAAACAGGGAGATTTTAGCAATCAAAGCTATCTATACTCATGTGAAAAAATGCTCAAAATCACTATTGATCAGAGAAATGCAAATTAAAACAACTCTGAGGTACAATCTCACACTCGTCAGATTGGATGATATGACTCCCAAAAAAGGAAAATGACAAATGTTGCAGGGGATGTGGGGAAATTGGGACACTAATGCTGTTAGTAGAGTTGTGAACTGATTCGACTATTTTGGAAAGCAATTAGGAACTAGGTTCAAAGGACTATGAGACCATGCATACCCTTTGATCCAACAATACCACTACTAGGTCTGTCTCCTAAAGATATTTTTTTTAAAAAGGGAAAAGAACTTATTTGTGCAGAAATATTTATAGCACCTACCTTTATGGTGGGAAAGAATTAGAAATCAAGGGGATGCCTATCAATTGGGGAATGGCTGAACAACTTGTGGTATATTATTGTGATGGAATTCTGCTGTGGTATACGAAATGACAGGTAAGATAATCTCAAAAAACCTGGAAAGACTTACATGAATGGATGCAAGGTGAAATAAGCAGATCCAGGAGAACATTGTACACAGTAACAGCAATACTGTATGATGATCAACTATGAGCGAATCAGCTATTCTCAGCAATACAATGATCTAAGCCAATTCTGAAGGACTTACAGAAAAAAAATGCTATCTGCTTCCAAAGAAAGAATTAAATCTGAATTCAGTTGGAAACATACTTTTAAAAGCTTTTTGTTGGGTTTATTTTTTGGTCTGTATTTTTTTCACAACATGAAAAATATGCAAATATTTTTGCATGACTTTACATATATAACCTATATCAAATTGCTTGCCTTCTCAAGGAGGAAGGAAGAAAAAGAGTCGGGGAAAGAATTTGGAACTCAAAATTTTAAAAAATTAATGTAATTATATGTTTTCATATATGTTACTGGGAAAAACAGAACATTACTTATTTTATAAGAAGGTGTTATACTAAGGATTTTCCTGTTATTTACTAGAAAGGTAGTCTGTGATACAGTACAAATTAATGAATGTTTGTGAGAATAACCACTTATAAAATATTGATATGACTCCAATTATTCTAGTAGTACACGTCAATTCCTATTACACTGGTGTATAGTTTTATTTAATCAGAAAGCCAATTAGCAACAAATATTTCCAGTAAAATTAATTAAATTTTGTAGGAAGCTGGCATTATCCATTATTTATGAAGTGGGAGTTCTCCTATGACTACAAAAAAATTTGCTAATGATTTCTAAGAATAATTACCCCTAGTAGTACTATTTATCCAGTTCAGAATTTTAGCAAATAGGGTAGTTATTTATCATTACCAGTGCAAGATAAGGTGGGTGAGAGGGTGTTGTATCCATTATTCTTTTCTTTAATTCAGTCCAACACCTTTTGCCAATTTTCCAAAGGCACAGAATAGTAAAGACAGCATTGTTGACTTTGCAAAGAACCTTCACTTAATGACCTAAGCCTACTAACTAAAGAAATAAACTCTATTTTAGTTCTCTCCCCCTTCCCCACTCCACCTCATTGTTTTACATTTATAATGATAAATGTGATAGTGAGTAATGAAATCTATTCATGGAAAATGTGAGAGGTCACAAGGTATAGTACTTTGTATCATGAAAATGTGTTTCTAGCAAAGTCAATCATACTGACTTAATCAGTTTACCTCCTCAATAAACTAATTTTGCCTAAATTTTGTAAAGCACATTTTTCCCCTCTGGTTTCCTTAAGTATAGGAGATTTTGACAGTTGACTTACAACTGGGGCATAGATATATTTGAAGTCTTATTTTTATCCATTCAAATGCAAATTATGTCTGTTTTTCTGATTATTTAATCCCTTAAGAGCTTTAGGATATACAGCATTGAGTACACATCATTTCAGAGGGAACTCATATCATTCCATGTAGCAACAAGCACCCCAGCATCCAGGGTGGCTGCCAACACAAGTCCTTAGATCTGCTTTTCTAAAGGAAAGCAACTCAAAATGGGTTAACAAGCTTACTTTAATCAATTAAACATATATCATTTACCTAGTTCAGGGGGAAAAGGTCAGCACCCCAAACTTCAGAGTATACAGACAGAAGTTACAAGACAGAGAAACAGATCAAGTAGACAGGCTTCCAAACTGTCCAACCATTACATCCCTACCAAATCACAGATACCAGAGAGGGAAGCATCAGCATCGGGGTTTTTCAAAGCCAGGGGGCTCTCAACAGCTGCCCAGAGTTTCATCTGGTCAAGTCACACAACACTTCTCAAAGTGAGCCCCAAAGCAAAGCCTCATATCAGGGACTATATAGCCTTCTCCTGGGTGAGAGAATGTAACCATCCTCTTGACCCACTGCGCAATCAAACAGCATCAAGGTGAGGGCATTGCTGAAAACCAAGCTTCCTGCCACAGACTCCATGTGACCACATTCAGCCTATTAGGTGGCAGAGTATAATTTCAAATCAAGGAAGGTTCTCAGAGTCTCTTCGGCCTATCAAAGGACCTAGGGGCAGGGAAGATCTTTAAATTTGCATTTCCATTACATTCCATCATCTTTCTAGACTCAGAACCCAGAGAATGATTCCTGTTAATCTTGTTTATGGTAAAGACAACATCTATATGTACAATAAGCAGCTTTCCTAAATTTCTATTTATAACTAACTATTGTTTTTTTTGGAAACCATTTTAAGTAGTTTGAGATGCACTCAGTGTTTCATTTCTTTTTCGCACTGGTAATTCATAGTAATTCCTCTCCTAATTGATTTTGATATTGCAAATTTTGACAGCTTCCTTTGATGATGCAACTACATTAGTTAAGCTTATCCTGAAACCATTATTCTATTCATTTAATTAATTTTAGAAAATTAATTTTGGAAAACCAGTTCTCTATCAAATTATGTTAGTCATAGAGGAGGAGCACAATTCAGCAACTAGACAGCCTGGGAGACTTTGAGTTCTTCCTCTGACACATAAAGGCTACTTGACCCCAGGCAAGTTATTTGATCTCTCAGTGCTCTAGACAGCTCTCAAAATATATAAATGGCAAATAAAGTACCTACCTGTATTGGTATGTGCACTTGCCTACACCAGCTATTAATTGATTTGCCCAAGATCACACAGATAATACATGGAAAAACATGGGTTTGAATCCAGGTCTTGAGACTCTAAATTGGTCATTCATTCCCTCCCCCACCTCCTGCCTCCACCATGCTGCCTCCCTTAATTTCTGAAATCTCATACCATAGAGGACATCAAATATATATGTTTTTGAGTGTGTCAATTTCATGAGTGCTGTTCGGTGTACGGAATGCACTAACAATGGTAGCTGTTGGTATTGTCGATGGCATTCACATAGCTCTTTAACTTTTGCAGTTTATAAATATCTCATTTGACCCTCACCCTAAGAGATGGGTGCTATTATTGTCTCTTTTTCACAGGTGAGGAAACTGAAGCAGAGTTTAAGTGACTTTCCCAGGATCAAACTGCTAGTAAGTCTCTGAGGCAAGATTTGAATGTGGTTTTTAATTACTTCAAGTCTAGCACTCTAACCATTGCACCACCTCTCTCTTTCTTTTTCTCTCGCTCTATTTCGAATAACGGTTATCTAGCAAGCTTAGGTAAAACAAAGATGTCTAAAAAAAGGATCCAACTTTAGAATTCTTTGTGTATATCCAAGAGCTATAACCGAACAATTTCCACAAAAGATTTTATTGAACCAAAAAGAGGAATGTTCTAGAGCCATCCCTGACATCTTCAGAAATTGGCAGTTGTATGATTTACTTTTTTGGTTGTCTAAATTAGGTGTGGGAAACCTGTGACCTTGGGGCCACATGTGGCCTTCTAGGTCCTTAAGTGTGACCCTTTTACTGAATCCAAACCTCAAAGAATAAAGCCTCTTACTAAAAGGTCACACTAGAGGACCTAGAGGGTCACATGTGAACTGAGGTCACAGGTTTCCCACCCCTGGTCTAGACTTTAAGAAGTGTCAGTAATATAGATGATACGTAAAAGTGTGTGTACATACTTTTTTTTTTTCCAGAGAGTTTTGTTAAACATTTACCAGCATATCCTGGAAGCTATCCATTTCTAATAGAAGTGGAGACTTAGAAATGAAGATGGAGTTAAATGGGATTCTGATTGAGATCTTCACATAAAACTAGATTCTACCTGAGGTCACTCGCCCTTCTATTGGTTTTATCTGCTATCTTTTTATTTCATTCTATTTTCCACTCTAGGAATGATTAGCCGAAGTTGTACTAGGTACATTAGGATTATACACCAATATTATGAGTAAACAAGAATTCCACAAAATATGCAACCAATTATTTAAAAGCTTTTTTTTTCCTGGGATTAAAGGTAAAAGAGGAATTAGAATGGTTCTTTTCTCCCCTTCACTCCCTGCCATGAAACAATCTTGAAAATTTCTTTTTCTCTTTCATCTCTCCCTGATTTAGGTATCAAATCCATATTTATGTCATAGAAAGAATTTAGTTCTTGAAATTGAAATTGAAATATTGTTCTTGAAATGCTTTGTAGAATTTGGTAGGAAATTCATAGGGGTCTAGAGTTTTTTCTTGGCTTATTTTTGGCTTGCTCAAATTTCTTTTTCTAAGATAAAGTTAAAGTTATCTATGACAAAGATTTAATTGGTAGATTCCTTCTATTTTTATTTTGCTCTCTGGTTCTAATATATATGGATAATTTTAATTTATACTTCCCTGAAATATAATATTTAGGCTTTCTGTTTAATAATTGTTTCCAGGGAGTCTAATAATTCTTAAATTATGTCTCCTTGACCTCTTCTCCAAGTCAGTTGTTCTTGATATCATATATCTTATATTTTCTTCTATTTTTTCAAGCTTTTTATTTTATTCTAATATTTCTTTCTTATCTCATGAAATCATCATTCTCTGTTTGATTTATCCTAGTTTTGAGGGTCCACCTCTGAGGTAAGGTTTACATTTTTTTCTTCTGAGAGACTTAATCTCCATAAAATTCCTTTCCTCTAGAACTTCTCCCTTATTTTTAACTTTTGTGCTTCACTTGTTCCTAGTATTCATGAAATTCATTGTTTTTCCCTTTAAGTCTCAACTTGCTGTTATTATGAAATCACTTTTTATTTTTAAGAGATCTCTAGATTTTGTGATTTCTGATACTGGTCAGCATCTTCTTTGGTTTAGACTTCTCTTCAGTTTTAGGTCCTGAATTGGTCCATTGTATCAGGAGCAGGTTCTATTCCTGCTGCACTTCTGGATAGATTGGTTGGCCGTACTTGTTCTTACACTGGGTCACCTGGGTTATTGTGCCAACCACCTCCCACTAGACCTCCCCCACTCCTCTGGATCTTTGAAGTTCAGAGTACTAGATCTTTATTACCCTCTAGTATCAGGACAGGATGCTAAGGACATTGGCTCAGGATGTTAGCTCAGAAAGCTACTGTTCCTATAGTGAGTTACTACTTCCCTAGGGCTTCCAAGGGCCCCCTCATTCACTAGTGCTTTTTCCTAGGAGCCCTGTGCTCTTGCTGCCTCTGGAAAGAAAGCCTTGCAAATGAGTATCTCTGACCAGGTGCTAGATGAGCTGGGAGGTTGGGCTTCTTTGCATGAATTGGCACTAGTTTTGCTAGAGACCTCCTAAGCTATTATTCCATAGGCTACTGGCTGATTTTTTGTATGCAGTTCTGGGGTGGAATAAGTAGTTTACTATTGTTTCTCACCTGATTTCTTTATTACTATTCATTGTGGTGATAATTTGAGGGTTTTGCTATAGTAGGTATATGGTATCTGGGCCATCTTGGTCAGAATTCTAATGATTTCTTTGTCTAGCAGAAATATGGATTTTGACAGGATTATCAATAACTTTTTTAATAGGTAAATGTGTTAGATATTTAGCTTCAATATGTTTACCAAAAATTGGATATGCCATACTAATATTAGAGCTATAAAGCTAATGACCACGTAAAGTGATGAACAAATAGATAGATAGACAGATCAGTGGAGATATAAATTTGAAGAAAATAGCACTGACTTTTTATCTGATACAGAAATAAAGTATATCTGAAATTATACTTCTTTGCATTAGCTTCTCCATCTAAATCAACTTTACCACTAAGTGATAGCAAAGTGTCTTCCTTAAGGTGGGCAAGTCTTATTCTCTGTCTACCTGCTATTAAATTTGACAGGAGAAACTGAAGTTTGTCTTCAGACAAATTATATTCAGACAAATACTTAGAGGCATCAGATCTTTGTCTCAGAGTTCCAAAATTTTATATATAACTTTTCAATTTATATGTATATGTTGAACACACTTTTATATCTTTAGCTGTGGAGAAACTAAGAACCAATTGTATTTATTAAATGAAGAATTGTATCTACCAGATTGTATATTTTTCTCTCAGCTCCACAACTCAACATATGCCATATGAGTTTTCTCTGGGTAGTAACCTTCTCATCTGTGGTCTTGTACTATAGCAGTGTTTCTGGGTTAAGTGGTACCCTGTAATATCTTACCCACTAGCATCAATATCCAAATTATCTTCTTCCATATAGGAGTGTCCCAGGATCCCACTGGGCCAATTTCTGGTTATAACTGACAAATAGTATGTTTGAGGAGATATGTTGTGTTCCTTGAGCTAAAGCCACTTTATATTTCTTGTCATGGGTGTTAAAATTGCTAGTTATAGTTCTGTCTTCAGAACTCCCATATCTCCCAATCTCCCTCTCCTCTGTAATTTAGTAAATAAATCTTGTTCCCTGACTATTCAGGAAACTCCCCTTTACTGAACCTCTTCTCTGTCCCCAAATCTACTTTTTTCTAGCAGCATTCCTTGCTCTATGAACTTTTCAGTTCTTCTTAGCCACAATGAGACTGGGGGTGGTGGTGGAAATCTCAGATGTTGTTATTAACATGAATAATAGAATGAATAATAGAATGTTAATTGTTTTATGGATCATGTGAGAAATAAGATTAAAAAACAGCCATTTTCTCTGATCCCTACAGTCTCTCAGACCTCTCCAAAACAGAAATTATGTACCAGAGATAAAGTAACTTCATTTGTCTATATAGCCTAGGACACCCATCAGACAAAAGAAAGTTTTAAAATTTGAATTGATGTTTACCTTGACTAGCAAATGCTGTAAAGCTCTGAACTGTTGATACTGGAATAGAAAACTGAGGAAGAGAGGGAGGAGAACCTGGGGCAGGGCAAGGAGTTAAGGGGGAAGGAAAGTGCAATCTTCCAATAAATCTGAGGGGAAACTGCTCAGCTTCCAGCTGGAGCCAGTTCTATCTACCAAAACATCACTTAGAGGCAGAGACCTGGGCTGGTGAAACCATGAATTTCAGAACATGGGAGGAAGCTGAAACACTTTGAAATTAAGTCCCAAAGGAAACTACCATCAGAGGGTAGAGAGTCAGAAAGTAAGCAATAAGCAGAAAGAGGGCAAAATGACTGAAATTATCAAAGATTACAGGAAGAAGAAAATTTAAAGATCTTGAATATAAGCAAATAAATTAAGTGAAAACATTAAACAAAAATTTAATATAGCCTCCAGATCTAGCAAACAAGTTCAGGCTTCTATGAATAAATGGATAAATACTCAAAAACAAAGGGAAATTCTCCACCACTTGATGAGACAGAGGACTTTGTGGAATGTGAGGACAGGCAACCACAGCATGCTATTCCTGAGTAATTCAAAAGAGAAATGAGAATCAGGAGAGCATAGCAAAAATAATAGACTGAATAGGAAAACAAAAATCTAGAATGGTAAGTCTTACCCCACCCCAAAAAAAACCAACCCTAACAAAAAAGAGAGCAGTAAATTGGGGATGCAAATATGTAGAAGTGAAGGATCATCTGGAAGAAGAGAAGAAAAAAGTATATAATATTAAAAGAAAATATGCTCACTATGCAAGTAAAACATACTGATTTCAAATATAGGATATGTAGAAACAAATTAAGGATCACAGATCTTCCAGAAGAATAATACATCGCAAAAAATAAACAAAAACAACAAACACCTTAACACCACAATGCACGAAATAATAGAAGAGAACTTCTTAGAACTTCTGAGCATAGAAAATAAAATAACAATTGAAATAATTCATAGATTGCCATTACAGAAAAACTCAAGGCTCCAATTTTTTTCTTTTTGTCTTTATTAATTTGTTTGTTTACTTTTAGTTTACAAGATTCAGTTCCATAATCCCTTGAGTTTAAAATTTTCTCCCCTTCCTTCTCCTCCCCCCCCCAACTCCCACCATGACAGCATGAAATCAAGTTACAGTATCTGCAAATACTTCCACATTAGACATTAGTCAGGTTATAAAGTAGGATTGTCATGGATGGAATGAACAGTGGGAAAGAGGAAACAAAACCAAACAAGAAAAAGAAAGAGAGCAGCTAGTTTGCTTCAATCTGGATTCAAACTCTGTTCTTTCTAATTCTTTCTCTGAATGTAGACATCTCTCTCCATCATGAGTCTTTTGGAGTTGTCTTATAAGCCTGCACTGCTGAGAAGAGTCCAGTCTATCAAAGCTGGTCGTCACGCGTATGTTGTGTCTGTAATTATGTACAAATTTCTCCTGCCTCTGCTCTTCTCACTCAGCATCAGTTAAAATAAGCCTCTCCAGGTAAATATGAAGTCCATATGCTCCTCATTTCTTATAGCACAATAGTATTCCATTACATTCATATACCACAATTTGTTTAGCCATTCCCCAATTGCTAATTTTCAATTCTTTGCCCCCACAAAAAGAGCTGCTATAAATATTTTTGTACATATGGATCATCCTCCCACTTCTATGATCTCTTTGGGATACAATCCCAGAAGTGGTATTGCTGGGTCAAAGGGTATTAAATTATTTATAACCCTTTAGGCATAGTTCCAGATTGCTTTCCAGAATGGTTGAATCAGTTCACAACCCCATCAACAATGTATTAGTGTTCCAATTTTTCCACATCCTCTTCAGCATTTGTCATTTTCCTGTTTTGTCATCTTAGTCAATCTGACCAGTGAGATGTGGTACTTCAGTTGTTTTGATTTGCATTTCTTTAATCAATAGTGATTTAGAGCATTTTTTCATATGCTTGTAGATATCTTTAATTTCCTCCTCTAAAAACTGCCTTTCATATTCTTTGACCATTTATCAATTATGGAACCAAGGCTGCAAATTTTAAGGCTCCTATTAGTTAAATTTAACAATTCAATTTAGAAAAAAAAGTCAGAAAAACCATCAAATATGAAGGAAACAAAAATCAAATAACACAAGACTGCTCTATACCTACTAGAAAATGTAGAAGGTAATGGATTGATGTGTTCCAAAGAACAATGGAGTTCAAGATGCGGTCTAGGGTGAAATGTCCTGCAAATCTTAGGTTAACAATACATGAAAAAAGATGGATGTTTCATAATAAAGAGATGTTTCAAATGTTCTTAGAAAGAAAAACAGAACATAAGAGATTATTTGCTTCTCAAATACCACAAAAAACAGAAATGCAGGAGTGAATAAATGCAGCAGCCATGAACAACAATAGAAAGAGACTAACAGCAGAAAGACTATTAAGAGACTTCTTTCTCAATATACACAAGGAGATAGGGGTGAAGGTGGGAGTCCGGTGGACAGAACAATAAAGAAGCAAACCTCTTTTTTTATGAATCAGTAACACATTGGCCTGGTCCTGGTAATAGAAAACCATTTAGTTTCATGTAAAACGAAATAAGTTTTCATATAATAAAATAACCCATTGTATAAAACTCTGCACTTTTCTCTGACATGCTAGAAATTACACTTAGAGCAAGCCTTTTGGCTTTGACAATTTTTAATCAAACTCAATGCAGTGCTTTCTCTAGCTTAAACAAACGTGCCTACATGGGAAGCATGGAGAGCCACATAGTTTCCTCTTTTCTCAATTTGGGGGTGTGGTGGGCATAGTAAATGAATAAATCACAGTGAGGGAATGATATTTTTTTTGTCCTGTCTTAAAATCAACAATTACCTTCATGAAAGAGAGTTAAGGATTCTAGAAGATAAAATATTTTATTCAGATTACTCATTTGAATGTAACAGAGATTCCAGGGAATAGTGTTGAGTCTGTAGGGGCTATTTCTGGAAGCACATCCCTAAAAAATTCCAGGGATCTTTACTCATTTATACTCAGGACTCTGGGGTAAAGACATAGTCAAAGAGTGTGAGAAAAGGAACCTGATCCTTTCATTAAAGCCTGACTTTACTGTAAGACTCCCTTAGTCTTCCTAGGATTGAACCCCGTCATAAATGCTTATGCCTAGAAGTAGGACTGGTCTCTCAATGAGTTGAAGAGAGCAAAGCAAACTCAGCCCCATCAGGCCCAGTGTCAGGCTATTATTGTTACACAAATATGCTAATTAATAAATTCCAATATCTTTGACTTTTTGATATATATATAGCCTAAAGTTTCCTAATAGCTTTAAACTTCTTAAATGGTTAGAGAAATTGGCTCTTTTTAATGGTTAAGGAAATTCAGAAAGAAACATGTCTGTAAATTTGGATTGTGTTCAGTTATGTCCAACACCTAGCAACCCCATTTGGAGCCTTCTTGGCAAAGATATTGGAATGGTTTACCATTTACTTCTCCGGGTTATTTTACAGGTGAGAAAACTAAGGCAAACAGAATTAAGTGACTTTCCCAGGGTTGTGCAGAAAGTAAGAGATCAAACTTGAACTCAGGTTTTCTTGATTCTAGGCTGAGGGTTCTATGTACTGCACTACCTAGTTACCATAAATAGGATGTTAAATTTAAAGATGGCTTTATTTATTTATTTATTTGATTTTTTAAAGCAATTGGGGTTAAGTAACTTGCTCAAGGTTACATGGCCAGGTGTTTCTGGGTGGGTGCTAAGTGTTTGAGCCCGGGATTCGATCTCCAGGTCTTCTCAACACTAGAGCCGGTGCTCTTACTTGCTGTGCTACCTGGCCTAAAGATGGCTTTAAAACATAAATTGTGGAGATAATTATAACTAGTTATTAGCAGGCAAGCTGGCATTCTTAGTCCTCTACTACAAATCTCACGTACTACATTCAAAGTGGGAAAATTCAAGAATACATTGAAAATTGTACATTTTATTCTTTGATCTTACAGCATCAACTTTTGATACATATTTACTTTACGTGAGCCACAGGGCTAAAAAAAAGGTGATTTCATCATTTAAAAATATTTAAAACAAACAAATGTATTCACTTAACATTCTATTCTCTACGAATAAGTAAAAATTTTCATTAAATTTCAAAATTTTTTTTATTAATCTACCAATCCAAGAATATAAGAAAAACGAAAAAGTCATAGAAGGCACTTAACTGAAATGGTCCTGGTCATCTCTTATCCTTCATATAACCGGAAAAATATCTCCTATTATAGAGTATATCATAGGAAGTTTGGCACCAATGAACCAGCTTTGAAAATTGACTTTGGAGCATTTTCAGGATTCCTTCTCATATTTGCTTCTGTCATAGAAATGATGCATCTGCTGGCAGTGAACATCAGTTAACTTGTAGTACTCTTCAATTTGTACTCCAAATCCTGATTTCCATTTTTATTAAAAATTATCCCTTTCTCAAAGCTTGGTTACTTTAAGGATTACCCTCAATTCTTTGGCACTTGGATTTGTGGCATTTATAAAGTCCTGTTTCATATTACTTAAAAGTTTAGTGTCAAGGATGGGAAGAACACGGGATTTCAAAAATGTAGACTGATTTTCAGTTCTGCAACTTATTATATATGTTACCCTAGGGAAATCACTTCACTCCTTTGGGTTTCAGAGTCCTTATATGAGATAGGCTTCTCACATTCTAAATCCCTTTATTCTTATGAATTCAAGCAAAATTCTGATGAATTACTCCTTCCTTTTCTAGCATTTATGAATTTAGCAATATTTTGTTAGTGCTAATTTCAAAATCTTCCTTTAGTCATCTCTTCAACCTGACCTTGGACTCTAATGTTAGAGCTGACTCTTCTGGGGTAATATTTGATCATAAGTCTTTTTACTAACTCTCCACATCTTCCTTCATCTATTTTGCATTTGTTCCAACTGTATAATCAATCTTCCTTTCTCAGTCCTCCTTTAATTCGTTTTTTTTTTTACCCTATTCTAACTAGTAAGGATTATAACATTCCCATCTCTCAAACTTTTATTCTCTTTTTGTCTTGGCCTGCAAAAATTTAATTTTAAATAAATATGAATTACAGAATTTGGGTGAAAGTCAAACAGCCAAAGAGAATTTATTAAGAATCTACTATGTAGGGGTGGCTAGGTGGTGCAGTGAATAGAGCACCAGCCCTGGAGTCAGGAGAACCTGAGTTCAAATCCGGATTCAGACACTTAACACAAAAGCTAGCTATGTGACCTTGGACAAGTCACTTAACCCCAATTGCCCTCCAAAAAGCAAAAAAAAAAGATAAAAAAAAAAGAATCTGCTATGTGCAATGAGCTTTGCTAGGTGCTGGACAGAGAAAGACCAAAATTAAATAGATCCTGCCCTCTAGAAGCTTTACTGCCTATCAGATACACATATACCCAGACAAAATATTTACAAAATATAGGTCATTTGTGAGGGATATAGGAGGCTGAGAAAGGTCCCATGGAATAAATGGTCGATGAGCTAAGTTTTGAATAACATCAGTGATTTTATTTATTTTTAATAGCATTTTATTCTTTCCAATTACATTTAAAGATAATTTTTAACTTTTATTTTTAAAAGATTTTAAGTTCCAAATTTTTCTCCCTCTTTCCCTCCCCCCTTCCCTAAAACAACAAATAATTTAATATGGGTTATATGTGTGCAGTAATGTAAAAATATATTTCTATAGCATTCATGGTATAAAAGAAAACAGAGAAGAAGGAAAAACACACACACACACACAAACAAAAGTAAAAGTAGTATACTTTGATTTGCATTTAGACTCCATCAGTTCTTTCTCTGGATGTGGATAGCATTGTCTATCATGAGCCCTTTGGAATTGTCTTGATTCATTGTGTTGCTAAGAAGAGCTAAGTTATTCATAACTGATTATCACACAATGTTGCTATTACAGAATACAGTGGTCTCCTGGTTCTTCTCATTTCACTTTGTATCAGTTCACATAAGTCTTCCTAGGTTTTTTCTGAACTTTGCTTACTCATTATTTCTTATAACAAAATACTACTCCATTTCATTCATATAACACAGCTCATTCAGCCATTCTGAAATCAAAGGGAATCCCCTCAATTTCCAATTCTTTGCTATCACAAAAAAACTGATATAAATATTGGTGTACAATCAGGTCATTCCCCCCCCCCAAGTTTTTAAAATCTTTTGGGATATAAACCTAGTAGTGGTATTGCTAGATCAAAGAGAGTATACAGTTTTATAGCTCTTTGGGTATAGTTCCATATTGTTCTCCAGAATGGTTGGATCAGTTCACAACTCTACCAACAGTGCATTAGGGTCCCAATTTTCCTACATCCCCTGAAACATTTTTCATTTTACTTTTCCATCATATTAGCCAATCTGATAGGTGTGATAGGTACCTCATAGTTGTTTTAATTTGCATTTCTCTATGTCTAAATATCTATACCTAAATCAGTAGCAATTTAGAGTATTTTTTCATGTGACTATAGATAGCTTTGATTTCTTCATCTGAAAACTGCTGTTCATACCCTTTAGCCATTTATAAATTGGATAATGAGTTATATTCTTATAAATTTGACTCAATTATCTATATGTGAAAAATGAGGCCTTTATTAGAGACACTTGGTGTAAAAAAAATGTTTCCCAGCTTTCTGCTTTCCTTCCAGTCTTACTTGCATTGGTTTTGTTCATGCAAATTCTTTTTAATTTAATGTAACCAAACTTTTCCATTTTGCATCTCAAAATGCTTTCTATCTCTCATTTGGTCATAAATTCTTCCCTTCTCCATAGATCTAACAGGTAAACTATTCCTTGCTCTCCTAATTTCCTTATGGTATCACCCTTTATGTTTAAATCATGTACCCATTTTGATCTTATCTTGGTGTACAGCATAAGATGTTAGTCTATACCTAGTTTCTGCAACACTGTCTTCTAGTTTTCCCAGCAGGTTTTGTCAAATAATGAGTTCTTGTTCCAGAAACTGCAGTCTTTGTGTTTATCAAATACTAGCTTGTTATGATAATTTATCACTGTATCTTGCATAACTAATCTATTCCATTGATCTACCACTCTATTTCTTAGCCAATACCAGATAGCTTTGATGATTGCCACTTTATAATATCAGCTATGCTATGGATAAGCCACCTTCCTTCACATTTGTTTTCATTAATTCACTTGACTTTTTGTTCTTTTGGATTAATTTAGATATTTTTCTAGCTCTAAAAAAATAGCTTTTTGGTAATTTGATTGTTATAGCACTAGATATGTAAATCAATTTAGGTAGAATTGCCATTTTTATTATATTGGCTCAGGTTACTCATGAGAAATTGATATTTTTCCAGTTGTTTGGATTTGACTTTGTCTGAGTGCAAAATGTTTTGTAATTGTGTTCATATGGTTCCTGCATTTATTTTGGGAGGTAGACTCCCAAGTATTTTCTATTGTCTACAGTTATTTAAAATGGAATTTCTCTTTCTATCTCTTGCTTCTGAACTGTGTTGGCAATATATAGAAATGCCTGAGTTTATTTTATATCCTGCAACTTTGATAAAGTTATTAATTATTTCAACTAGTTTTTTAGTTCATTCTCTGGGATTCTTTAAGTATACCATCGTATCATCTGAAAAGGGTAATAGCTTTGTTTCTTCATTGACTATTTTGATTCCTTCAATTTCTTTTTCTTCTCTTATTGCTATAGCTAATATTTCTAATACACTGTTAAATATTAGAGGTGATAACTGGCATCCTTGTTTCACCCCTGATCTTATTGGGAAGGCTTCTAACTTATCACCATTACAGATAATGCTCACTAATGATTTCAGATAGATACTACTTATCATTTCATGGAAAACTCTATTTATTCCTAGGCTCTCTAGTGTTTTCAGTAGGAATAGGAATGCTATTTTGTCAAAAGCTTTTTCTGCATCTATTGAGATAATCATATGATTTGTGCTGCTTTTGCTATTGATATGGTCAATTATGTTGATAGTTTTCCCAACATAGAACCATCCCTGTAGTGCAGATATAAATCCCACTTGGTCATAGTATATGGTCCAGGTGATATATTAATGTAAGCTCCTTGTTAGTATTTTACTTAAATTTTTTCCATCAATATTTATTAGGAAAACTGGTCTATAGTTTTCTGTTTCAACCCTATCTGATTTAAGTAACACCACCATGTTTGTGTCATAAAAAGAATCTGGTGGGACTTCTTTGCCTATTTTCTCAAATAGTTTATATAGTATTGGAATTAATTGTTGATTAAATATTTAGTGGAATTCATTTGTGAACACATGTAGCTCTGGGGATTTTTTCTTAGGGCGTTCATTGATAGTATGTTTGATTTTTTTTCTCTAAAATTGAGTCATTTAAGTATTCTATTTCCTCTTCTGTTAATCTGGGCATTTTTTATTTTTATAAATATTTATCCATTTTCACTTAGATTGTCAGTATATATATATATATATATATATATATATAATACATATAATTATATATCTAATTAGGCAAAATAGTTCAAAATTATTGCTTTAATTTCCTCTTTATTGGTGGCGAACTCACCCTTTTCATTTTTTGATACTGGTAATTTCATTTCCTTCTTTAAAAAAATTAGCTAATGGTTTATTTATTTTATTGGTGTTTTCACAAAACCACCCTTAATTTTATTTATTGGTTCAACAATTTTTTTACTTTCAATTTTATTAATCTCTCCTATAATTTTTAGGATTTTCCATTTGATGTTTAATTGGAGATTTTAATTTGTTCTTTTTCTAGTTTTTAAAATTGCATTCCCAATTCACTGATCTGCTCTTTTTCTATTTTAATAATGTAAGAGTTTCAAGAAATAAAATTTCCCCTAAGTACTGCTTTGGCTATATCCCATAACTTTTGTCATTGACTCACTCACTCTTTAGGATTAAATTATTTAGTTTCCATTTAATTTTTAATTTATCTTTTCATAGCCCTTTCTTAAATGTAATTTTATTGTATCATGATCTGAAAAGGATGCGTTTAATACTTCTGTCTTTCTGCATTTGATTGTCGGGTTTTTGTATCTTAATACGCAGTCATTTTTTGCATAGATGTCATGCACTACTGAGAAAAAAGCATATTGTTTTGTGTCCCCATTCATATTTCTCCAGAACGTTATGGTATCTATTTTTCTAACATTCTATTCCTCTCCTTAACTTCTTTTTGTTTATTTTGTGATTCAACTTATCTAGATCTGAAAGGAAAAAGTTGAGGTACCCTATCAGTATTATTTTATCATCGATTTCCTCCTGTAACTCACTTTACTTCTTTAGAAATTTGAATGTTAGGGGCGGCCAGGTGGCTCAGCGAGTAAGAGCACCAGCTCCAGTGTCGGGATGACCTGGATCAAATCTGAGCTCAGATACTTAGCACCACACCCAGAGATTACTGGCCGTGTAACCTTGAGCAAGTTACTTAACCCCGATTGCTAAAAGAAAAAAAAAATTTGAATGTTATACCATTTGGTGCATATATATTTAACATCGATATTACTTCATTGTCTATGGTACCCTTTAGCAAAGCAAAGATGTACTGTCCTTGTCTCTTTTAGTTAGATCTATTTTTCCTTTTGCTTTGTTGGAGGTCATGATTGCTACCCTTGCTTTTTTATTTTTTTTTCACTTCAGCTGAAGTATAATAGATTTTGCTCAATCTTTTTCTGTGCTGGGACCTATAGAGCTGGTCACCTGGCCTAGCCTCACTGTCTATGTTGTGGCCTCTGGACCTAGCCTGCTCATCAGGACTGGAGGCCTCACAGATGGCCCACTGTACAGCTTGCTTATTAAGACAGGACCATGGGGCCTCATTGTTTTTCTGTGCTGGGACTTCCCACTGGCTTTCCTGGACACTGCCTGTGCTGGGCTGTGCTAATCTTTTACTCAAGTGAGATGAAATAAACCTCTCCTGTAGTCCCTCTAAGTTATCTTGGGGTTTTTCACCCTGTTCTTTTATGGGTTCTGCAGCTCCAGGATTCATTTTGAGGCACGAAGTTATGAGGGAAATTGGGGAGAGCTCAAGCACCTTCCTGCCCTTTCTCTATCATCTTGACTCCACCCCCAACATCAGTGACTTTGAGAGGCAAAGGGAGGAGAAGGCAGCACATTCCTGATATGGACAGCCTAGGCAAATGTACATTATACGGGAGTTGTGTGTGATGAACAAGAGGCCACTTTGGATGGATTGTGAACTGCCTGAAGGAGTGTAAGCAGCCTGAAAAGGCAAAATGGATTCAAGTAATGAAAGGCTTTAAGTGGAAAATTAAAGCCTTTTTTTCTTTTTTGTTTATTTTTACCCTGGAGTTGATAGTGAACCACTGGAGTTTGTTGAGCAGGGGAATGGCAGACCTGTGCTTTGGGAATCACTTTGGCAGCTATGTGAAAGATGGATTGTGGAGGGGAAAGCCTTGTAATAGAGACCACTAGGCCTGAATTTCCAACTGCCTATTAGGTGTCTTGAACTAGATGCCCTAAAGAGAGATATCTTAAACTCAACGTGACTAAAATGGAACTATTTTTGCTTCCTCCCAAACCTTCCCCTATTCCTAACTCCCTGTTACTGTTAAAGAGAACACTATATTTTCCTCAACCAGGCTCCCAACTCAGGTGTCATCCTTGACTACTTACTGTCTCTCACCCTCTGTATCCAATCTGTCACCAAGTCCTGTACCAATAACTCTTGTATACGGCTCCTTCTGTATTCTGACAAGGTCACCACCCTGGTAAAGGCCCTCATCACCTAAGATCAGGATTTACAATAGTCTGCTGCCTAGTCTCCCTGCCTCAAGTGTCTTCTTACTCTAGACTAAGCTATCAAAGTAACCTTCCTAAGTGGCACATCTGACCATTTTACCTTCCTATTCAATAAACTCCAGGGGCTCCAAGATCAGATACAAAACGTAGCTTTTAAACTCTCCCTTCCACATACTCTACAATAGTTACACTGACATCCTTGATGTTTGTCTTTCAAGACACGCCATCTCCTGACTCCGTGAATTTTTACCAGCTGTCCCCTGTACCTCCTGGCTTCCCTGGCTCCCTTCAGGTATTAGCTAAAATCCCATCTTCTATAATAAGCCTTTCCCTCTGATAATATCTCCAGTTACCCTATACATGCCGTGCTTGTAAACAGTTTTTGCATGTTATCTCCTCCCATATTAGACTTTAGATTTCTGGAAGGCAAGTCTAAATTTTTGTTTCTTTTTGCTTATTTTACCTTTGTATCTCCAGGGCTTAGCACAATGTCTGAGAGACAGAAGTTACTTTAATAAATTATTGATGATTTTCCATGAGAAAAAGTTAATTAGGAGCTATTAGAATAGTTTAGACAGAAGGTGATGAGGACCAGAACTGAGAGGGTATTCTTTGTGAGTACAGAGAAGAGAATAGATGTTATAGACATTGTGGAAATAAAATTAGCAAGCCCTAGCAACTGTTCTGGTATATGGAGTGAGGAACAGTGAAGAATTGAGGGAGATCCCAAGCTTGTGAACTTGGGAATATTATGAGAGTGATCATGTCCATCCATACATGGAACCATCAACTACAGCAAAAGGAGAAATATCGAATGTTGTGGATGAGATCACTTACCTTGGCAAGATATTTTCCAAGAGGGCACACAAGGATGGTGGCATGCATTTCCAGAGCGAGCTCAGTGTTTGGGAGGCTCTGAAGGAAAATGTGGGAGAAAAGAGGCATTAGACTGCTTACCAAACTTAAGGTCTATGGAGCCACTGTGATGACCTCATTGTTGTATGTCTATGAAACCTAGCTGGGATACTAGCACCATGCCAGGAAACTGAATTGCTTCCATTCAAATTGTCTTAGGAAGATGTTGAAGATTACCTGGTAAGATAAGGTCCTGGACACTGAGGTCTTTTCTCAAACTGAACTGCCAAGCATTTAAACTGTACTGCAGACAGTGCAACTCTGCTGGGCTGGTCACATTGTTCAAATGAAAGAAGTATGTATGCCTAAAAAAGTATTTTATGGAGAACTCACACACATCAGAAAAAGTGATATAAGGATACTCGCAAGGTTTCTCTGAAGAACTTTGGAATGTTTGTGAAACATGGGAGACACCAACAAAGGATCTCTTGGCATGGCATGCCCTCATCCAAAAAACATGCTTGTATTGGTCTGATCAGCCACAGACACATTGTGCCTTGACACCCCAACATAATAATTTCATTTAAATCCTTTTTGAGAATGAAGGACAACAACACACCAGTGTCCTCCAAAAAGAAGAGGGATAAATTAGGAGAAAAAAATAATGAATTCTATTTTTACATGTTGAATTTTAGATGCCTATGGGTCTGGTTTACAATTGGTGGTATAGGAACAGAGCCCAGGAGAAAGGCTAAGTTATCTGGGAGTCATTTTCATAGAAATGACTATTAAATCACCTTTTCAAAAGTTTACTGTATGTACTACATGTAAGTAAGAGAGAGACAGAGGGAGAGAGACAGAGAAAGATCTTGCCGATTGGTAACAAATTATTATTACTCATATGACCAAAAAAGTTAAATGTTGTAAAAATTAAACAGCACAGAATAGTTAAAATCCAGACTCTAATAAAAAAATTATCTGGTCTTTAAGGTATACACTGAAGTTTGCCTTATATTTATTTAAATTTTTCATGTAAAATTCTCTTAATTCTAAATCTTTTCTTATAAGCATGTAATTTTCATAGGTTTTGACTGCTTATAATGACAAGGAGATAAGTCTATTGATAAGGAACTGCCATTTGGCCAGTTGTGGACTCATAGACTATCAGAGCTAAAAGGAGCTTAGAGATCTATCCCTTGTTTTATAGATGAAGGAATTGAGGCCCAAAGAAACTATAATTTGCTTAAGATGACACAACCGGATAGTGGTATAAATAGAATCTGATGAGATCTCTAGATGAGATCTTTTGTCACCCTCCTACTTCTCCTAATTCTTTGTCTCCTTCCTGATTCACCTCCTGTCTATCCTCACCACACTCTTTCCCCCTTTGTCACACACACACACACACACACACACAATTACCAAGCCTGAAGGATCTATTTTAATAACTATATTTAACATTTTTTTTACTTTGATACCAAATTCTTTCCCTCCTTCTAGAGCCTCCCTCACACATTTATCAGGCAATCAATGTTATACATGTGAAGTCATGTAAAATATATTTCCATATTAGCCATATTACCAAAAAGAGAGAAAGAAACAAAGAAAGAAAAATAAAAGTAAGTTTAAAGAGTATACTTCAATCTGCACTCAAAATTCATCAGTTCTCTCCCTAGAGGCAGACAGCATTTTTCATCTCAAGTTCTTTGGCATTGTCTTGGTTCATCATATTGATTAGAGTAGCTAAGCCTTTCACAGTTGATCATTGTTACAATATTGCCGTTACTGTGTACAAAGTTCTGATTCTGCTCACTTCACTTTGTGTAAATTTATATTAAGTCTTCCCAGGTTTTTCTGAAACCATCTCCATCAATATTTCTTATAGCACAACAGTATTTCATGTCAATTGTATAGCACAACTTCTTCAGCCATTCCTCAATTGATGGGCATACTCTCAATTTTCAATTATTTGACACCAAAAAAAGAGTTGCTGTAAACATTCTTTCGTACATATAGGTCCTTTTCCTTTTTTCTCTTATCTCTTTGGGATACAGATAAGGGGTTAATTTTTTAAAGATTTTATTGCTATGTTTTGTTTTTATATTACAAACATTTAAAGATTATCATCATTCCAAGAAGGGATTCTTGTAACAGACAAGCAAAAGTTACAATACAATAACCTCATCTAAAAGTGCATGCAGCATTCCACATTGGTAGCACCTCTTCACCATTTCTGTATTTTAAAATCATTTCTGATTGTCAGAAATCTATTTTCTCCCCTTCTCACCTACCCCCCACCCATTTGGAGTTTTTATTTATATCAGGTGGGAGGTATTGGTCTAAATTTAATTTTGTTTATATTGCTGATTTTTCCCAGATGTTTTTTTAATAGTGAGAATAGTTGGGGTCTAGATACATTTTTTTCTTGTATGTTGTGTAGTGTTGTGTGTTGCTGTCCAATGATTCATCTCTCTATTTTTTAACCAGGACCAAACTATTTAGAGAATAATTGTTTTGTAGTTTGATATCTGGCACTCCTAGGTCCCTTTGTCCCCACATCTTTTCATTATTTCCCTTAAAATTCTTCACCATTTTTGCCTCCATAAGAATTTTGTTATCATTTTTTCAAGTTCTATGAAATAATAATTTGGTAATATTATTGGAATGACATCGAAAATATAAATTAACTTAGGTAGCATTCTGAGTTTTATTAGAATAGCTCAATCTACTCAGGAGCAATTAATATTTTCCCAATTATTTAGGTTTGTATTTCTGTAAACAGTGATTTGTAGTTGTGTTAGTCTGTGTGTATTGTGTGTGTTTGTGTGTATTTTTGTAGGTAGACTCACAAGTAATTATACATTCTGTAGTTATTTTAAATATAATTTCTCTATCTCTTCTTGCTGGATTTTATTGTTATTATATGGAAATGCTGATGATTTGTCCATATTTATTTTATGTCCTGCAAGTTTACTGAGTTTATTGTTTCAAATAATTTTTTAGTTTTCTCTTTAAGATTATTTTTAAGTGCAGCAATGTATCATCTGTTTCAAAAATGAAAATTGTGTTTTTTCGTTACCCATGTTTATTCCCTGAACCTATTTTGTCTTGCTATATTGTTATACCCAGCATTTCTAACACTGTGACAATTGATATCTTTCACCTCTAATTCTATTTGAAAGGATCCCAGTTCATCTCCATTATATATAATGATAATTCTTTGTTTTAGATATTTGTTTTGTTTTAAGCAAAGGTTCGCTTATTTTCTGTTGTTTTTTTATTAAAATGAATATTGAATTTTGTCAAAAGTTATTTCTACATCTATTGATATAATCGTATTACTTTTTTTCGAAATGCTTTATTAACTTCTGATTTACATCATTCATTTCCACCAGATTTTGAGGTACAAATTTTCTCCCCATTTTTCCCCTACCCACTGCCCCAAAATAGCAGTCCCACAGGATATCCCCTCCTCCAATCTTCTCTCTCCCATATTTTCTCCCATATCCCTTTCAACTTTTCCAGTGGATCTCTATGCCCCATTGCCTGTTTATCTTATTTCCCAATTACATGAAAATAGTATTAATAACAGTATATATATATGTATATATATATATATATTTGAATATTTGATTTTAAAACTTTGAATTCCAGATTCATTCTCTACCTCCCTTGTCACCCACCCTTACTGGGAAGATAAGAAGTTCAGTACAGCTTTTACAAGTGTGGCTAATGCAAAACAATAACATAGCAAATACATTGTAAAAGACTGACTATATTTCCCTCCCTCCTATCCCACCTTCCACTTGCTCTATTCTCTACTTTCATCCTGTCCCTTTTCAAAAGTGGGTGCTTCCAACTTCCCTCCCCCCAGCCTTCCCTCTCTTCCATCATTCCCCCTCTCATCCCCTTCCCCCCCTACTCTCCTGGAGGGTGGCATACCCTATTTAGTGTGTATTTCATTCCCTCCTCAAGCCAAATTCAATGGGAATAAAGTTGACCCATTCCCTTTTGCCTTCCTATTCTTCCTCTCCATTGTAACCCTTTCCCTTGCCTCTTCTGTATGAGATAGTTTACCCCATTCTGTCTCTCCCCATATGCTCTCATTATATTCCTCTCTCACCTCTTAATTTCACCTTTTAAGTATCATCCTTTCCTGTTAAATTAGTCCTGTGTCCTCTATCTATGTAAACCTGTAAACATGTATACACATATTCACATATGTATTCATATGCTCATATATATTTCTATTCCCTTCAACTACTGAGAAAAGTTTCATAAGTTACAATTATTGTTTTTCCATGTAGGAATGTTAATAACTCAAATTTGATAAGTTCCTTATGATTTCTTTTCCCTGTTTACCTTCTCATGCTTCTCTTGCTTCTTGTATCTGAATGTCAAATTTTCTATTTAACTCTGGTTTTTTCAGCAAGAATGCTTGAATGTCCTCTATTCCACTGAATGACCATATTTTTCCCTTAAACATGATACTCAGTTTTGCTGGGTAGGTGACTCTTGGTTTTAATCCCAGCTCCTTTGACTTCCTGAATATCATATTCCAAGCCCTTTGATTCCTCAGTGCAGAAGCTGACAGATCCTGGGTTATCCCGATTGTGTTTCCACAATATTGAAATTGTTTCTTCCTGGCTGCTTGTAATATTCTCTCCTTAATCTGTGAATTCCAAAAACTGGATATAATATTCATAGGAGTTTTCTTTTTGGGATCTTTTGCAGCAGGTGATCAGGGGATTCTTTCAACCTCTAATTTGCCCTCTGGTTCTAAAACATCAGGGCAGTTTTCTTTGAGAACTTCCTGGAGGATGATTTCTAGGTTTTTACTTTGACCATGGCTTTCAGGTAGTCCAATAAATTTTAACTTATCTCTCCTGGATCTATTTTCCAGGTCAGTGGTTTTTCCCATGAGATATTTCATATTGCCTACTATTCTTTCATTTGTTTGGATCTGTTTAACAGCATCTTGATTTCTCATAAAGTCATTAGCTTCCATTTACTCCAATCTAATTCTGAAGCAATGATTCTCCTCATTGAGCTTTTGAAATTCTTTTTGCATCTGGCAAATTCAGCTTTTTAAGGCATTCTTCTCCTCATTGCCTTTTTGAGCTTCTTTTGCCAATTGAATTAGTCTGTTTTTTAAGGTGGTATTTTCCTCAGTCAGGCTGTTGACTCTCATTTCATAATTTTCTTGCATTGTTCTCATTTCTCTTCCCAATTTTTCCTCCAATTCTCTTTTCTGCTTCTTAAGGTCCTCTATGGCCTGTAACCAGCTCGTATTTTCCTTTGAAGCTTTTGGTGCAGGAGTTCTGACTTCACTGTCTTCCTCCTGTTCCATTCTTTGCTCCTTTTTGTCCCAAAAATAAGAGTCTAACGTTGGAATCTTCTGTCTGCTTTGTTTCCTTTGCCTGGTCATGTTGCCCCTCAGTCACTTGACCCTTGGGCTTTTTGCCACAGTAGGACTCTGCCACCAAACAAGGGAGCTTTTGTCCCAAATGCTGGAGTTTTCTCAGCTGCCAGAGGTATTAGATGGGTGCCCTCTCTGAGGTCTCTACATACTCTGGCAAGCTGGACACACACCCCAGGACCTCTACCCTAGACTGCAATCCAGATCCAAGAAGGTTAAAGCAAGAGCGATTACCCCTCAGACTGGTGCTTGGTCCCCCTACACTCTGCAGGCCAGGAGCTGAAGCTGCCACATGGTGCTGGCTGGCTGTGCCTGTGTCTCACTGGCTTCTTGTGCCAGGAGCAAAAGCCATGTACTCCCACTTACTGGGTCTGAAAGTCCAGACTGCACTGACCTCTCACTTTGTCCTTCGAATCTCTGTGTTGATAATTCTGGAAACTTCCACAGCTGCTGCTGATCTGGGGTCCCTCTCACCTGCAGCTGGTCAGGCCTGCCCTAGGGCTAAAGCCTCGGCCTGGGGCTGTCTCCCAGAGCATTGAGCCGGCTGATTCCTGCAGGCCTTCTGAGCCATCCTCAGCAGGAGGATTCTGTGTCATTTTGTGGGTTCTGCAGCTCCAAAGTTTGCTCAGAGTCCTCTTTTTACATGGATTGAGGAAGGTGAAAGTGGAGCCATGGGGAGGTCCTGCTTCTACTCCCCCATCTTGACTCTGTCTATCAATCTTATTACTTGCGTTGTTATTGTTAATAATACAATTAAGTTTATAGTCTTCCTAATATTAAGTCAATCCTGTTTTTCTGGTATAAATCCACTAACCAAATCCACTATGACCACTAACCTCATAATAGTAAATAATTTTTGTAATATGTCTCTGCTAATATTTTATCTAAAAATTTTGCATCAATGTTCATTGGGGATATTGGTCTACAGTTTTTTTTTCTGTTTTAACTTTTCATGATTAATAGATCAAAACCTTGTCTGTGTCATAGAATGATTTTGGTGGGATCCCTTATTTTGCTATTTTTAATAGTTTGTTATATTATAATTAATTTTTCTTTTAATATTTGATAAAATTTATTTATAAATCCATCTAGTACTTGGAATTTTTTCTTCAGAATTTTATTTAAAGCTTTTTCAATTTTTTTTCAATAAAATTGGGTTGTTTTAATTACTTATTTCATATTTTGTTAATTTGGGTATTTTATGCTTTTTCTGAATATATATTTTATTTTAAGTTATTTTTATTGACAGAGTTGGGCAACATATCTAATAAAATTCTTCTACTTTTTCTAAATTTTTGTGAAATATCTTTTTTTCATATTTAATATTGGTGGTATGGCTTTCTTCTTTCTTCTTTAAGCTAATTACCTAATAGCTAATTTTATTGTCCAAAAATCATCTCCTAACTTTATTATTTCAAATTTATTTATCTTTTCTTTGATTTTTAGGATTTCTATTTTGGTGTTTATTTTTCTTACTCTGTTGGTTTTCTGGTATTTTAATATGTGTACACAATCATAGTTCTCTCCTGTGATCCATGATTGACTTTTAGTTAAAGTCTTTTCCTTTGGATAAGGAGAAAATAAATAGAGGTCTCTTCTTTTGTCCTTAGTTAAATCCAAGGATGCCCTCCTCTGGTGAAATAGATGTAGCGGAGGTCTTTTCCTTAAGAGAGGAGAGGAAATTTTTTATTTTTATTTACGTTACTATATTAGGTTTTTTTCTACAACCAGTCATGACCTATTCCACCCCCTGCTCCCATCCCCCTTTTTTAAACTTAAAAGAATTTACAGACTCTTTTTCTTCATACTTG
Source organism: Petaurus breviceps papuanus (assembly GCF_028583685.1). Classification (NCBI taxonomy): domain Eukaryota; kingdom Metazoa; phylum Chordata; class Mammalia; order Diprotodontia; family Petauridae; genus Petaurus; species Petaurus breviceps. The sequence goes on from NW_027187361.1 coordinate 28,419,323, forward strand.
AGGGTTTTTTTTTCTTCTTAGTGTTTAGGGGGTTTTGTTTTGTTTTTCCCCTAGCCCATAAGATTTCAGTTTCCCTATTGTCCCTTGAGGAGCAATTTCTTCCTACTGAAGATTTTTTCTTATACCTGAGTTCTATTTTTTTAAACTTATATGCATTAATACAGAGTGAAGTAAGCAGCACCAGGGGAACAGTTTATATTATGACAAAGTGAAAACAAATAACATTGAAAGCTGTAAAATCCATGACATTTATGATCCAGAAGGTGATGAAGCACGCTACTCCTACCCATCCATCCATATATGTATGAGTAGGTATGTTTGTTTGCATGACCATTGGGGAATTTGTTTTGCTTAACTATGTTTATTTGCCACAAATAATTTCCTTTTTTTAATTAAAGGAGGTAGAAGAGAGATTAGATATTTTTTTACCTGATGGATGGAGGTACTGCTGATACAAAATGTTACATGAACTTTCAGACAAGGCCACTGTATTATTAAAAATGGTTTTGCTTAACTGTTTAACTTTTTTACGAGATACTTCTCACTGAGCAGTAGTAATCTATATATAAATGCTCATAATATAAAAGGAAAACACATGAATAAAACTGAAAGCATGAAACAAAATTACTGTCTTTTAGTACTAAACTTTTTCACTTTCAATTTTGCTTTTGTTCCTCACAAGATTTCTTGCCTTTGAGAATTTTTTCTTCTCTAGGAATCTTTCACTTTCATTCCTTGGGGGACTGAGATCATATTTACTGCTTGTCTAAAGGGATGGGTTATTTGGTAATCAAGGTGTTTGATGATGTAGTAGAGTAGAACTGAGTTCTTCTGTTTGCTTTTACTCTGCCATTCACTCATCCTTCTCTGTCAAACTCTCTGATCACTTATGCTTAAATAGACACAATGTCAGTGGTCATACAATTTATTGGTAGTGTAACAAATGTATAAATAATTAAGTACATCATATCAGCTATGAAAACAATCACAATTAAAGTCACCCTAATCACTACAACATCCCACTTCTCAGCTCTGGAAACACAGTCCTACCATTCAGTTCTTTCAGGAAAGCAGTCAGATCTTCTCAAGAATTTATGCTTTTACTTTGCAAGAAAGAATTAAGAGTTATCTTAAGGAAAATATATTCTCTTCATCCTCTTTCACTCATTTAGTCTCTCATCATCCATAATAGGTAAGTCTCTACAAAATGACAGTTATACTGCCAGTCTCTCAAATTATATTGCCTCTTGAAGATACAGTAAAAGCTATTTATAGTCTCTGTGGGAAAGACTATTGAAACTTGTATTACATTTTTAAACATAACACATGTAGAGAAAATTAGAGGTTAGTCTAAAGAAAATAGTATCCAGGCCACATCTGAAGTGCTGTACACCACACTTAATTCAACAAAAGTTGAAGGTATATTTGAAAAGCTTTATTTTCCCAAATATGATATGGAATTATCAATTAAAGTTCATCTTGATTCTCAATATGAATAATTACTTTTTTAAAATGCCATCTCACAGGTCCCCTTTTGGATGATTATAACTGCAAATGAGGTAGAACTTTGTGCTCATTAAACAAATGATATTCAAAAAAATGAGCTAGATTGTTTCACTGAGGGATAATTTAAAAATCCATTTGTGATATAGAAGGAGAGGTCGGTTTTGGAGTCAGAAGGCCTGGATTTGAATACTGACCTTGAATTTTACTACAGGCATGCCTTGGAGATACTGCAAGTTCTCTTCCAGACCACTGCAATCAAATAAGCAGCAATAAAGTGAGTCACATGAATTTTTTTTGTTTCCTGGTGCATTTATAAGTTATATTTACACTATAGTGTAATCTATTGTATGTAGTAGTGTAATGCCAAAAAATGTATGTCCCTTATTTAAAAATGCTTTATTGCTAAAAAAAAAATGCTAGCCATAATCTGAGCTTTCACTGAGTGGTAATCTTTTTGCTGGTGGAGGGTCTTGCCTCCATGTTGATGGCTGCTGACTGATCAGAGTGGTGGTTGCTGAATGTTGGGGTGGCTGTGGTAATTTCTTAAAATAAGACAACAAGTGTACCTCATCAATTGACTTTTCTTTTCACTCAAACACTTAGAGGCCATTGTACAGTTATTAGTTGACCTGATTTCAATATTGTTGTGTCTCAAGAAACAGAGGCCTGAGGAGAAGGACAGAGATGGTTGATGGAGCAGTCACATAAAATTTACTAATTAAGTTCACCATTTTATATGGGCACAGTTCATGACACTCCATGTCCATAGTAACATCAAGGAGCACTGATCACACATCACCAAAACATATATGATAATAATGAAAGCATTTATAATATTGGGAATATTACCAAAATGTGACACAGAGACATGGTGTGAGCACATGCTTCTGGGAAATTGTGCAATAAACTTGGTTTAGGCAGGGTTGCCACAAACCTTCAATTTGTTAAAAAAAAATTAACAATTTTAAAAGCAATATCTTCAAATTGCAGTAAAGCAAAGCAAAGTTAAACAAAGTATGCCTGTGTACTTAAGCTGGTCACTTTAGAACTATCAAATAAAAAATTCTGGATTTACTCATTAAGCAGGTTTATTTCATGTTTCTAAGTTGCTTAAGCATATGGCACTCTGCTATTCAGTTTCATCATTTATAAATTCAGTAGGTAGAAATAGATTATTTATTAGGTCCCTTCCAATTCTAAATCTCTAATCCATTCTGTGTTCATTTTGTCCATGTCATCTAGGCTTTGAGTGATAATTTATTTACATTTGAGTTTTGAGGAATAACTGAAAGGAGTTGTGTGTTGCTAATATATGTGCTATACAGAAAGAATTTTTATTCAATAACAGCTCACATTACCCTTGACAGCTTTCAAACCACTTTACATACATTATCTCATTTTATTGTAGTAACAGACTGTGCAGTAAGTGGTACAAGTTTATTATATCTGTTTTTACAAATGAGGAACTGAGAGTCTGAGAAGTTCATAAGATTTCTAACTCCAGAACTAGAGTTCTCTCCCCTAACTCATGCAAAGCATCGAATCCACTTCCAAAGAAGCTACATTTCATACCCAGTCACAGCTTATGACAGTGACACTTCCTAGAGTGTCCGTCTCCAGGATCATGTTCTTAATTACTTGGCACAACAGCCTACACATAGGTAACTCACCCTACTTGAATGAAGCTGCCAGAGTAGCCTCTATTACTGAGACTTTTTTGGCTTGGCTACATAGACATACTACCATCACAATTCTCCACTATTGCTATCATGACAAGACACACGAGGATTTTATTATCTCACAGGAAAAATGTAAATTGATATACAAAATGCACATGTTGTGGAAACAAGATTCCATGGCCCTTTCTACAAATGCAACTGCTGAATCTTATGCTTTAGCTCTTTTTCTCTGGTCTTGCTTCACTTCATCCTTCTGTAGCATTTGAACTAAGAATTATGACTTTAAGGTTAAAAGATTGGTTACACACAGCACACAGAAAACTCAGTTTCAAAGCTCACAAGATGTGAACACAAATTCTCAAAACTCTTTTTGGTAATAAACAAAATACAGAAACACTTTTTGGTAATAAAAACAAACATTTTTGTGAAAACCTTTTGATTATTTTAAACTTCAGAAAAGTTTGACAATTGACATCCTCACCACCTGTTCTCTCCTAAATTATTGCAACAACCTTCTAATTAGCATCCCTTCCTTGAGTCTCTTCTTACCTTAATCCATCCTACACAGACCTGCCAAAGTGATTTTTCTTAATCATAGATATGATCATGTCATCAGGTGGCATGGAACATGATATTCCAAAAAGCAAAGGAGCTTGGATAAAAACCAAGAATCAACTACTCAGCAAACAGCACAATCGTTCATGGGGGGAATGGGTATTCAATGAAAGAGAGGACTTTCAAATATTCCTAATGAAAAGACAAGAGGTAAACAGAAAACTTGATTTTCAAATACAAGACTCAAGAGAAGCATAAAAAGGTAAACAGGAAAGAGAAAACAGAAGTTATTCAACAAATTCAAATTGTTTATATCCCTATACAGGAAAATGAGACTTGTAATTCTTAAGAACTCTATCTCTATTAGGACAGGTAGGAGTATACATGGACAGAAGACACAAGTATAAATTGACTTTGATTGGAAGACACAAAAAATAAGGGGTGAGAAAAAGGATTGCACTGGGAGAAGAGGGAAGGGAGAGGTAGAGTGGGGTAAATTATATCACATGAAGAGGCATGAAAGACATATCAGAGTGGAGGGAAAGAAGTGGGAGTGAGAATTGCTTGAACCTTACTCTCATCAGGTTTGACTCAAAGAAGGAATAACATACACACTCAATTGGGTACAGAAATCTATCTTACCCTATAGCGAAGGAGGACGAGCGAGGGACAAGAACAGTGGGAGCACTGATAGAAGGGAGGGCAAATTGAGGGAGTCAATGATCAGAAGTAAAGTACTGGGTTAAAGGAGAGAGAGAGAAAAAAAAATATATATATATATATGTAAACAGAGACAAATAGGATAGAGGGAAATAGTTATCATAACTGTGAATGTGAATGGAATGAACTCACCCAGGAAACAGAAGCATATAGCAGAGTGGATTAAAAACCAGAATACCACAATACATTGTTTATAAGAAGCACATTTGAAGCAGAAGGTATTCATAGTAAAGGTAAAAGGACTGAGCAGAATCTATTATGCTTTAGCTGAAGTAAAAAAAAAAAGCAAGGGTAGCAATCATGATCTCAGATAAAGCAAAAGGAAAAATAGATCTAATTAAAAGAGGCAAAGAAGGAAACTACATCTTTCTAAAAGGTACCATAGGCAATGAAGTAATGTCAAAGCTAAATATACATGCACCAAGTGGTATAGCATCCAAATTTCTAAAGGAGCAGTTCAATGAGCTACAGGAGGAAATAGACAGTAAAACTGTAGTAGTGGAGGACCTCAACTTCCCCCTCTCAAAACTAGATAAATCTAACAACAAAATAAGTAAGAAATAAATTAAGGAGGTTCATAGAATTACAGAAAAGTTCGATAGTCTAGACCTCTGGAGAAAACTGAATGGGGACATAAAAGCCTATAAAATTGAGCATACCCTTTGACCCAGTAATATCACAACTAGGTTTATATCCCAAAGAGATTGTTTTGTACCTATCTGTACAAAAATATTTAAATCTGTTCTCATTTCATTATTACTATAGCTTCATTGTTCCAGTCTTTGGGACAGCACATCTGTATCCAAATTAATCTTCTCTGTTCTACAGTGTATGCTGACTTCCCAGTTGGCTAGTGCTGCTACCTATATCTGGTGTGCAAAAACCAATCTGGCATTGTTCAAAATATGTCAATGGATTGTTTTCAGTCCACAGTTCTATTTTTCACATTTTTGAAAGCCCACTACTAAGTCAAGAACTCCAGCTTTTGAATAAGGGAATGAGTGTCATATCAGGTCACATCATTCTTTTGGCATAGGTCAGCTCCCATTGTCTCCAAGCTGACATCTGTGTAGGATAAAAGACCTTTTTTGCCTTTGCAGATGGCAACAATAGTGCATTATAAGGCAGGTGACCAGGTGTTTAAACACTTTTTCTCATTTGTTCATCCATAAATCTTCAAATGACTTTGGAGTTTTCAAGACACTATTATATCTCTTGCCCTTCTGCTTCCAGGTCTCATGAACGAGGTCATTTAGTGGATTAGCAGTGATGGCCTAATTCTTAAATTTTCCATGATAACTGCCAAATCCTATCAAAGTCCTTAGCTTCTCAGTCCTTCATCAGCCATCTGCTCTTGCTGCCATTCATCAGTGGACATTACCACTTCAGAAACACATCTGTCTTCTCTGGGCTGGTGCCCATACCTTGTTGAGAGGCTATGTGACCCATTTATTTAGTGGCTGTTAATTTCTCTTCTTTTAAGAAACAAATCAGTTTTTAATAAACAGTGCTATTCCTTCAGCAATTTAGTCACCAATAATGAAGTTCATTTTGAACCTGATTATAAAGATATTTCTACACAACTGAGCTGGAATTTAAGATTATATAGTCACTATGGATCATACAAACATCAAAGGAAATAGTATTACTAAAAAATGGGATGTTGGAATTTTATTAAGAAAAAAATCACTAAGATCAGAAAGAGATGGTTAATGTCTTTCTGAGCTGTTGAGTTTCCTTTCTGTTCAGATACCCCATTTTTTCCACAGATGAGAACATATGTGGATAAGATTCAATTAGTGGGAGGTGTTTCCTACTTGATCCTCTGGTCTGTTTCTGGAGAATTCCCACTCTCTTCTTATTTGCGTTGATTAGCTAGCCAGAGGTATTTAATGAAGTTCTGAAGTCTCAGAGTTGAAGCAAAAGCCCCTGCAACTCTCTCATGTGGCCAGCAGAGGGAAGAGGTACTAAAGCCTCCCCTGGAAGGCTTACTATTGTGGCCCTATGACAAAGGAAGCCCTCTATGTGGCTACCATCCTCCTTCAGAATGAGGATTCCCTTTACAATACAGAAATGATGTTGGTGAGGTTGCTAGTCCAACCAAAAGTGATTATTTCTAGTGAGTACCATCACAGAATTGAGACCACCACCTTCAGAAGGATTTGTAATATAAAATATTTTAAATATTTAAATTTAAATAAATTTATTAAATAGATAAATTTAAAGAAATATTTTAAAAGATAAAATAATATGAAATTAAAATTAAAATCTGCTGAGTTCCACTGCCTAAGCATCTGCTTTCCTAATTACTCACCTACACATCTCCTTCAGAATCAGGGGGCAAAGGCTGGCACCCCACTCTCATACCCTCATTGATGCATCGCCATACTAGGTGCCAGAGAGCCAGTGACTTCACAGATGCCCTGGTTATTCACCACCATGATAGGCCTTTCCATATACATTTCAGCTTTCCTGGCCTCTCTTTTCTTCCCTCCCCTTGTTTGAAAAGGAAGGTCAGACTCCTAAAGGAAGTAGACTCTTTTTCTCTTATGTCAGCACACCTGTGCAACCACCCCAGGAGCCTAGCACAGATGCCTACAGTCCCTAAAGCCCCACTGCAACCCCCATTAGCAGCCATCCTGTGACCCAACGCAAGGAGGCCCCTTCCCCAATCAATCAATGACAGCAGGTTCTGGCCAGACTGCATTCCACTGAATCTGAAGCAATGTATGCTGCTTGTTGGGCCTCCACCTTCATGTGAGAAACCAAGCCTTTTCCACTTCCTAACAGAAAGGAGGGGTGCTGAACAGGAAAGGGAAACAGGGTCTATTTGCTGAAGAAAAAACAAAAAAGAACCAAGGATGAGCTATGTTACCCAACTTGTTTCTTCCACAATCCACAAGGCAAATCTAGATAATCCTCACAAGCTAAACTTTTCGAAAATTTCTTGGTGTGACCTTCAGAAATGGGAGCAGTGCATGGGTAAAAGATGATGTTGGGAGGTGAAGGCCTGAGCGTGAATTCAGCACCAGCAGATTTGTGGACCCATCTCTGTGGGTCTTACAGTGGAAACTGTCCCCAAGGACAGGTTGAACAAGAATGCCTGATCCTAACTGGGGAGGTTTGCATTCAGAGTCAGAGAATAAGCGAGCTTAGTCCCTCTCCACACCAGCATGTCTTCTCTGGTCACCCTTTCTGATTCTGTCTAAATCCATACCCGTTTCCTGCCCCTCAGGATCTGCGGTGGCATCAGGGTAACCCCCGTGCGAAGGATAGCATTTCATGTCCTGCTCCCAGTTCACATAATGATCCTGAATTACAGCTCACATTTTCTTCACCAACTCACACATGGGTTGTTCTTCCTCTCATTTCCACCACCGATGCTTCAGAAGAATCAGAAGTCGCCTCAAAGAAAAGGAGCACAGTGGTCATGGCAGTCAGCAGGGTCCAACTGAGTCTGCAGCCCAAGCCCATCTGAGGACAGGCAGATTCCAGGCACACCACCTTGTGCATAGTTGTCACTGATCCAGGTCTTCCCCTTTCAACCAGATTCATACATCCTAGTTATGCTCAGTACCTGGGTCAATGCAGCTCCTAATTTTGCCAATGAACAGCTGGTTACATTTGCAATGCATTCCTGAGCTTCAATAACAGGAAGACATTTACTCTTTAGATCCTCTGGATTTCCACATTCAAAAGTACCCCCTTGTGTGGCAACTCAAGTTGTTTAACTCACACAGCACCTCCAGCAAAACTTTCTTCTGTCCCACCTGGTAGAATGCCTCTGTTTTCCTCTCACAGTCCTGATGACTTCAAATGGTTCAGCATCAGAAACTTCCATGGTTACACTAATGGAAAAGGTGCTAAAGAATAATCATTACTGTCTTTACATCTTGCCCTTGCCAGTGAACCCTAAAAATTAGTGGGTGCTTTCTTCTGACGGTGTAGCTGAAAACTCCCTTCCTATTAGAATGTAAGCTTCTTGAATGTAGGGATTATGTTATTTTTCTCTTTGTATCTACCTGATAAAATACTTTCCTCCAGTTCTTTCAGTGCCTTTCCAAACACAGTGTGCCATGAAGGTACATCAATATGTCCAGGTAATTACTGTCTAAATTTAACCTCTTTTTCTATCTGTTATTGGTACACAGATATCCCAGGGGACACCTTGGACCACACATCAAAACTGGTAAGATCCCATATAAGTAGATGAAAATTGTTTGCTGCTTGTCTCCTCTACCATCAGAATCTGATAGTATATGCTGTGTAAACCCAAGACTTAGAACCACTGGTTTATTCACACACACACACACACACACCTTTTCATTCTCTGCACTATTATTACATGTAAGACTCTCTAATAATGCCATTGATCAGAAGTTCTTTCAGAAACGAAGGCCATCTATCACCCATAATGAAATCGTTTAAGATCATTCTGAGAATTGTTAGGAACTCACTATTTAGATTCTCTGGATTGACCCTCAAACACATCCTTCACTTTACATACACTTTGCTTATGAGAATACATCTTTTCTCTTGCTGAAATTTTTGCCTCAACTAGTACTTCAATTTTTCCAATATTGGGGAGTCATCAACCTCAGGATCCACTCTGGACTGTGAAAAACCAACGTTCTCATGATATATACTGCCACAACTTGTCTTTATTCTCTTGTAGGCCTCTGCCAAGATTCATAGATGGGTGAAATGTAGAGATTTGGGGTCACAGCTTGTTGCCTATAGTATCTTGCATTTTGAATATCCTGGAATTTGTTCCAATCAGGCCTGACACTTCTGTAAGAATTGGTATGTCTGAACATAACAGCCATAGAATGTTGAGTTAACTTTGATGTATCCTGGGTATAGATGGCTTTTATTATTTACTTCTCTAAGTCTAAACCCTTTCATAGACTTCAAAGATATTTTCTTCTCAAATCTCTCATAAAATGATTGTTCAAAACTTCACTAAGAGTGCCTAGTTTTCCTTAAGCACTCTTATCTCTTTCTTTAATTTTTCCAGGAATTCTTGTTGGGTTTGTGTACAATTTGTATTTTTTTCTTTGAGGCTTTGCTTGTTTTCAAGCTGTTGTCTTCTTCTGATTTTTTGTCTTGGTCTTCCATACTGCGTAGTAGTTCCTTACGGTCAGTTTTGTTGTTGGTTGCTCATTTGTCCAGCCTGTTTCTTGATTCCGCAAAGCTTTTTGGTGCTACTGTTTTCAGAGCTGGTTCTAAGGATCTGCAGGTTTTTGGTGCTTCTAAGATAGTGCAATCCAGGGGAAGGCATGGTTGTTCATCTCCAACCTTTACCCAGGAAGTCCCCATGTCTCTACTTCTCTGCTTCTGAGCTGTGACCAAGGCTCCTGCTCTCTTGTGACCAACCACAAGCACTCCTCTCTGGAACTGCAACCCAGTACTACTTGTGGCAACAGAGTTAGCAAATAGTTCCCAGTCCTGTACCCAGTGTCAGCTCAGGGTGCCCTGTACTCCTTTCTGACCAGTTGTGCAAGCCCCTTACCACCTCTGGTCTAACAGCTTTGATCAGAGCCACCTTCAAGACCCATCCCTGGTGTTTCCTGCACGTGTTCTCCATGCCAGCCCCCACCTCAGTGTCACAGACCTCTCCTGCCAACTTCCTAAGTTGTCTTGGGCTTGAAAAACATCTCACCCTTACTTTTTATTGTCTCTGCCATCCAGAACTTGATTTGAAAGTCGTTTGGAGGAGAATATTCAGAGAGTTCCACCGGATTGCTGTTTCTTCTCCACTGTGTTTGAGTTTGCTCCATACTCAACAAAACCTATAATATTAACTTGATCAGGGGGCGGCTAGGTGGCACAGTGAGTAAGAGCTCTGGCCCTGGAGTCAGGAGGATGGCCTCAGATACTTAACACACACACACACACACACACACACACGCACACACACATACAAATTGGTTGTATAACCTTGGGCAAGTTACTTAACCCCAATTGCTTTAAAAAAATATTAACTTAATCAGAAAAAATGAAAAGTTGCTCTACAATAGTACAATAAATATGGCTAAGTGCAATTAACACATGGTGTATTAACATTAATTAATTATACAAACCAATATCAATGTCACAGAAATAAACTCAAAATTAAAACTGGTAACTTTTTTCATGTATCAAAACATATCAAATAGCAATGTAAGCAACATTCAGTGAGTTGAAAGCTTCTTATGACAATGAAAGGCATCAATTAATAGAATTAATAAAGTATTTGCATAACAATATTTTCAGGATAGAAGCAGACAAATTATTGGAAAAAATATTTTTCTGAATGTGACTTGGAGACTATCCACAGCAAAACATAAAATAAAATTCAAAATGAAAATATGTTTCCTAGAATAAACAATGAACAATAATGTAGATAGAGCGTAAAGTAAAATCTGTGCATACAAAATTTGAAATCTAGAAAAAATATTCAAAAGGAGGTGTAGTAATCCTTGCTTAGGGTAAAGGAAAGAAAAAAACAAAATGAAATATCTCATTGGAGGCTAAATAAGACAAAGAAAAATACAGAAAAAGAAAAAAAATAAGATTTAAAATGTCTCAATGGAAAAAATCTGTAATTGAATGAGCACAATGGTCTTTAAATTTTAGTAAGTGAGGTGGAAGAACAAAAGAAGTAAATGAGAAAACATTCCTTCCAGCCAATATCAAAGTGGCTTAAGTTTTTCCTTTTATGCTTTGCCTTGAGAGGTCATTCGGCTGGGCACACAGAGGGTGAGGGTGCTGTGTTCACTCCCTGTTCTGTGGCCACGCATGAAGTTTGAACCAGGTTTAATCCCAGCGAACCTGGCCTCTAATGAGATGAGTTGGGTTCTCTGCCTTTATACTCTTCCCCCACCCTAGCACCCAGATAATCTATTTATACCCTAGATTATGGCCTACAGGTCTAGAGCTGCCTCTGAAATGGAGGAATAAAAAGTTACTCAAGGTATAAAATTATCAGGTATGGGAAGGGTAATTTTCTGCTGGAGATGAAAGGAAATCTAAGCGTAAAAAGACTCAGAAGAACAAATTAAGAGAATGGAATCGCATAACTTACAACTATTTGCACAATTTACTTAGAGGCTGATACTTAAACCCTATCAGAACACAAGGCAGTTTTCAGGACTACCAATTAGGCACTCTTTTACATTTCACATCAGCTTGACATTGCCTTAAATCACTCTGACACATGTCTGCTAGGGTAAAGTGGCCAGGCTCAGGTCAAAGCTTTTGTTAGTGGTTGGCCCCTTTGATGCTAAAGCTTCCCTTTACCCAACCTGATAGAGCCAAAAGCCTCTGGACCAATCAAGTCCACAATATCACTTCCTCTCCAGGAATTTCCCCTTGAGAACTTTTCTTTAGAAAAGGAAATCAGAGTCTCAGATGAAGATTTACCTAGCTGAGTCCATATTCCCTTCATAAATCTAGACATAGAGTACATTACTTCCCATGTTGAAGAGTCACAGGCAGTGGGCCAAGCTAAAAGCTGTCTCTTCTATCAAAAAGACCACAGTATCATCAGACCCTCTGACTAATCATTAAATTAGGGCATCATTCTATCAACTCAAAGCATTACTCCCATCTGGCTGGAAGCAAGGCCCAAAGTTTCCATAAAGTTGACTGGAAAATGATACCAAGGACAGGATAGTGGACAAAGGGAAGGGAACAGCTCATTTAGATAAGGAGGCAAAATTGTTTGATCAAGGGAATGAGGGAATAGAAAACTCAAATAAATTAGCCAAGCAATGGGAATTGGTCCTTTTCCTGGCACAAAGTGGGTGCTTGTATCATTATCTCATCAACCAAAGTTGACAACTTTCAACAGTCTCTTTACCGCATCTTCAGTTTATCCAGTAACAGTAGGAACAATGGAAATAATTACAGCCTGTCAGACAATCAGAATAATAGGCCAGGGAAGCAGGCACCAGCGGACCTGGTACATACTTTATCCCTTATTAATTACATGACACCAAGATGGAAAACAACATCTCTCCTTACAGCTTCTGTCTCCTAGAATTCTCCAAAAGTACAGCCTCCAAATTGCAAGTGCAAACATATCACCAACTGCTGAATGCTGGGATAGTCACTGCTTTTGTCTCTCATCTCTAAAACAAGGTTGGTGTTATGTGTGAAGAACAGCAGAGTTGTTCTTCTATAGTGGACCAATGAGGAAAAAAGCACAGGTAGAAGAGTGAGTGGCAGCAATAAAGAAAAAGGTATTCCCTAAGATACAGAAATGACAGGAAAGTCTGCACTAGCAAAAGACCGCCTGATGATTCCCTGACAAGCTCACTGAACTAAAAAGAAACTTGGATGAATAGCTATTCCAACAGTCTCATCTTACAGCTAAAGAAACTAGACCCAGAGGGGTCATATAAGTAGCCAGGCCTGAAATCAACTTCTCCTCATGCCTTACTCCTCATCCAGTACACTTTCAGATATAGCATATTCACCCATGCTGCTGTTATTCTTTTAATAGTAAGAACTATATACCATTCAATGAAATCATATTTGCAAAAACGTTCAGTCCAGTGCCTGGTACATAATAGGTGCTATGTAGATATTTATTTCCTTCCCTTCCTTCCCCTCATCCCCACCAAAATTTTCACTTAGAGTTGTTTCAATTAAAATGGTAGCTTATGCGAATATTAGGGGGGATAGTCCCTCAGAATCGAGAGGTCTAGAATGTTCAGTAAACTAGAATTTCGGAGTACATAAGCTGTTTTAACAAAACCAAAAATAAATTTCTTCAATAGCCAATTCCTGACAAGGCCCCTTCTCTAAATATAATGTTTCTCTAAATGAAGAAAAAAAAACTACAGAAACTATACTAAATAAGTTGTTCTACACAATTCATCTCACCTCTCCCCTTCCAGATAGATAGACAGACAGACAGACAGACAAATGACAGATAGATGACAGATAGATAGATAGATAGATAGATAGATAGATAGACAGACAGACAGACAGAGACAGACAGACAGACAGACAGACAGACAGACAGACAGACAGACAGATAGATAGATAGATAGATAGATAGATAGATAGATAGAGATAAAAGTAGACATAGAGATATACTTCCAAATGTGATCCCTTAGGGGGAAAAAAGTGAAATATCAACATACCCATTTTACCTGTAGCCGATTTGTTTTGAAATGAAGAGTGGGCCTACAAAGAACAGCAACAAAGAGCTCACAAAATCCACGACTCAAGGTCCACTGGAAGGAATTGTGGTTTCACTTAGTAGATTTCAAACGGTAGCCACAGAAAAGACCAAGCAAATGGAGCAGACCACAGTTGTAATTTGTACATGCAGCCTTACAATGTACAATCAAAGTTAGACTGCCCTCAGGCTTGCCATTCCCAGTCCAATGAAGAAAGTTTAGTATCTTCCTTAACTTAAAGAAGAATAATTCACTCAGATGTAGGATCCTAAAACTGTGAGACAAAAAAAAAAAAAGAAAGCAAAACAAGATCATCTAAAAGAAAATTCAGGAGAAAAACAGAACTACAGCTGAAGAGCTATCTAGCCCAACCCAAGTATTATGGAAAAACTAATTTTGTTAACTTGGTATCTTTCAATCAGCTACAGTTTCTTTAGATAGTAATAGTGCATTTAAGTGGTTTATACTAAAGTACAACCCAGAGTACCTTAGAATAACAAATCTAAGAATTGAAGGGATTGTAGAAGCCATATAGTTAAACATACATCTGAACAAAAAATCCTTCTACCACATCCACAGAAATGGAATCCTAATAAAGCTGCCCCCAGCCCCAGTATTCTAACTTCATTATAGGCCTAGCCCCCCTGAACAGCAGGCCCACTCTACCTACCTGGCCCCCGGCAATATCTAACTTCTTCATATATGTCTCACCGCTCACTAGAATAACAGGTACATCCATGAACTCATAATTCTTACAAAACAGCAGGAGTAGAGCATAAAAACTTCAAGGGGAAAAATGGTCATACAAAATGGTCAAAATAAAGGTCTTTCAAACTTCCCTGATGAAAAGATCTGAGCTGTACAAAAAATAAAAAAAAATGATACAAGACTCAAGATAAGCATAAAAAGGTAAGCAGTAAAGAAAAAAATAAGCGATTCAATATGACTAAATCAAGAGATAAGAGAACATTATCACAGGTAAAATGAATAATTTTGTTTATGTTAAATTAAAGAGTTTGCACAAAGAAAACTAATGTGGCCAATATTAGAAGGAAAGCAGAAAGCTGGCAAACAATTTTGACAGCAAGTATCTCTGATGAAGGTCTCATTTCCTCATATATAGAGAACTGAGTCAACTTTACAAGAAGACAGGTGATTTCTCAATTGATAAATGGTCAAAGGCTATGAACAGGTAGTTTTCAGGTGAAGAAATCAAAGCTATCTCTAGTCATATGAAAAAATGCTCTAAATCACTATTGATTAGAGAAATGCAAATTAAAATAACTCTGAGAACCACTCACATCTATAAGATTGGCTAATGTAACAGAAAAGGAAAATGATGAATGTTGTGAGGGATATAGGAAAATTGGGACATTAATGCACTGTTGGCAGAGTTGTGAACTGATCCAATCATTCTGGAGAGCAATTTGGAACTATGCCCAAAGGGTCATAAAACTGTGTATATCATAGGAGACAGTGCAATAGCATTGCTAGATCCCAAAAAAAGATACAAAAAAGGGAAAAGGAACTACTTGTACAAAAATATTTATAGCAATTCTTTTTGTAATTTCAAAGAATTTGAAATTGAAGGGATGCCTAACAATTGGGAAATGGCTGAACATGTTATGGTATGTGAAGGTGACAGAAAAATATTTTGTTCTAGAAATGATGAGTGTGCATACTCTACCTGCGGTGACTTTCCAGTTGCTTCTGAGTGTATCAACCACAGAGGAGGCAATATTGGTGTTCCAGCAACAGGCTGTTCATCCATGGTTCAAGATAACACAGGAGGAAACACCTCCCATGATCATAAGTCAATTGTCTGATAGGAGCTGGGCACCCTTATTTCAGCAAGTACTCCCAAGGGGGTCACTCCACTAATTTGTGTGCTATAGTTGAGAGGGAATGTTTGCCAGGGTATGGTCAGACCAGCACAATTCTTCCCTTGAACTCAGAAGAGGGGTGGAGGCAAAATGGGGAAGTTGAAGCAGGAAATTCCATGAGCTCCCACCACAACCACCTCCAATACCTGTAAAACATGACTCTAAACAAATTTTAGAGCTACAGAACCAACAAAGTGACAGAGAGAAACAAATCTCCCACTGAAAGCAGCCCGGCAGGCTGACAGAAAGGGTCTATCACACCTAGCTGGGAGACCAGCACAGTCTTGCATGAGCTTCACCAAGTGCACAGTGGCCCAGACCAGCCAGAGCAGACTTCAGAAGAGTTAATCACCAGCAGCTGCAGTGGGCTCCAGACGTCTCAACCCATAAGTACCAAAGAGAAAGTAAAAGGTCAGTGGGGAACTCTGTTGGAACTGTGTGACTGAAGAATGCAGTCCAGCCCTGCCCCCAGGTCAAAAGGTGGCAGAGGTGCATTGCCTGCAGCTGCTGCTGCATGGCTGCCTCTGGAGCTCCTGGCCTGCATATTATAGGGGGACCAAGCAACCATTCAGAGACAAATTGCTCTTACTTTGACCTGCTTGCATCTGGGTTCCTTTCTTGGGTGGTGATCCTGGGGTGAGGAACGCCAGTGTTCCAGAGCTTGGGGTGGCTACAGAGAGGGCGCCCTCCTCATAGCTCTGACACATATGAAAAAACCCCAGAGATTTGGGACACAGCTCTCTCCACTCTGGAAGCAGAGTTCTACCATGGCAAAGAGCTCAAAAATCAAATAATTGGCTAGCGAGATGAGCAAGCAGAGGAAGCACAAACAGACCACAGAATCCTTTTTTGGGGACAAAAAGGATTAAAATATGGAACCAGAGGAAGACAGTAAAGTCAAAACTCCTGCATCCAAAGCTTCCAAGACAAATATGAATTGGTTACAGGCCATGGAGGAGCTCAAGAAGGATTTCAAAAATCAAGTAAGAAAAGTGGAGAGAAAATTGGGAAGAAAAATGAGAATGATGCAAGAAAACCATGAAAATCAATTCAGCAGCCTGCTAAAGGAGACCCCAAAAAATACTGAAGAAAATAACACCTTAAAAGTAGACTAACTCAAATGGCAAAAGAGGTCCAAAAAGCCAATGAGGAGAAGAATGCCTTAAAAAGTCCAATTGCCCAGATGGAAAAGGAATTTCAAAAATTCACTGAAGAGAATAATTGCTTCAAAATTAGATTGGAGCAAATGGACGCTAATGACTTTATGAGAAATCAAGATACTATAAAACAGATCCAAAAAAATGAAAAAAAAAATAGAAGGCAATGTGGAATATCTCATTGGAAAAACCACTGACCTGGAAAATAGATCCAGGAGAGATAATTTAAAAATTATTGGACTACCTGAAAGCCATGATTAAAAAAAGAGCCTAGAAAATCATCCTTCAAGAAATTCTCAAGGAAAATTTCCCTGATATTTTAGAACTAGAGTGCAAAATAGAAACATTTGTTTATATAGGAGGGTGCATATGTGTATACATATGTGAGTGTGTGTACATATATATATATGTGTGTGTGTGTACATGTATACATAGACAGAGGGCACAGGATCAATTGAATAGGAAGGGATGATATCTAAAAAATAAAATTAAGAGGTGAGAGAGGAATATAATGAGAGATGGAGATAGGGAGAGACAGAATAGGTTAAATTATCTCGTATAAAAGAGTGAAGAGAAAATTGTTACAGAGGGGAAGAACAGGAACATGAAAGGGAATGGGTCAACCTTACTCTCAATGAATTTGGTTTAAGAAAGGAATAACATAAACACTCAATTGGGTATCTTACACTACAGGAAAGTAGAGGGAAGGGGATAAGAGGGAGGGTTATAGAAGGAAAGCAATATTGGGGGAGAGGGTAGTTAGAAGCAAACACTTTTGGAAAGGGACAGGATCAAAGTAGAAAATAGAATAAGTGGGGAGCAGGATAGGATAGAGGGAAATATAGTTAGTCTTTCACAATATATCTACTATGGAAACGTTTTGCATAACTACCCTTGTACAACCTATGTTGAATTGCTTATCTTTCCAGTGGGGGTGGGTGAGGAGGAAAAAAAAAGAAAGAATATGAAAATCAAAAATTTAAAAACAAATGTTTAAAAAATGTTTTTTACATGAAACTGGGAAATAAGATATACAGGCACTGGGGTATAGAAATCCATCTTGTCCTACTAGAAACTTAAGGGTATAACATGGGGGAGCATATAAGAGAGAATAGATTGGGGGAAGGGCTATTCAGTGGGGTCACTTTTGGGGTGGGGGTAGGGGAAAGACAGAGAAATTTTGTAATTCAAAATCTTGTGGAAATGAACATTGAAAACTAAAAATAAACAAAGAAAAAAGAAAAGAAAAAAAAACTCAGAAGAAAAAACAAGACAGATGCTGCTCATTGCAAGTCCTACAAGTAGGCACAAAGGTTCTCAGGAAAAGCACCAGGAGAGGCATCACAGCAGTAGCTGGGGTAGGTAACAAGAAGGGAAATGGCAAAGGTGGTGGTGGTTGAAGGCCGGTTTTCGCAGAATTTTCCAAGGGAACTAGAGACTGGGACTTCCTCCCAAGCCCCTCCTCCTGATCATGTAGTAGGTAGGGCAGGAAAAAGAGAATAAGCATGCACTAACCCTGTTTGCTTCAGTTCCTCATCTGTAAAATGAACTAGAAAAAGGCATGGAAAACCACTCCAGTATCTTTGCCAAGAAAGTCCCAAATGGGGCCACGAAGATTCAGACATGACTGAACAACAGCAGCATGAGGCAAGCACTGTGCTCAGCACTTTGCACAAATATTACCTCCTTTGATCTTCACAGCAAGAAGAAGATGGCAAGATGGACAGGGCCCCAGATGTGATGGGAAGGAGACACAAGATTCATTGCACCACCACAAATTTTGAGAACAGGAATCTGCCTTGCAAAGTGTTCTGGATAATTAGGGAAGAGAATTTCCCAGCACCAGAAGACTGGGTTGAGAAGGGCTTGGTCCCAGCGGAGTGGAGAACGAATGTCCTTCAGATCCAATTATAATCTCCATATTTCCATTGGCAAGAAAGAGAGAAAGACAGGGTTAAGTGAAAAAGCTAGCCTTCCCACACTTGGCAGTGTGCCTGGGCAGTGCCGTGACCACAATCTCTTGCGCTGCTTCAGAGACCAAGCTCCCAGACAAGTCCCCACCCCACCGCACACACACACCCAGGGGACCAAAGCTTTTTGTCCTTATCGTTATACATTGGCCACATGCAGGGACTTGCTACTGTTTGGCACTTTAAGACACTGGAGCTCCAGTTACAATAATTCCATCCATGAGGCTGCCACATTCCACTGTCAGAGTTTGTATCTGGTGCCACCTTGTGGGTACCCGGTCAGTGCAGCATACTGTGGTTTGCCCATTCCAACCAACGTGATGGACAGCTCTAGAAATAATTAGCACATTACAATCATGCATCACGATGTGTTTGGTGACTCCATATTTCATGGGTATCTACATTGTTTCCAATTCTTTGCTATTACAAAAAAAGTAATACATTTATTACCATAAATGTATTGGTGTGTTTTGAGACTTTCTAATCAATGACTTTTTCAGAATATAATTTTATAAATTAAATCTCTAAGTCAAAGGATATGGATATTTTCATCAATATTTTTGCATATGGTTTCGCAAAACAGTTGTACGGATTCAAACCTCCACCAATAAAGCACTAATGTGTTTTCCTACAATCCCTCTACCATTTTGTTATCTTTGCCCATTTGTAGGCTAAGTGAAAACTCATAATTGTTTTGATTTGTATTTATTTCCCTTATGTTCAGTGATTTAGGAATACTTTTTCATATGATTATCAATAGCTAGTAATCATTCTTTGGAGAACAGTTTCTTTATATCTTTTGACCATTTTTGGTCAGGGAATAACTTTTGGTTATAATATATACCACATATCGAGAGAGATGACTATTTCTGTCCTACATTAGTTATTATTGAATTGGAACCCTTAGAGGTTATTCAGGAAACCCCACCCAACTGGAGAATCTCACAAAGACTTTGGTTGTTGTCTTTCGTTCTTGAGGAGGACCACAATAACACCACTAGGATACGGTCAAGTTTCAGTGTGTCCAGCTGTGGCTGATCAGACCAATATGAGCTCAGAATTCTCTACCACAGGTCAGGCACAAATAGTCTGTGGGAATATTTGGGGTGGAGACTCTAAATTTGCACCTCCTGTGTTTCCTTTGAGCTGTTTCAATTCTGCTTTGCTTATAGAGCATATCTTCTCTGATGTGGGCATGCCATGCTGAGCAACCCTATTTCAGTGTCTCTCATGTCACACAATCATTTCCAAAGTTCTTATGAGAAACCTGGAGAGTGTCCTTGTATCACTTCTTCTGACCATCATGTGAAAGCTTTCCATGTGTGAGTTCTCCATAAAACAGTCTTTGTGGCAAGGGTACTTTTTGCATTCAAACAATGCGGCCAGCTCCTTGGAGTTGCACTCTCTGAAGTTTAGTTGGAATTAGGACCTCAGTGTCTGCTTCCTTATCCTGCCTAGTGATCTTCAGACTCTTCCTAAGACAATTCAAATGGAAGTGACTCAGTTTCCTGGCACGGTGTTGGCATACTGCCCAGGTTTCACAGGCATACATCAATGAGGTCTCCATAGACTTTCAGACTGGTAGTCAGTCTAACACCTCTTCTCTCTCATACTTTCCTTTGGAGCCTCCCAAACAAACTCATCACCAATGTGTACATCCCAGGAAAGTTCATACCAAGGTAAGTGAACTTATCCATAACATTCACAACTTCTCCATTTGCTGTAACCAGTGGTTCCATGTATGGATGGTGTGGTGGTGGCTGATGGAGCTCCTGAGCTTTCTTGGTGTTAATTATTAGACCAAAATTAGCACAAGCAGCAGAGAATTTATGCATACTTTCTTTCATCTCAGCCTCAGAGGCTGCACTGAGGGCACAGTCATCTCCACTTTGGTCTTGGCCTGTAGCCTTCTCAAGTTGAAGAATTTACCATCATTGTGGTAGCTGACCTTGATGCCATGTTCATCCTCATTGAAAGCATTGGACAACACGGCTGAAAAACCATGCTAAAAAACATGGAATCAAACAAGCAGCCTTGTTTCACTCCATTGGTGACTAGGAAGGCACAAGAGCATTGTCCATTATCTAGAACTCAAGCAAGCGTGCCATCATGAAACTGAAGTACAATGCTGATGAACTTCTCTTGGAAACCAAATTAAGCCCTTACTCCTAACAGTATCAAAGGCCTTAGTCAGATCTACAAGTCTTATATACAGGCCTCTGTTCTGCTCCTGGCATTTCTCTTGGAGTTGTTGGGCAGCAAACAGCATATTAACTGTTTCTCAGGCCTTTCTGAAGCCACACTGGCTCTAAGATAGATGACCATCTTCCAGGTGAAGGATCAACCTGTTAAGGAGTCTGGCAAGAATCTTTTCAGCAATGACTAAGAGAGAGACGCCCCCATGATTGTTGCGGGACAATCTATTTCCTTTACCTTTATAGAGATAGACAATGGAGGCAACCTTTAACTCTTGGGGGATAACCTCCTCTTGCCATATAACCTGGAAAATTTTGATCAGTTTTTAGGATTTCTGCCCCATGATATTCTATTCAGGTTTGGGCAGGGAGAGATCCTTTGTCTAAATTGCCAGAGGCTTGGGGTGGTCTTGGAGCAAGGGTGATCAAAGTCATGTCCCCCAGTCCCCTCCTTAGGATGGGTCCACCTCTCATTATGATATTCATTCTTCTCATTAACTGTTAATAAATCAGAGTTGATTACCACCCTCAGGAACACCCATTCATCCAAGGAAATATAAGCACTGAGTGGGCTACAAAAGGAGTCTTTGGCATTCAAGAATTCCATTGACCCTTTTAATTATCTCCTAGCATAATTAATAAAATGATTAGTTCCCAGAAACCATGTCTCTAGAACCTTTATTTTATATGTGTGTATACATATAACATATATGATATTATTATATTGCTATTATTTATGTATCTTGGATGCCAAACCCTTATCAGAGAAATTCAATGCAAGTATCTTTTCTTTTCCCCCTATTGGACTGTTTCCCTTCTTAATCTACATGCATTAATTTTTGTTTGCACAGAAGCATCTAAGTTTCATATAATCAGTTATCTATTTTTTTTCAAATGCCTCTATCCCTTGTTTGGTTAAGAATACATTTCTTCATCATGAATCTTAAATATTAAAATTAAGTATCCATTTAGATTGTATTGTGGAATATGGCCTAAGGTTAATTTATTTCAGACTGTTGCATTGTTAATGTATTTTTGCTTCATGGGAAGCTCTTTCCCATTCATTAATAGGCCCATGCGACCTGCTTGAGTCGTCACATGAGTCTTTGGTGGGAAGAGCTTGCTGAATGGGTGGAGCAGGAAGGGTGGAGCAGACCCAAGAGAGAGGAAGCAGGCAGCAAGCTGTGAGAGTTTGTGGGACGGCCCTAGCAGGGGAAAGGCTTGGGGACAGTGGTACCCTTTGTAGTGTTATTATGTATAGATTTCTTTGTTCTTATGATGGACTTGGCTTTCTGATGTTGGGATTCAGCTTTCTGGTGTTTGAATAAATGTTTCAGTTCTAACTTCCATGATGAGATTCTGTTATATTTTGCAATTCGGAATTATGCTGGCATATTCAGAGCCACTGTAGGCTCTGTGAATATTACGTTGGCACTACAACTGCTTTACAGGGAATCAAAATAGATAATTCTTTCATGAGTAATATATGTTTTCTGGTTTATTAAACACTGGGTTATTGAGTTCCATTTTTCTTGATTCTCCTTATCTGCTCTGTTTCATTTATCTGACTCTATTTTCTAACCAATTCTAGTTGGTTTTGATGACTGCTATTCTATAATATAATTTCAGGTCTTCAAATTCTATTGCCCTGCTTTTCATTATTTTCTTTGATATCATGCATTTTTATTTTTCCAAAAGATTTTATTATTTTATCTAAATCTGTAAAATATATGCTTGATTATTTAATTGCTATAGCATTAAACCTATAAATTCACTTTGGTAGTATTGTCATTTTTCTTATGGTATGTATAATTTTTAAATTGATATTATCTTATTGTGATTTTTATTACATATCATTTTATTATTTTAAATTACATTAAGCTTTTCCCATGTGGCAAAGTGCCTGGTGCCAATTCTATTTCAGCTGAGATTTCTAAAGCAGGGGGTCAACTGCTCATAAAAAAGATGACTGAAATTTTCCTGATTATATGGCAAAAAAAATAAAAATCCTAGGAATTCAAGGATACCTCTATTGTCTATCTTTATAAAGAAAAAGGAAATAGGATGTCCTTTGACAATCATGGGGGGGAGGGTGTCTCTCTCTTAGTCACTGCTGGCAAGATTCTTGCCACAATCCTCCTTAATAGGCTGACCCTTCACCTGGGAGATAGTCTTGTACCTGAGAGTCAGTGTGGCTTCAAAAAAGGCCAAGGAGCAGTTGATATGGCATTGGCTGCCCAATAACTCCAGGAGAAATGCCTGGAGTAGAACAGAGGTCTGTACACAATTTTAACTGATCTGATTCAAGGCCTTTGATCCTATCATTTGTGAGGGTTTGTGAAAAATCATGGCAACATGTGGTTATCTGGAGAAATTCATCAGTATTGCACATCAGTTTCACAATGGCATGCTTGCACAGATTCTGGATAATGTACAATGCTCTCAAACTTTTCCAGGCATCAATGGAGCGAAGCAGGGCTCTGTGCTTGCTCCAAAGCTTGATGTTTTCAGCAATACTGTCAGATGCCTTTGAAAGGGATGAAAATGGCATCAAGATCAGCTACCACATTGATGGTAAATTATTTAACTTGAAAAGGCTACAAGCCAAGACTAAAGTAGAAAGAGACTTGTTGCTAGACTTTTTATTCACATATGATTGTGCACTCAATGCCACCTAAGGCTGAAATGCAAAAACGAAAAAAAAAGTATGCTTTGATTCTCTGCCAATTTGGGCCTAACAATTAATACCAAGAGAACAGAAATTCCAGGAGTCAAGATAGTGCAGTAAGTACCAAATCACTAGAACTCTCCCATATTCACTTCCAAACAACCATAAAGTAGCACCCCAAAACAAATCCTAGAACAGTGAAGCCAACAAACAGATGAGATTAAACCATTGTTCAGCCCAGGCTTACATAGCATATGGCCCGTGGGTCACTTGCAGCCCTCCAAAGGATTTCAGGCAGCCTGCATAAAATGTAGAGCTTATAAAAGAAAGTAAAGACATAATG
This sequence comes from Petaurus breviceps papuanus, assembly GCF_028583685.1. Lineage (NCBI taxonomy): Eukaryota > Metazoa > Chordata > Mammalia > Diprotodontia > Petauridae > Petaurus > Petaurus breviceps. Next base: position 28,443,172 of record NW_027187361.1, read on the forward strand.
AGTGCTTAGTCTATGCCCTGATTAACCCATCTTCCACTAGTCACTACTGTGCCCCTCATGTAACTTGGGGTGGGGGGGAGGTGTTGCCACTGCCCACTATCTCCTGTTTGTCATGTAACTCACAGCAACAAACCATCGTCAGTCTGGTTCTAGTCTGAGAAAAGCAAGAGTCATGTCTTTTCACTGTGTTTTTGGTTGTTGCTGCTGTGGAACGGGGACAAAGTGAGTGCAGCCACACTCCAATGAAGCAGACACCTGCTATGCAATGAGTGGCAACAACACAAGCCTTTCTTCTCCTCTCTCACTTTGTGGCTGCCTTCCAAGAATGAAAAAATGGAATAAAATGTAAAATGCCTCATGGGAAAAACAACTGACATGGAAAATAGATCCAGGAGAGACAATATCAGAATCATTGGACTACCTGAAAGCCATAATCTAGAGACAGAATCTTTCAAGAAATTATCAAGGAAAACTGCCCTGATGTCCTGGAACCAGAGAGGAAAATAGGCATTGAAATAATCCACTAATAACTTCAGGAAAGAGATCCAAAAATAAAAACTCCAGGGAACATAGTAACCAAGTTTCAGACCTATCCAGTCAAGGAAAATATACTACAAGTGGTCAGAAAGAATTAAAATATTGGGAGTCACAATCAGGATCACATAGGAGCTGGCAGCTGTAACATTAAAGGATAGAAGGTCATGGAACATGATATTCCAGAAGGCAAATGAGCTAGGACTACAACCAAGCATCATTTACCAGAATAATTAAACATAATACATCAAGGGAAATAATGGTCATTCAATGAAATAGGAGGATTTCAAACTTTCATAAGGAGAAAACCAGAACTAAACCAAAAATTTAATCTCCAATATCAAGTTCCAAGAGATGCATAAACAGGTAAAAAAGGGGAAGGGATTCAAGAGAGGTAAACTATTTCTATCCCTACATGGGAAAATGTTACTTATAATTGTTCAAAGTTATATCACTAATAGCACAGTGTAAGAAGAATTTGAGGAAATGACACAAAATCAAGAGGAGTACACTGAATGCAGAAGGGAGGGATAGGCAGAATGGGGCCAATTATTTCACATAAAGAAGATGACAGAGTGGGTGACAAACATCACTTGAACTTCACTCACCAGTATTGGCTCAAAGAAGGAATCATCTACACAATCGGTTGAATACAGAAATCTATTTTATCCCACAGGGAAGCAGAAGGGGAGGAGATCAAGTACAGGGGGATTGGAGGTGGGGACTGACAGAAGGGAGGAGAGATCAGGGGAGGTGGGAGACAGAAGCAAACTATGGTGTGGAGGGAAAGGGTGAAAGGAAAGAGGACAGATGGGAAGAAGAATAGGATGGAGGAAAGTATACAGGTAGTAATAATAACTGTAAAGTGAATGGGATGAATTCTCACAGTCAGCAGACAGCAGATAGAGAAGCAGATAGCAGAATGAATCAAAAACCAAAATCCTACAATATGTTATTTAAAAGAAACACATTTGAAGCAGAGACACACAGACACACAGAGTAAACATAAGGAGCTGGAGCAGAATCTATTATTTTTTCAGCTGAAGTAAAAAATAAAAAAAAAAACAAGCAAAGGTAGAAATCCTGACCTCAAAGTAAAAGCAAAAAATAGGCCTCATGAATAGAGAGAAGGAAGGGAACTGCATCTTGCTAAAAGGTACCATCGACAAGGAAGCAATATCAATACTAAACATATATGCACTCAGTGGTATAACATCCAAAGTATATATATATATTATATATATATATATATATTTTGCTTTTTGGAGGGGGAAATGTAGGGCAATTGGGATTAAGTGACTTGCCCAAGGTCACATGGCTAGTTTTTTGTGTTAAGTGTCTGAGGCCAGATTTGAACTCAGGTCCTCCTGACTCCAGGGCTGGTGCTTTATTCACTGCGACACCTAGCCTCTCCTCATCCAGATTCTTACAGGAGAAGTTGTCAGTTACAGAAAGAAATAGACAGCAAAACTATACTAATGGGAAACCTCAACTGTCTCCTCTCAGAACTTAATAATTCTAACCAAAAATTAAACAAGAAAGAAACTAAGCAAGTAAATAGAATATTAGAAAAGTTAGATAACACAGACCTTTAGATTTAGACACAAAGGGTAACACCATAAGCAAATTAGAAGAGCAAGGAACAGATTACCTGTCAGATGTAGGGAATGTGAAGAATTCATGACCAAACAATAAAAGAAAGCATTACAAAATGTACAATAGATAATTTTGATTATATTAAATTAAAAGGATTTTTTTTGCAAACAAAACCAATGCAACCAAGATTAAAAGGAAAGCAACAAGCTTCTCTGATAAATATCTTTATCTCAAATTATAGAGAACTAAATCAAATTTACAAGAATACAAGCCATCTGCCAATTGATAAATGGTCAAAGGATATGAACAGGGATAAGAAATAAATCAATGTTTTTATAGGCATATGAAGAAGTGCTCAAAATCACTTCTGATTAGAGAAATAAAATTAAAATTAAAACAACTCTGTGGTACCACCTCATGCTATCAGATTGGTTAATACGACAGAAAAGGAAAATGATAAATGCTGGAGAAGATTGTGAAAATTGGGACACTGATGGATTATTGGTGGAGTTGTGCACCAATCCAACCATTCTGGAGAGCAATTTGAAACTATGCCCAAAGGACTATAAAACTGCATACCCTTTGATCCAGCAATACCATAACTACTAATTCTGTAACCCAAAGAAATCATAAAAAATGGAAAAGGGCTTATATGTGCAAAAATATTTTTGTGGTGGCAAAATATTGGAAATTGAAGGTCAAATTATCTTTCCCAACCCAGTCATGCAGACAACACAGATTTTATCTGCATTTTACAAATGAGGAAATGGAGACACAAGTATTTAAGCATTTAATTTATTGTTTTTTTAAAGGCTGATTTATGCTACTTCATGCTGCTTTTCTAGTATTTATGGGTGTAGGTGTATGGTTTACTTTGGTCCCACTCTGTCACATTTTAAGCCACCTTACTCCTACATAGGGCTCTCTAGTGTACTGAAGGAGTTGCAAAGTCTCTTTCCTCTGTTCCTAGCTCAATCCTCCACATGCTGTGCACCCCCTCAGTTTTGGAGTGACTAACCACTTAATATTAGGTTAGCATTTTCAAATGAATATTTGCTTCAAGAACAAATGTACAAACATTTTCCCCAACACCTTGGAAACATAATACTTCCTACACAATCTCAGTCTCAAGAGGGTAAGGGAATTAATTTCCCAACCTAGCTTAGTTCCTATTAGTGTATTATGGCATTAGTCCCATCAAGTTCATATCTAAAACCAGCTTCAGTGCCCAGGTTCTATTGAGCTGAAATCCTGGGATTCTAGATCCTCAGGACTTCACTTTGGGGCTGTCTGCAACATCTGGCTTGGATTCCTGGATTCTTAGATCCTGAGTTGAGCTCCCACATGTGATCTAAGACTCCATTCCTTGACTTAAAATTGAAAAGGACAAACAGCACAGTCAGAGACCTAGGCCTATTTCTCATGGCCTCAGGAGAGGAAAGAGGTCCCAAAGTCTCCCCCTTACCAGTGATGTAAGTGGAGTCACCTCCTTCGATCACAAATGCAGTTAAAGCCACCTAAGGGTACTGTCTGGCCATTTCAGAGGTAACAACACCTCCAAATTCTCAACCAATGGAAAAAGGCTTCTCCCAGCACAGTACGTCCACCCCATGGTCAAAGCCTCCAATCTCCTGGAAGCAGCAGCTCAGTGTCTTCCCCATAAGTGAGACCCCGTCTTGGATTATTCCTACTGTTTGTTACCTTCATTCCTATTCATATGCTGAAGACTAAAGCTCGAAAAAATCACCAAATATCCTGAATCCACTACATATTTATGTTATGTAAACATGACTGGGCACTTACTACAGCAAAGCAAGTCTTTTACCCCTTCCTAAAGAAGCCTTTCCAAATCTTTTCATCCCTCCTCAAACATCCATGGTTCTCCCTCCTCCCCATCCTTCCAGCTAAAACTTTGCTTCATATTTCATTGAAAAAGTAGAGGTCATTAACCAAGTTTGCTCTTCTCTTCCTCCTCCTCATCTATCATTACTCAGGTGCCTTCTGCCACTAACTCTTCCTTCATCCTTGTCTTTCAAGAAAGAAGTGGTCATTCTCCTTGCCAAGGCTCAGCCGTCCACATACACAAGTGAGCTCATTCCATCCCATCTTCTCCAGCAGATTGTCCCTTCTTGTCATTCCCACTCTTTCATTTGTCTTCACTGTCTCCCTATTGGTTACTTCCTTAGTGCCTACAGATGTGTCCTCTCATATTCAAAAGATCCCTCCATCCCCTCTAGCTATCATCCTTCCAATGTCCTCCTGAGGTAGTGCATTAGACATGGGTGAAATCAAGAAGTCCTAAGTTCAAATCCTGCCTCAGACAGTTCCTGTGTAACTCTGGGCAAGTCACTTAATTTCTCTCAACTTCAGTTTCCTCATCTGTAAAATAGAGAATAATAATAGCACTCACCTCCCAGAATTTTTATGGGGATAAAATGAAGTATTTATAAAATGCTCTGCAAACCTTTAATTGCTGTATAGAAATGCTAGCTATTGTTATTTATGGCTAAACCCCTTGAGAAGGCTGCTATAATCCTTTCACTTTTTAATTCTCTGCCATCTGCTTCCAACCTCATCATTCAGCAAAATTACTTTCTTCAAAATTACTAATACTCTTTTAATTGCCAAATCTAATGGCCTAGTCTCAAACCTCATCCTTCTTGCCCTATCACCAGCCTTTGGCACTGCCTGTCAATCACCTTTTTCCCCATAATATTCTCTCTCTTCTCTTCAGGTTTTTGTGACATTATTTTACTCTGCTTTTCCTCCTGCCTCTCTGACCATCACTCCTTAGTCTCCTTTGCTAGGTCTTTGTTCAGGTCAATAGTGGGTTTCCCCCAAGTCTCTGTCCGGGGCCTTCTTTTCTTCTTTCTTTCACCTCTGTTGTTTGGTTATCTCATCAACATCCATGGATTCAACTATCATCTCTAGGTAGATGAACCTCAAATCTATTTGTCAAGTCCTATCTTCTCTCCCAATTTCCAGTTTTATATCTCCAACTACGTATTGAAATTCTTGAACCGGATGTCCTGTAAACATCTTAGACCCAATATTTTCAAACTTGAACTCATTCTTTCCACGTCTCAACCCCCAAAGTCCTCATATCTTCCTAACTTTCCTATTACTTTTGAGGGCACCACCATTTCCCAGCTGCTTGGACTTGTAACCTAGGTGTCATCCTATCTGTTGCCAAGTCCATTGCTTTTAACTTGTCAAAATCACTCCTGGACTACTGCAATAGCTTGAGAGTTGGACTCTGTGACACAAATCTCTCCCCATTCCAGTCTAGCCACCATTCAGCTGCTGAATTGATCTTCCTGAAGGTCATATGACCATGTCATTCATCTACTCAACAAACTCTATTATCTCCAAGAACAAGTATAAAATTCTCTATACCCTTCATTTCCTGGCCCCTTCCTACCTTTCCAACCTTCTTACACTTTACTCTCTGCTCTCCACCCCCTCCATCATGTACTCTATGATTCAGTGACATTGCCCTGCAGTCTTCAGTAGTAAGTGACCATTGCTGTTGCTGTTTTCAACTGCATTCCTCCTTAGGACTCCCTGCCAAGTCTGATAGTCTGAGCCTACTCTAGCATTAAAGTCATGGAGAATTTTAAGTTTGTCCTCTTTTGGTACAGTGAATGATAAGGGTCTCCAGGTCTTCATAAAATTTTTCTTTGACTTCATCAGGGTTCATCATGGTGGGAGCATAGGCACTGATGACGGTGGCAGGACGTTTTCCTGCAAATGTCAATCGCATTGTCTTGAGCCTGTTGTTCACTCCTTTTGGTAGGCATGTGAGTTTGTTGACTAGATTAGTTTTGATTGTAATGAAACCTCTGCCGGTTTCACAGCACTCCCCTTCACTGTGGCTGCTCCAAACAACGTGTATCCAACTCCAACTTCACTAAACTGGCCTTCATTTGCCAGCCTTGTTTCACACCATCCATATGTGGAATCATCAGTTACAGCAAATGGAGAAGTGCTGAATGCTATGCATAAAAAATTCACTTACCTCGGCAGTATATTTTCCAGGGATGCACACATTGACAATGAGGTTGATGCACACATTGCCAAAGCTAGCTCAGTGTTTGGGAGGCTTCAAAGGAAAGTATGGGAGAGAAAAGGTATTAGATTGGCTACCAAATTGAAGTTCTACAGAGCCATTGTGCTGACTTCATTGTTGTATGCCTGTGAAACCTAGACAGTCCACCAGTGCCGTGCTGCTTCCATTTGAATTGTTTTAGGAAGATTCTGAAGATCACCTGGCAGAATATGGTACCAGACACTGAGGTCCTTACTCCAACTAAACTGCCAAGCATTCAAACCCTACTATAGAGAGTGCAACTCCAGTGAGCCGGCCACTTTGTTTGAATGCAAAAAGTACACTTGCCAAAAGGCTGTTTTATGGAGAACTCACACATGGCAAGCATTTACATGGTGATCAGAAGAAGTGATACAAGGATATTCTCAAGGTCTCTCTTAAGAACTTTGGAATTGTGTGACACGGGCGACACAGGCACAGGACTACTCAATATGGTGTGCCCACATCAGAGAAGGTGCTGTGCTCCATGAGCAAAGCAGAATTGAGACAGCTCAAGAGAAACATAGGATGTGCAGTTTTAGAGAATCCACCCCAAAAGTTCCCATGGACTATTTGTGCCCAACCTATGGTAGAGAATTCTGAGCTTGTATTGGTCTGATCAGCCACGGCCAGGCACAATGAAAGTTGACCTGATGTCATAGTAATGCCATTTTGGTCCCCTTTGAGAACGAAGGACAACAACCAACCAATCAGCTATGTACATGCACATGTGTTTTTTTCTTCTCTTATTGTGTATCTAAGTTTAAAATGAATAATTTTTTTAAAAGACTCATCTTATTGGTCTCTTTGCTGTCACTCTGTTGCTGTTGCTGATCTTGGCTGCTTCATTCATTCCTCCTTCCTTCATTTCCATTGTCTGATGTGTTCAAGAGGCAAATAATCTCTTCAGGTTTGGTTTTCTTTCCAAGAATGTTTCAACTGCTTTTTCATTAATGAATGTCCATCCTTTTTCATTTATGGTCAAGTTCAGACTTGCAGGGTAGGCCACTCTTGGCAGCATCCTGAGCCCCATTACTCTTCAGAATATATTATTCTATTCTCTCCTATGTTTTCTGGTGGGTTCAGAGTAGTCTTGTGTTATTTGAATTTCCTGTCCTTTGTTTGATTTTGGGGGGTTTTGTTGGTGAAGTTTGCCATTGCAGTTCCAGTTTTTTCTTCTATTATTTTTGTTGTGTAGATCACAACTTCGTTCTTATAATTCTCATTTCTCTTTCAAAACTTTCACGAACAGTGTATTGCATTTCCATCTTCTCCTCACATTCCACAGGGTCTTGTGTCTCATTAAGTGCTGGATCATTTTCCTTTGTTTTAAAGCACTTATTCATAGATGCCTAAACTTATTTACTGGATCTGGAGGTTATATTATTTTTTTGCTATTAATGTTTTTCAATGTTGATTTTTCTGCTTATTTTCAAGATCTTTAAGTTTTCTGCTTCTTGAGGTCTTTGGTAATGTCAGTCTCCCCTCTATCTTTTTCCCCCTACCTTGCCTCTGTGAGAGTCAATTGGATAAAATGAATTTGTAACTTACCCTCAGAATATTTTACCCTGTAAGACTTCAGCTTCCCTAGTGAGTACATGGAGAAGAGTTTAGTGGTAAGAATGATCCAAGGCTAAGGTTTGACAATTGGTCCCATCACTTGCCAGCAAATAGAGGAAGAAGAAATGGAAGCAGCATTCGATTTTATACTCTTGGACTCAAAGATCATAGCAGATACTGACTGTACTAGGAAATTAAGAGATACTTGATCCTTAGAAGAAAAGCTATTGCAAATCTGGAGAGCATACTAAAAGGCAGAGATATCACCTTGCCAACAAAGGTCTGTATAGTCAAAACTATGTTTTTTTCCAGTAGTAATGAATGACTGTAAAAGTTGGACTAGAAGGAAAACTGAGCACCACAGAATCTACACTTTCAAGTTGTGGTGTTAGAGAAGACTTTTGAGAGTCGCTTGGACAGTAAGGATGAAATCATTCAATACTTAAAGACATAAACTGTCCACTGGAAGGTCACATATTGAATCTGAAGCTTAAATAATGCTTTGATCACATCACAAGATGAGACTCATTAGAAAAGACTCTGATGTTGGGAAAGATTGAAGGCAAAAGGACAAAGGGATGACAGGATGAGATGGATAGGTGGTGTCATGGAAGCAATGCACATGAGTTTGGGCAGACTTTGGGAGATAGTGGAGAATAGAAGGACCTGGCATGATATGGTCCTTGGGGTCACAAAGAGTTGGACATGACTAAGTGAGTGAAAAACTAAGGTTTGGCAAGAAATGAGCAGTAGTAATAAGACAAAGTAGCAAGAAAATTTGAGGGAAGAAGACAATGTAGAGTTAAAATGTCTCAGCAGATTGAGATTAGGAGAGCACTGGAAGGATTTGGAGGTCTCAATGAAGGCAAAGAATAGGTTTAGGAAGAGTAAAGCACAGGGAGAGATTAAATGCTAGGAAGTTGTGGTCAGATAGGAGAACATCAGTGTTTCTAATTAGGGATATGGAATACTTGTGGGCAATGTTGAGATCCCTATTTGTGACTAAGGGGGAATGAGAGTAGTAGATCATAGATTTAAGGGGATTGAGGAATTGAAGTATAAAGGGAGTAATGGAACACTTATGTAAATACAATAAATCCTCAGTGTTCACTCCTTTAACTTTTATAATTTCAAGCATTCAAGTTGTTTTTTTTTTTGTTTTTGTTAATAACCTCATTTGCACATTTGTGTTGAGAATCTGGCACATATTCTCAGCTACATGTAATAGAGAAAATATGAGAGGCACGGTGTGCAAATTTATATCTGCAAAAAGAAGGAAAGTATTCACTACAGTGTTCATGATTCTGCCCCAGAAAGTACAAAAGTAACCTCTTAAGTGCATAATAAAGGAATTGAAAAAGTGGAAAAGTGACTCTGAGTAAATGAGATGGTCACTCCCAGCTTCTTGTCAGCATTTGAGGAGCCAAGCAACCATCCCACAGCCCCCACTACCCATGCAGTTGGGCTCCCAAGTGTCTTCACCAACTCTTAGCCATGCCTGGTACAGGAGAGACACCTCCAGCAGAAATTCTGAGCTCCAGTGGGTGGGAGACTCATCCCAAGGCATGTAAGATTTTTTTCTTTTATTAATTAATTTATTTTTAGTTTTCAACATTCATTGTTACAAGATTTTTAGTTCCAAATTTTCTCCCCATTTCTCCCTTCCCCCCCACCCGAAGATGGCATGCATTCTGATTCCTTCCTCCCTCAGTCTACCCTCCTTCTATCATGCTCCCCTTCTTATTCCCTTCCCCCTTACTTTCTTGCAGGAAAAAAAATAGATTTCTAAACCTCATTGTCTATATACCTTATTTCTTAGTTGCATGTACAAACAATTTTTAACATTTATTTTTAAAACTTTGAGTTCCAAATTCTCTCCCTTCTTCCCTTCCCACCCACCTTCATTGAGAAAGCAAGAAATTCAATATAGATTATACACGTGTTGTTATGCAAAGCACTCCCATTACTCATGTTGTGAAAGACTAACTATATTTCCCTCCATCCTATCCTGCCCCCCACTTATTCTATTTTATCCTTTAACTCTGTCCCTTTTCAAAACTGTTTGTTTCTCACTACCTCCTCCCACAATCTGCTCTCCCTTTTATCATCCCTACCCCCTTATTTCCTTCCCCCTTTCTTTCCTGTAGGATAAGATACCCAAATGAGTGTGTATGTTATTCCCTCTGTAAGCCAAATCTGATGAGAGGAAGGTTCACTCATTCCCTCTCACCTCTCCCTTCTTCCTCTCTATTGTAAAACCTTTTTCTTGCTTCTTTTATGTGAGATAATTTACTCCATTCTATCTCTCCCTTTCTCCTTCTCTCAATATATTCCTCTCATCCCTTAATTATATTTTTTAGATATCATCCCTTCATATTAAACTCACCCTGTGCCATCTATCTACCTATCTACATATATGTGTTTGTGTGTGTGCGTGTGTGTGTATATGATTTCCTCCAACTACCCTAAATCTAAGAAAGGTCTCATGGGTTACAAATATCATCTTTCCATGTAGTTCAACTTTAATAAGTCTATTATGATTTCTCTTTCCTGTTTAACTTTTCATGCTTTCTTGATTCTTGTATTTCAAAGTCAAATTTTCTCTTCAGCTGTGGTCTTTTCATCAAGAATGCTTGAAAGTCCTCTATTTCATTGAATATTCATTTTTCCCCTGAAGTATTATACTCAGTTCTACTGTGTGGATGATTCTTGGTTTTAATTCTAGCTCCTCTGACCTCTGGAATATCATAATCCAATCCCTTTGATCATTTAATGTAGAAGCTGCTAGATCTTGTGTTATCCTGATTGTATTTCCACAATAATCAAATTATTTCTTTCTGGATGCTTGCAATATTTTCTTTTTGACCTGGGAACTCTGGAGTGTGGCTATAATATTCCTAGGAGTTTTCCTTTTGGGGATCTTTTTCAAGAGGTGATTGGTGAATTCTTTCTATTTATATTATCTCCTCTGATTCTAGAATATCAGGGCAGTTTTCCTTGATAATTTCTTAAAAGATAATAGGCCCTTTTTTTGATCATAGCTTTCAGGTAATCTAATCATTTTTCAATGATCTCTCCTGGATCTATTTTCCAGGTCAGTGGCTTTACCAATGAGATATTTCACATTGTCTTCTAGTTTTTCATTCTTTTGGTTCTGTTTTATAATTTCTTGCTTTCTTATAAAGTCATTAGCTCTCATTTGCTAATTTTGAAGGTATTATTTTCTTCAGTGAGTTTTTGGACCAGGAGGTCATTTCCATTTGGCCAATTATTCTTTTTAAGTCATTCTTCCCCTCATTGGCTTTTTGGGCCTCTTTTGCCATTTGTGTTAGTCTATTTTTTAATGTGTAATTTTCTTGAGTATTTTTTTAGGTTTCCTTTAGCAAGCTGTTAACTCATTTTTCATTATTTTCTTACATCACTCTAATTTTCTTCTCAATTTTTCCTCTACTTCTCTTACTTGATTTTCAAAATCCTTTTCGAGTTCTTCCATGGCCTGTGACCAATTCATATTTTTCTTGGAGGCTTTTGATGCAGGAGCTTTAATTTTGTTGTCTTCTTCTGGTTGTATGTTTTGATCTTCTTTTTCACCAAAGTAAGATTTTATAGTTTGAGGTCTTTTTGCACCATTTGTCCATCTTCCCAGACAAATACTTGACTTTTGAACTCTTTGTTAAGGTAGAACTCTGCTTTCAGTGGGGGTGGGGGTAGGGATGGGTGTACTGTCCCAGACTTCAAGGGTTTTGTATCCCCCCACCATCTGTGGGTCCAGAACTCTGGAAGCAGCCAATGCTTCCACTACCACCACTGCCACTACCACCTCTACCGGCCTAGGGCTGTGGTCAGACCGCAGCTGGACTGCACTCTTCTTTCCCCCATATCCTGCAGATTTTTCCCACTGACCTTCTACACTGTCTTTGGTGTTTGTGGGTTGAGAAGTCTGGAAGTTGCCATGGCTGCGAGTGATTCAGTGCTGTGAGGTCTGCTCTGACCCTGTCTGTGCCATGGCGACTCATGCTAGCTTATGCTCCACTCCCAGGCTGGTGCAATAGACCCTTCAGGTCATCCTTTCAGGCTATCTTGGGCTGGAGATTTGCTTCAGTCATGGAGCCAAAAGGGAGATGAGAGATGGCAGGTGTTGGCCCTTCCCCTTTTTAAACTGGGATTCTTCTGATGTTGTTGCCTCTGCCCCTCCCTTTCCCCATCCCATCAAGCATTGCTTTGCCTGTCCCCTGAATTTTATTGGTTATTTCATGGTTACTACATAAGGAAAAGTATATTTTATCAGAATGATTTGTCATTTTTTTTTTAGCAATTGGGGTTAAGTTACTTGCTCAAGGTTACACAGCCAGTTATTTCTGGGAGTGGTGCTAAGTATATGAGCCCGGATTCGATCCCAGGTCATCCCGACACTGGGGCTGGTACTCTTACTCACTGCACCACCTGGCCACCCCTAAGCAATTGGGGTTAAGTAACTTGCTCAAGGTTTCATAGCCAGGTGTTTCTAGGTGGGTGCTAAGTGTCTGAGTCTGGATTCGATCCCAGGTCATCCCGACTCTGGGGCCAGTGCTCTTACTTGCCAAAAATAATTTTTTATAGAAAAGTATATTTTCAGCAATCTCTGGCAAAAGATTACAGTTTTGGGTGGTTGCCAGAACCTAATTCCCCAGTTCCCATATGTTCAATATATCAACATTCCTGATTTTTCTTTTCACATAATTTTTTAGGAAGGTCACCCCTGCCAAAGTTACCCCTGCCAAAGAGGATTAACTGTATGTATGTCCCCTATTATAAAAGCTGGAGTTGGGTGTGAGCAGTGAGTTCTAACTCCCTGATAAAGGGGGGAGTCTAAACTGGATGTCCCAGGTGTTCTGAAGCTCAAATGAGATAATGGATATGAAGCACTTTGCAAACCTTAAAATGCTATATGAATGGCAGTTATTATTATTAACTCACAGTCACTAGGCCTCCTGTCCAGTGATGATTTCATTCCCTGAGTCTTCTAGGCATACATACCTATTGAGCCCGAGTGATATTTAGTACAGGGGTGTACTAGTAAATCTTAATCACTAGGCTCCTTGGAGGAAAAAAAAAAATGTATTCTTACACTTTTTAGTTTAATCTGCATAAGGAATGTTGCCTGGCCTTACCAGATCTCAATGGGTACACAACTTAGACATGGAAGGTGATACCATGATCAAATTAGGGGAGCATAAAAGAGTTTACTGTCTGATCTATTGAGAAAGGAAGAATTTATGACCAGACTAGAAATAGGGAGCATTATAAGATACAAAATGGATAATTTAGATTATATTAAATTAAAAAGATTTTGCACAAACAAAATCAATACAGCCAAAATTAGAAGGAAAGCAGAAAGCTGGAGAACAATTTTTATAGCAATTGTTTCAAAAAAGGCCCCATTTCTCCCATATATAGAGAATTGAATCAAATATATAAAAATACAATTCCCCAGTTGATGAATGGTTGAAGCACATGAACAGGAAAGTTTTCAGACAAAGAATTATCTAAAAGTTATCTATAGGAATATGAAAAAAAATGCTTTGAATCACTACTGATTAAAGAAATGCCAATTTTTTTCTCTTCAAAATTTTATTTTAGATTCAAACACCAGAACACAAATACAGAATAAAGCAAAGAAACAGAAACATATCATAAATTAAATATTGGAACTTAAATATAAAGTTGGAAAGGAAAAAAAATGCCGTGTGCATACCAGAACATGAAAGGATTCAAAATATATGACATAAAATTTTCATTTCAAGAAAACCTATATGATAAATAATACTCAGTGTGTTGAGAATTATCCATCATTGCTTCCTTGTGAGTTTTCTTTTGTTCTGTTGTGCACTTTTTTACTTGTTCTTTTTCCCCCTCCTCCCTCCACCCCCAGAAGGCCATAGTAAACTTTAGATATGTTTCTCTATAGCTATATATACATACCCTACCCCACCCCCACCCCCAGAAGGCTACAATAAAGTTTAGATATGTTTCTCTAAAGCTATAGCTATATATACACATATACGTAGATTCTACTGCTGATCTTTTTATGTATGTGAATATCTTGTTTCTTATACCTCCTATGTCCTCTACTTTACTTCTACCCACTACCTGGACCTCCTATGACTTGCCTACCTCCTCCCCCCAAGGATCCTTCCCTTATCCTCCCATTCCCATAAATTTAAACACCCTTCAATATCCCTATTTTATCTATTCCCTCTAAAGATCTCTTATCCTCTCCTCCTCCACCTGTTTTATTTCTTCTGAATTTAGAAGACTTTTATACTCTTCTAAATATATATAGTTCCTTCTTAAACTCATTCTCGATGAAACTAAGTTACCACAACTATCAGCCCTCTTTTCTCATCTAATTCCTCTCTATAAATTCGTTCTCTGACACCTTATTTGAATAAAATAATTGCTCTTTTAAACTATTCCTAAATGGTTTTACTTTTTAAATTCATATCATACTCAGGTTTGCCCCAATGTTTCTTATGAACTACTCAATTATTGATAAGAATCTTAGAAACACTATATATATATATATATATATATATATATATATATATATATATATATATATAGTAAACAGTCTGTCCTTATGGATCCCTTATAATTGGTCTTTATTATGTACCTTATATTTCTCTTGGTTCTTGTATATTGAATCTTTTATAAAGTTCAGGATTTTTGTTAACAAAGTCTTGAAAGTCTGAGAGTTTATCAAATGTCCATTTTTTTTTCCCATTCCCATTCAACTTAACTTTGCAGGGCATGATATTTTTGGCTGGAGGTCCAATTCTTTTGTTCTTCAATGTTGTGTTCAAGACCTATAGTCCTTTACTGCTGCTAGGTCTTATGTAATTCTACTTGTGGCACCATGATATTTAAATTGTTTTAATATTGATGTTTTTTAATATTTTTCCTTGAGCTGGGGATTTTAGAATTTGACTATGATATTCCCATGAGTTTTCCTCATAGAATCTCTTTAAAAGTGGTGATTGATAGATTTTTTCTGGTTCTACTTTCCCCCCTTGTTCTAATGCTTCAAGACAATTTTCTTTAGTTATTTCTTATATTATTGTATCAAGATTCTTTTCTTTATTGTAACTTTCAGTTAATCCAATTATTTTTATATTTTCTCTTCTTGACCTATTCTCCAAATCTGTTCTCTTTCTTACATTTCACTTTCTCTTCTATTTTTTCATTAGTCATATTTTGTTTAATTATTTCTTGATCTCTTACAATTCCACTGGCTTTACTTTGCCCAATTCTAATTTTCAAGGTGTCATTTTCTTCCTTAGGACTCTGGATCTCCTTTTCTAATTGGTTGACTTTTCCTTTTTCTTGGATTATTCTTATTTTCTTTTTTAGTTTTTCCTCCACCTGTCATTTGATTTTAAAGTCTTTTTAAAGATCTTCTGTGAATTCTTTTTGGGCAGGTGACCATTTGACATTACTCTTTGGAGGTTTCTTTACTTCAATATCCTCCTCTGAAGATGAACTCCAGTCATTTATATTCCCATAATAGCTTTCTATGGTTGGATTCTTTCTCCTTTGCCCGTGCATTTTTTGTGGCAATAACTTAATGATTTTAATCATCTCTAGCCCTGGAGTATGGAGAATGGTGCCTCTTTCCCCAGAACTTCAGTTCTCCCCTCTGGGCTGAAACCAAGGCCAAACCTTCAACCTCCTCTAAGTGCCCATAGCCAGAGGCTTTCAAGTCCACTGCTTCTGCACTCACAGGGAGTGTGCTAGTTCATTCTTGTCTTTCCCCCTCCTGGCCTTGTATCACAACTGGGTCTGGCATTCCTTGTCAACAGAGGCTTCCTCAATCTTCCCAGGCTCAGATGCCCAACTCCCCTCACTATCCCAGAGTAAAAGTTCCTGTGGCTGAGGCAGCTTCTCAAACCAACCAAACCCCAGACCTTGCCCTTTGTTGTTTAAGAGGCTTGCAGATTGCTGTTAAAATGGAATCTAGCCTGGAGGCATTTACCCTTCAAAGGGATACCAAATCTCTTCCTGGGATTTTTCTTCTGATCTTCTCAAATTGTCTCTGAGGACTCCTGTTCTTATTTATCTCCACTCACACTTTATTCACCCTAAGGTGCTATTTTAACTCTTTTGTGGGGGAAAACCTCTAGAGCATGGAATTTTCTGACATATTCTGCCATCTTCCTAGAATCCTCCCAAGAAAGGCAAATTAAAACAACTATGAGATACCAACTCACACCTATCAGATTGGCTAATATGTCAGAAAAGGAAAATGATAATTGTCGGAGGGGATATGGGAAAACTGAGACACTAATACTCTGTTGGTGGACTTGTGAACTGATTCAGCCATGCTGGAGAGCAATCTGGACTATGCCAAAGGGCTATAAAACTGTGTGTGCCCTCTGATCCAGCAATACTAACATTAATAGTTTGTATCCCAAAGAGATACAAAAACAGGGCAAAGGCCCTACTTTTGCAAAAATATTTTAGAGCAGCTCTTTTTGTGGTAGCAAAGAATTGAAAATTGAGGGGATGTCTCTCAGGGAATAGCTGAATACATTGTGGCATATGATTGTGATGGAATACTATTGTGCTATAAGAAATGATGAGCAGGTTGGTTTCAGGAAAACCTGGAAAAACTTACATGAACTGATGCACAGTGAAGTGAGCAGGACCAGGAGAACACTGTACACAGTAACAGCAATGTTATATGATGATCAGTGTGAATGACCTAGCTATTCTCAACAATACAATGATGCAAGACAATTCCAAAGGACTCATGATGAAAAATTCTATCCCTCTCCATAGAAAGAACTGATGGAATCTGAATGCAGATCAGAGCATACTATTTTTCACTTTATTTTCGTGAAGTTTTTTTTCTGTGTTTTCTTTCACAACATGAGTAATATGGAAATATGTTTTGCATGATTGCATATGTATAACCTATATCAAGTTGCTGACTATTTCAGGGAGGAGAGAAAGAAGGGAATAGGGGAGAGAATTTGGAACTCTATATTTTTTTAAATGATTGTTAAAAAGTTTTCACATGCGATTGGGAAAAAGAAAAAAAAATAAAAGTTTAATCTGCATTATTCATGCTATTAATATTATAATTAATATTAGTGGATTTATTATTAATACCATAATAATTATATTAATAATTAATAATAACATGCTTAGACAATTAACAAATAAGTCATGATTTGTAGTGATAAGATGTATATGTTGTAGCAGTAACTACATTGGCATACCCAGAATAGCTGCTAACACAGGTTCTTAGATCTGCTTTACTAGGAAAGATAGCTGTTTAAGGGGTTAACAACCTTTTTCTTAATTACAATCACTAGTTCAAGGGAAAAGTCAGCACCCTGAACCTCAGAGAAAATGCAAACAGAGAAAATAGAAGCAGAGGAATAAAGACCAGACAGGGCTCAGACTACCCGAATCAACTATACACTTTATATACACTCCTGAATCAAGAGAGCCTTTACTTCAGAGCAGTTGAGAGCTCTGAACAGACAGCCACTGAGAATTTCGACCAGGGCATCATGAGATCCTTCTCATAAGGGAGCCCCCAAAGCAAAATACCAACTCAGAGTGTATATACACTTCTCAGAAGGCACCACAACTCTCAGTGACTCAGTGCCTAATTAGAAATTAACAAAAGGTGTGAACCTCCCCTAAGTAAGCTTCCCTTAATGGGCTCCATGTGAGGCCTATTAATGGGTGAGGAAGATCTTAAATCCCATTTACACTGAACATTTAAAAATTAACTCTTGCAATCTGGTTAGAGTTGGCTCCAGCATACCCTTGGTGTCCAAGTACTATAATCACCAAAATTTGAACTGAGTGTGAAGTTTTGATTGAGTGGCAGAAAGGTTTCCAAATCCATGAGGTAAAGGGAGGGTCTAGAAGTGACAGTAGAAAGAAAATATTCTCACTGCCTGCTCCTTCCAGAACCAGTTTGTCTAGGGTTATAAGAGGAGGTACAGCTATTACTGGAGGGAATAGCTGATGAATCAGCATCATGTGAGGGAAGCCAGGTCTCAATGAGAGCTAAAAGATGGAGAGAATGTAAGAGAAAAAAGCCCGTGATAAAGAGGAGTTTGTTCACTACGGAACTGAGATTTTAGAAGGTACAATAGAAGGGGTATGGACAGCTGGAGTGGGATACAGGCAATGCAGGGCTGAGGAATACAGGGATTAGAGAATTAGACAAAGGGTTTAGGGACATTTTCTTCTAAATTATCAGTGATTGGTTAGTACGAGCTAGGAAAACAAACAGGAGAAGCTATAGAGGTGATAGTGGGTGGTAAATGAATGGTAAGAAAAACAATTTCTAAGGAATGTTGCCAAGAGTGTTGATTGGCAAGGCCTAGGTCTTGTTTTGGGTCAGCCTGGGTGGCAGTTGTTCCTGCTACTCTTTAGGGCGGCTAATGAAGGTGAGGTAGTAGGGAATAGAAGGCATTTTGTCCCTGGTTGGAAGAGGATGTGATTGGCCAGGACTAAGGGTAGAAATGACCATAAAAAAAGAAAATAGACAAAATCAATTACATAAATTTTAAAAGCCTTTGCAAGTGTAAATCAGTGCAGGCAACATTAGAAGGAAATCAGTTTGCTAGGGAAAAATCTATAGAAAGTATTTCCGATACAATATTGCTATTCAAGATATATGGGGAAATGATAGAAATATATAAAAATGAGAGCTATTTCCCAATATATGAGTGGTCAAAACATATGAATAGAACATATCCAGATATGTTATCAACAAATATGTGAAAGAATATTTTAAATAAATTGTTTCCAAATTGGGGGTTAAAATTGGTCTTGCCCCCAAAGGATATGTAATGGGAGAAAGGATCATCTCCCATCTTCCCTATAAGATATAATTGTGAAGCTTATCTGAAGTACGACCACACCTACTTTTAAACCCTTTAACTCTCTCACTCTGACCCTTAACTTTACTGAGAAAGCAAATATCCTTCCCTCTTCTGAGTCAAAAGTTGGACCTTCAGGTCAGTTATAACCCAACTGCTAACAGAGTACCATTACCTAAGTTGCACACATGTTATTAGAAAAATATCTTCTTCTATCATTCCAGCATCCCTGTCTTCTGCCCTTCAGATCATCTCCTCCACCAGAAAGCATGCCCTGAAGGGCAGCCTCTTATCTGGGATGGTACCTGGTAAGAGTCTCATCTCCCCTCTTTTCTTTTTGGACAGGACAGGAATGGATGAGTTGTGTCTTCATCATCTTCATCAAATATCTCATTATTCACTATTATTATTGCTACCACCATCCTTCCAGTCTTCTAAGTCCATACTGACATTTTCAAGTCTTCACTGACCTCCCAAAATATTTCTGTCTTGATAAAATCTCTTACATTTATCCCCTTCTTACATGTTTAACATAAGTAAAACTCTACAGATCTTAAAGTATTGTAAAAGGGTTAGTTATCACTCCTTTTCCTTCTCTTTCTCCCCAAATAGCTACCACTGTAGTTCAGGCCATGATCATCTTCTGCCTAGATTCTATAATAGATAGGAAATCCAAATGGGTATCCCAATGACCCCCATTTACCAAGTCATCTACAAGTCTGCCTCTTTCAAATGGGCCTTTTTACTAAGGTCTATTTTTTTGCTTTTGCTTTGTCTGAGATAATGGTGGCTGAATTAGGGCAAAGAAATCTCATTTTGTTAACCATCTACTGACTTATAAGTGCCATATTTCTTTCTAAAACTGAACCTGAACTAACAGGATGCTGGTTTTAGGTTCATCTCTAACATCAACAAAGCAATTTTCTTGAAGCACATATTTGACAGTGCCATTCCCCCACTTAATAAACTCTTGGGGTGTACAGGTATTCAGGGAAGACTAGTCCCTCTGGTGTGAGGGATTGCTTGCCCCTTTCAGGACTGCTTTCCACCTTTGGTGTCCACCTGCCACCAAACTCTCAGCTGTGACTCCAAGAAATTGTAGTATGCACAGCAGCCACTCCCTGGTAAACCATTTTGACAAATGAGCTAAACCATGTTGAGGGTAACTGAGGGGCCTCAAACCCATTGATAAGTTAAGGGGGTGTCTACCTCAAGCTCGTGAAGACATTCCTTGCTGGAATGGGTGGATGTGAACAACTTGTTCCAACAACCATGAAGATGGCTGAGGTAAGCACTATGGCCCACTTATATCTTGGTTAGCCATCAAAGATGCCAAGGTCATCCACTGCATCCTGAGCTATCACCAGTCATTTTGACTTTATCTTGCCACTGGACTCAGATGACTCGGGAAGAGAGTGAAGCAATGACTTTGCATAACTCTGCCTCACTTAAATTCAATTTATGCACAAGTCAAAAGACTTCACCCATACTATTTTACCCTTTTTACCTACTACAAAGTCCTAAGGTAACCTGGGCAAGTGATGAGGCAGCAGGTGTGGATACACTGAGAACTGTAGTCAGAATGCTGTACACAGATGGCCCAGGCCATAGGGTCATCTTTTCACCAGTCTGAAGTGGCAGTGGGATTTGGCAGTCCCCTGGGTGTCTGAGCAGCCTTTTTTAAGGACTGGACTGCTCACCTTCTAGCATGGGTAAAAGGCTAGAAAAGGTGCCCTAAAAACTGTCTGCTTTACCCAACCCTTGTACAAGGAATGTGCCCATACTTACTGACAACACAAAATCCAGTATACCTGAAAGACAAATATCTCTTTTTGTCCTACTGAAGGTGGAGCTGGATAAATATTTCAAACAAGTTATATACCATAAAGAAGACTTGCCACCATGGGTGCACCCTTCTGGTATGCATCTCTCATCCTTCCCTTAGCTCTAAGCAACCCAAATTCTATCCTGGTTGTGTTATTGTTCCTATAAATATTTGGGGCAGCTAGGTGGCACAGTGAATAAGAGAGCCGGCCCCGGTGTCAGGAGACCCAGGATTGGTTTTGGCCTCAGATACTTGGCACCCACACAAAGATAACTGGCTGTGTAACCTTGAGCAAGTTACTTAACCCCAATTTCTTTAAAAAAAGAGAGATAAAAAAAATTTTAATTTACTTTAACAGAAAAAAAAGAATTTTTAAAAAGGTAAATTATTTCATAAATGAAATGAGAGAACAGAGAGAAAGAATTATAAAAGCATTTAGAGTCTGTATACAAATAAAAAGGGTATCTTATAACTATTAAAAAATGGAGGGCGGCCAGGTGGCTCAGCGAGTAAGAGCACCGGCTCCAGTGTCGGGATGACCTGGATCAAATCCGGGCTCAGATACTCAGCACCACACCCAGAAATAACTGGCCGTGTAACCTTGAGCAAGTTACTTAACCCCAATTGCTTTAAAAAAATGAATTGGAGGAAATTATCAGAAATCATTTCCCCCAATAATATGTTAACATACTTTAGGGAAAATGAAAATTTATAAAAACATAAAATATGCTAAATAACCCAATATCAGAAACAGACAATAAAAGAAGCCATAAACAATCTCTCCCCCTGCTAAAAAAAAAAATCCAAGTATAGATGGGTTTGAAAGTTAATTCTATTAAATTAAAAGAACAATTAATTTCAATTTTATACATACTGGTTGCAATAAGAAGAAAAGAAGGCATCTTTCTTATATAATATGTTCTTGATAGCTAAACCAGAAAGAGATAAAATGAAAAAAGAAAAATTAGGGACCAATATCCCTAATTAACATTAATTTAAAATTTTAAATATGATTTTCATCAAATAGGTTTCAACAACATATTAGAAGAATTATAATCAGTTTGGCTTTATACCAGGAATACAGAGCTGGTTCAACATAAGGATGACTATAAATGTAATGTCATGTTAGTGGTAAAAATAATAAAAAATTATGGTTATGTAAATAGATGATGAAAGTATTTTTAACAAAATCCAGCACCTATTTCTAAGAAAAATCCTAAAAAATATAGGAATAAATAAACCTTTCTTTAATATAATAAACAATATCTATTTAAATCAAAGAGTAAACATAATGTGTTTTTTTCAAAGACCTTTCTATTAAGATTTGGGGACAAAGCAAAGATGCCTATTGTCACTACTCCTATTTACAGGGGGTTGGAAATGCTAGCTAAGGCAATAAGAGAAGGAAGAAAAATAGAAGGAATAAACAAAGGCATAGAGGAAACAAAATTATTGCTTGTCACAGATGCTATATTTTACATTAAATTCAACAAAGGTATGTGTCATAAAATAAATCCACATAAATATTCAGTTTTCTTATAGGTAATGTATGGTTATGAGAGTTGGACTATAAGGAAAGCTGAGCACTGCAGAATCAATACTTTCGAATTGTGGTGCTGGAGAAAACTTTTGAGAGCCCCTTGGATAACACGGCAATCAAATTGGTAGATAATTAGACATTAATTCAGGCTATTCATTGGAAGGTCAAATACTGAAGCTGAAGCTTAAATATTTTGGCCACATAATGAGAAGATAGGACTTATTGGAAAAAAAACAAACAAACTGATGTTGGGAAAGATTGAAGGCAAAAGAAGAAAGGGATGGCGGAGGATGAGATGGATAGATAGCATCATGGAAACAATGAACATGAACTTGGACAGACTCCATGAGTTGGTGAAGGATAGAAGGGGTCTGGCATGCTATGGGTCATGAAGGGTTGGACAAGAATAAACACCTGAACAACCATCACCACCAAGAAAATTCATTAAATTTATACTAAGGATTAAAGGTAGAGTACATGGAGAGGACTATCTGGCATAACCTAGGTATACAAGTAGAAGACAATACAAACAAAGATGAAAAGAAGACATATTTTGATTGTATTCTGTGCAAGGGGAAAAGGAGCAGGGGAGTGGAAGATTTCATCAAGAATAGAGTCCACTCTTCTATCATTACCACAATAATTACCATTATCATGACATAAAGTACAATCATTCAGTAAATCCTTAACTCAATCATCCTTAAGAAGCAAGCCTCCTTAAGGGAGACAAAGTACAAAGGTCAGAGTTCTCTACCCCTAGGTCACATTGTCTTAATCTCTTAGTCAAAAAGTCTTCTTTCTTCTTAATCGGAGATTAGTTTCTAATAATCCTTAATTCAATCATCCTGAAGAAGTACACAGGATGCAGAGTACTCCCACCCTTAGGCCATAGTAAATCATGATCTTCTCAGTTTGCATTAAATATCCAAGGAGAGGTCTTTATATATTGACTCCAGGTTGGCTCTCAGATTCCATGGTTCCTCTTCCATAGTCCCAGCTCCTGCCTGAATCTACCCAACTGTCACCTGGATTAAAGGGCAGGCAGCTCTCAATTCCTTGTCCAGCTCCTTGTCCAGCTCATCTAGTTCCTTGTCCAGTTCCCACTCCATATTGAAGCTTACAGTGTCCAGTTCACCTCAAGTCGTTTACAGTTTCTGTTCCTGGGAAGACAAAGCCACAATAAAGTTCATATACATTGCCAGCACCATCATCAATTCACTTTCTGCCTGATAAATCAAAATAGATTCACAAACAAGGTCTGAGAAATCAACACAAACCTTCAGAATAGTCCCAGGACCTCTGAAAACATCAGTAAGACCCTCCTTCAGGACTTCTGTAAGCAGAAAACAAGAAAATCCTCTTTCAGGGCTTCTGAACCAGCTGTAAGGTCCTAGGGCTTCTGTAACAACAGCAATGTCCTCTATCAGCAAACAAATCTGACAAAGCAACATCAAAACCGACAGACAAGGTACTGGTGCCACAGCCATGCTTCCTCCCAATTCTGCTTTCTCCCTGCCTGGACTTCTCCTTATATATGGACATTAAATTCCTCCCTGTTCTGCCCCTTCCTGCTGCATCAGCGTCTGGAGTTCACAAATTCTGTTTCTTAACAAAGGACTTGATATAATCATGAACAAGCCTTAAAAGAAACTTGAACTGAAACAAGGTGCTAAATAATTAAATAGCTGAAACAAGGTGTTAACTACTTCTTTGCTTGCCATTTCAGAGAACCTATTGTACTTCTTTCAAACTTAGATGAATCTAACAAAAGAGAAGAAACTATAAAGAAGCTAAAGGTTTGAAGAGTATTTTAGAAAAATTAGATACGATAGATCAATAGTGGTTGAGTGAGCATAAAAAGAGGGATACATATATATACATATATAACATATATACATGTGTGTATATACACAGACATATGTGTATACATTTATCTTCATGACACATTTAGAAAAATTGTCCTTGTACCAGGGCATAAAACCCTCACAAATGCAGAAAAGTACACATATTACACATATTCTTTATTGACTAAAATGCAATTAAAAATAATGTTCAACAAAGGGCTATTAAGGAAGGAATTCAAAATTGATTGGGGACTAAATAACTTAATAACTAAATAACTTAATCCTAAAGAACTGGTGGGTTAAGGAAGACATTATATACAGTAGAGATTATTTTATCAAATAAAATCATAACAATGAAACAACATGAAAAAACTTGGGAGATGCAGTCAAAGCTAAGGGGAAAACTTATATCTCCAAATATTTTAATAAAAAAAGAAAGAAAAAATCAATAATTTGCAAGTGTAACTAAAAAAATTCAGAAAACAAAAATTTGAAATATTTCATTTGAACATAAAATTTGAAAATCAAAGAAGAAATGAACAAATTTGAAATAAAAAATTAAATTGATAAACAAAACCAGGGACTTTTGGGGGGGGAATTAAATAGCTAAATCATTAGTTAATTTGATTTTTTAACTACCAGTGTCAAAAAAATAAAATGGAAAATTCACATTAAACAAGAAATAAATGAAATTCTTTGAAAACTCTGTTCACCTATATGACAACAAAACAGGTGTTCATTATCATTGCTTCCCTTTTAGATATTTTTATACAATGCTATCCATAACCATATGACAAAAATAAGTAAAGGCAAAGATTGCTTTTTGCTGATGATAAGATGGTTTACTCAGAGAACCCTGGAGAGTTGTAAATTTAACTAAAACAGTTCATTACTTTAGCAAAGATGTTGAATATAATATATGTCCACATAAAATAGTAGCATTTCTATTTATTTGGAATAAAACCCAGTAGGAAGAAATAGTAAACTCATTCCTTACAAGATAAATATGAAGTGCATAAAATAAATGGGAGTCTATTTACTAAGACACACGGGAATGATATTAATACAACTACAAAATATTTTTTATGGAAATAAAATATTTAAGCACCTACAGTGTGCCAGAATCCATGCTTAGAGCTTGACAAATATCATCTCATTTTATCTTGACAAGCCTGGGAAATAGGTGAAATTGATTATCACCATTTTGCAGATGAGTAAATTGAGTCTCACAGCTAATATCTGAGGCTGGATTTGAATTTAGGTCTTCCTGACATGAGGGCCAATGCATTGTTCCACCGAGTTTGCAGGTGAAGAGTACGCTATAACTATGCCAGTGCTTTTGGACAAGACAATTACAGACAAGAAGACTGTAAGCTTAGAAAGGTTGGAAGAGATATCTGATATTCAGATGTAGGTGTCTATTGCAGACTCGGATGCAGATAAAGCTACTGAGCCAGTACAGTCCTAAAGAGTGAGCTGCTTGACCCAGACCAGCAGTGGATCAGCTCAACAGCAAAGAAATTGTCTTATAAACAAGGAGGCAACTTGTCCACCGGATACACTACATCTAGAAGTAAACTTTTGGGGGAGTAATGCTTTGTAACTTTAAGCTTGAGTCCACTTTCCCTAGGAATCATGGTAGGGAAGGGAGAATGTTCCCTAAGTTCAGTGGGATATCCTTGTACTGTGGTTCTTGCCATATATTTTCAGTAAATATCCATTTGTAAATGTTAATTTATGTTCATTGGACATGTGGAAGCCTATTAAAATATTTTGTTGAAAGTGAAAATATTAATAAAAATATTTTCTCCAAAAGCCCATTCCAGACTCCTAGGTCTAACCTCTTATAAAGGTGAGTGATAGATCAAGACAGAAGAACAGAAAGAATTTTCTTAGAGATATATAACAAAGATGAAAACAAACTTTTTAACAAAAATGACTTGTTTTATTTACATCACTGTCTTCCAGTTCCAAAGTTATTTAGTCATTGACTCATCTAAAGGTAATTTCCTCTTCACCTGTCCACCAGAAGTGATTAACAGGCTAGCACCAACTCTATTTCATTGAAAAAGATTAACCTATCTATGAAAGAGAGAAGATCCCTTTATGAACTCTGGGAGGGAAGAGACTTGGTTCTATACTTTAAGATATCTTATCCTTGTTCAAGATTCCTGTGGTATTACCTGAAATTGTCTTGTGTTTAAGGGAATGGAAGATTATGCCAGTTTGGACATCTTTCTATAGAAACTAAAGATAGCCTGGATATAGAGTAAAATAGAATGGTTTCAAGCAGACCAGAACCTAAATAGAAGAATATGGTTACTGTTAATATTACTTTGACAGTTATCAATGATATAAAGGAAATACCAACTGGCAAATTGCTATCTGGGTGCTAATCAATTTTTCTGACTTCAAGTCCAGTACCTCATATATTATGCCACCTAGATACTTGTCATTTGTCAGAAATACACATATGCAAATGCTTCACAGTTGGTGTGAATCACTGCACAATTTGCCTACTCTCCATAAGTTTTTTAGCCTGGATTTTTTATACTATTTGTGAATGTTTACATTTCTTTCCTAAATGCCTGGTTAAAATACATGCAACCAATGATCATTTCTTACCAACTTCATCAACTTCCTTTTCTTATATTCATCTTCTTACTGCACAATAATATTTGATTACACATGTATGTTGCAGGTTATTCATCCATTTACCAACTGATGTGTACACACTTAATTGTCAGGTTTTGTTTTGGGTTTTTTTTTTTTGCTACCACAAAAAGTGCTGCTATAAATATTTTGGCATGTCAAAACTTTTATTTCTGTGTTGGACATCCTTGAGATATGTCCAATAGTAGGATCACTAGATCAAAGATACAATTATTTTTCTTGTATAAGGGGGAAAGGTGGTTAAAATGGTGAGAACTGTGGTTAGGACGATTACAGCTGAACGGAAGATCAATTTAAGTGGGGAGAGATTTGTGGCAGGGAGAAAAACCAGGAGGCTATTGCAATAGTCTAGGCATGAGGTGAAGAGGGCCTATGGCAGTGTTAAAGAAAAAGAGGTGTAAACAAGTATCATTATGAAGATAAAATTGACAGGCATTGGCAGCAAATCGGATGTGGGAGGGTTAGAGAAAGTGAGGAACTGATAATGACATTTAAATTGTGAACCTGGGTGACTGAAAAGATGGTGGTACCCTCAAAAGAGGGAAATTAGGAAGAGTAGAGGGTTTTGGGGAAAAGATAATGAATGCAGTTTTGGACTTATTAAGTTTAAGATGTCTACACAGTATCCAGTTCAATATGTCTGATAGGCAGTTGGATATGCAAGACTGGAGGTCAGGAGAGTTAGGGCTGTATAAGTAGATTTAAGAATCATCAGCATAACATAGAAATAATAAAATCCATGGGAGGTGATGAGATCATTGTGGGTCATGGCACATAGATTAGCAGGCATGATCTGGATGAAGATCTAGCAAAGGTGTTGTCAGAAAGATAGAAGGAGGGGCCAGCTAGGTGGCACAGTGAATAGAGCATGGACCCTAGAGTCAGGAGGACCTGAGTTCAAATTTGGCCTCAGACACTTAACACTTACCAGTCATTTGACCTTAGGCAAGTCACTTAACCCCAATTTTGCCCTGCCTTCCCTCTCCAAAAAAAGACCAGGAAAAAAAAGAAAGATAGGAGGAGATCCAAGAGAATTAATGTCACAAAAACCTAGAGAGAAGATTGTATCAAGAAGGTAATTGAGAGTGTCAAAGGTTTTAAAGCTATCAAGAGGAAAGAGGATTAAGAGAAAGTCATTAGATTTGTCAATTTAGGGATCATTAGCAACTCTGAAGAAAAGATTTTTGGTTGAATGATGAAGTGGGAAGCCAGACTATATAAGGTAGTGAGGAGAGAGGAAGTGAGGGAACCTATTGAACAACCTTTTCAAGAAGCTTAGCCAAAAAGGTAGGAGAGATAAGGTATGATAGCTAACTGGAATGGATGGATGAATGAATGAAGTGAGGGTTTTTTATTTATTACTTTTTTACATTTTTAATTTTTATTTTATTACATTATGTAGGATGGGGGTAGGTAATTTTTATTTATACGCGGTAGGGAAGCATCCAGAGAGGTGGACGATAAGTGAGAGTTTCTTTTAAACAACATATTCTAGGGTTTTTTTGTTTTTGTTTTTGCTTTTTGGAGGGGAAGGGCATTTGGAGTTAAGTGACTTGCCCAAGGTCACATGGCTAGTAAGTGTGTCAAGTGTCTGGTGCTGGATTTGAACTCAGGTCCTCCTGACTTCAGGGCTGGTGCTCTATTCACTGTGCCACTTAGCCACCCCCACTAGGATTGTTTTTTAAACCACTCACTATCTGCTCTGTTCTATGGGAGAGTGTAAAGATAGAGTTTGAGAAAGCTGATATAGAGTGAGATGGTCATTAGGGAGGTCTAAAAACATCGCCTTCCTGCAGTGAGGCCCCAGTTATACTATATAACATTAATTTGTAGTGAAAAGAACATAGTTTCATGATCTTCTCTCTTTGTTTGGTAGCACTTGAGTAGTGAATGGTGGCAATAACCCCAGGCTGAGGCTTAGCAAGGCAAGATCAGCTATAAGGAGAAAAGAATTCAAGAGAAAAAGACAGTATAGAGTCACTAATAGGTTAAGATGGATAAGGGAGTAGCTAGTGTAGGCGTGATGGCCTGGGAAAGAACTGAGGGGTTGAGGGATTGGAAATCACAGTGAGGATGAAGAATAGGGGTTGGTGTTGCTAGTTAGAGGGAATGGTGGAATAATAACAGAATGTGACCAGAGAAGGTAATTTTAGAGCTCCTGAACATGAAAGCAGAGCATTTGTGGATGGTGGCAAGATCAAAGGTTTGACCATCTGTGTAGCTAAGGTGGAGTGAAAGAGTAAGTCAAAGAGAACAAGTTAAGAACTTAGAGGGGAGGCTGTTTGAGGGAGGATCAATATATATATTTCGAAGTCCCCAAATATGAGGGCAGGAGTTGAAAAGGAAAGACTGTGAGCCAGGCACTGTACTCATTCAGGAAAGAAGGGGAGTGTCCTGGAGGTGGGTAAGACAACAGTTACTGGAATTTTGATTGTGTGGTAGTTGTGGATTGAGTGAATCTCCAAGTGGAGTTTACCGAGTAATGGAGGTAGAGGAAGAGCCTGGAAGTGGAAACGGGGAGTGAACTTCTCCACTTCAACCAGTGGGCTGAGAATGAGTGAAAGTGCAGGCCAGGGTGACTGTATCATCAGGGAAACAAGTTTCAGTGAGGGACAGAAGACAAAAAGAAGGTGAAAATAAAAGTTTTAAGATGAAATCAAGTTTGTTGACTTTGGAACATGTAATCCATAGAAGACAGCGGAAAGGGTAGGTAGCTAAAGGTAGTGGGACAGTGAGGATGGAGTGAAGAAGATGGGAATAAGGGAGCAGGCATTGGGGATAAAGAAAGGTTTGACTAATGATGGCTTGGGGTTCAGGATCCCTGGGATGGGGAGAATATGACCAATGGGAGCTTGTTAATCACTGTAGGATGAGTTCAGGAGGGTGATGTATTTCCCACCAGCTTCCAAGTTTGGATTAAATTCCATTATCATCACCCCCCCCCCCCCCAGGAAATTTGTCATCATGGAGATTGACTCAGCTTTCATACTCACACTTCATCATACCCTCAGTTGCCTCTGACCCTCTGATAGAGGGCAGAGCAAAAACCAAATAAAAATCTCTCCCTCAAACCTCCACTTAAAGACAGCTCAGAAGCCCAGCCTTCATCTTCTCTCCCAAGGAAGCTTCATGCTGGCCAAGAAGCAACGGTTTGGTTAGCACTGAACGTGGAACAACTGATTGGTTTAACATCGGAAAAGGAGTATGACAAAGGCTGTCACCTGATTAAACTTACAAGCAGCTTTTGTTGTTGTCTTTCAAGCATGACCAAATATTTGTGACCCCATAGACTATAGCATGCCAGACCTTTTTGCCCTCCATATCATGCAAGATGCCATACTGGATGAATCAAAACCCAGAATTAAGGCTGCTGGGGGAAATATCAACCATCTCAGATAGGTAGATGATACCACTCTGATGGCAGAAAGGGAAGAGGAATTAAGAAGCCTCTTGATGAGGGTGAAAGAATTTTTTTTTAAACTGGCTTGTATATCAACTTTCTGATGATTTAATATCCACCTTATTATCATGTTTAAACTATACATAGCAATAAATATTAAAACTAAACAGTCACACAACATTGACAAACAATACCACACAGCAATAGCACAAATTTAGAACAGAAAGTTTTCTGTTCAGAAAGTAGGAACATTCAACTGTCAATATAGTTTAAAAACAGGCAAAGCTGTTTGTGTGTGTGGAGGGTAGGGGGGAATCCAACCAGAATGAAATATTCTTAGTTCTGCACGCACAGAGCATTTATTAAAAGTTTAACATGTGTAAAGCACTGTGTTAGGTCCTGGGGATACTAATGGAATAGGTAGTCCCGCCTTTCAAGGAGCTCACATTCTAATAGATGAAACAGCATATGAAGATTTTAGCAGCAAGTCAGATGGAAAGGTCCCATGGTCTGTAAAATACAGCACAGCAAATGCCCCTTTCATGATATTATTTCTACTGATGTAATATCAGTTTCTGACGTGGAACCATTTGACAATGCCAAGAATTTTTTTTTTTTAGAGGAGGGAAAGGCAAGGCAATCAGAGTTCAGTGACTTGCCCAGGGTCACGATGCTAGTGTCAAGTTATCTGGTGCTGGATTTGAACTCAGGTCCTCCCGACCTCAGGGGCCAAAGACTTTGACTGCAAGAGCTTTCCTATATGGGTCTTCAGTATTTGTGGTTGTAGCATCTGTAGGAGCAACTGTCAGGTTGTATATCTCCACAAGTTTTTCCCAGGAAGATGGCTGAGTGTATTGGGTCCAAACCATTACTATTCCCTGGGCTCTCAGATTTAGGGTCCTGGGTTGTTTCCATAGGAGGCTGAGGGGAGAAGGTGATCAAGATGGTAATGGTGGTCTGACTTGCTTGGCACATACTGTCTCCTATATTTCCCTGCTGCTTCAGGTAGTTTGGCTTGCCAGCCCTGTGATTAACAATTGGGAAGAAAGACTCCTTCTCCACAGGATCTTCTTCCTCTTAAAAGAGCTGTGAAGGCTGCAATGGAAGCAAGGCAGATGGTCTGAGGAGTGGTCTCTCCTAGGGCTCCTGTGTTTCTCTGCCCTTACAGCCATTGGTCAGCAGTTTTTTTGGGGGGTGGGATGGGGTTTGACTGAAAGCAGGGCTGGTGGAAACCATTATTATTTCCAAAGTTCTTGGGTTCAGTGTCTTAGGCTATTTCTATCGGGGTCTGAGGGGAGATGGTAGGTCAAAGTAGTGGTGGTTGTGTTTCGACTACCCTGGCGCATGCTGCCTCCTGTCTCTCTCCCAAGTGGCCTTCTTGCACTGGCTGGGCAGGTTTGCCTGCTTTGTGTGTGGCAGCTGCTTGCCAGTGTGGATAACTCATCACAGCTGT
The DNA here is from genome assembly GCF_028583685.1 of Petaurus breviceps papuanus. NCBI lineage: Eukaryota > Metazoa > Chordata > Mammalia > Diprotodontia > Petauridae > Petaurus > Petaurus breviceps. The sequence continues at coordinate 28,474,570 of NW_027187361.1, forward strand.
TGCTTTCTGGATGCTAGCTACGTTGTATGGACTCACAACAACATAATTGAGAAACTTTCAAAGACAGAAGATAGTTTTAATTTTATTCAGATGCCCTTCATATAGGTCAGGTATATATAGTCTACCTAATTCTTCCTTTCCAATATGGACATCTATTAGCTTTTCCAAAAAAAGAGTGAGGCCTAGCGATTCAAGTGCTGCCAAAGGTAAGCAGTTTGTGGTAAAGTAGTGGGGTGATCTGCTGTCCATTGTCCTGCTTTCTCCTCTCTTCCAGTCCCGTACTCCAGTTCTCTGACTCTAGCACCCTCATGAGCAGTGCTCCCACTCAAGGCACGTTCACCACAGCCTTTGGAGTGACACACCCTGTACAGGTTTTGCAGATCCTATTTGCTAATAATTTTGGGCAAATGGACCTCCTCACTGAGACCCAAAAGAGTAGATATATGTCTCAATGTTAAAACAAAGAATGCATAGTGTTCAGATTATCACAATTAACTGGTCAGGTCCCCTACTAGACAAGACAGTTGATGGATTTAATAGGATTTGCAAAAAGGTCAAGAAATTTCAATAAATATTTCAATGCCCCAAAAGCCCATGATTTTTAAACACCATTATTCTTGTAAACCTATTTTTTTAAGAATCATGGAACTTAATGATGTCAGAATCAACACTGTAGGTGACTCAAATGGCAACAAAAAGAGACAAGTAGGTGGACCTAAGTATGCTGTGCTGCATTACTAATAGTGACTTATGTGTGAGAAGTTGTGTAAGAGACATAATTAGGGATATGTATGGCTGGAAAAGATAATACCAAATAAAGTAAAACAGAAGTCAAGTCTGCATTGGTATTCATTAATCATAAGAAGTAGAGTAAGGCCTTAGGTACACACGATGATTTCTGGAAAGATATGGGCAAGAGAAATGAAGCGAGGTCTGGACTGATGGCAATCTATACATCTGGAGGGAGAACCCTCAGCAATGATTTCACATAGGCATAAGAGGCAAGGTTGAGCCAAGAAAGCTGTCAGTGATGTTCTGACTGCTCCATGCTAATATAATCACTGTTGCTGGTCTTAAGGAAGTTTGTGTAAAGACAAGTGGAATAAAACCTTTCTCCTCTATCCTAGTTTCCAAAAAATTGATAGAATCTCATAGAGTATAAGAAGTCTCTTGGTCCACCTCCCTAAAAATTATAATTTCCTGAAAAATAAAGGGAAGTAGTAACAAATAGAAATGTTTCAGAGGTTGTAACTACCAAATCTGCGTAAACTGGCTGTCTGTGCCGGTTCATGAAGCTCAGAAGCATATCTGATCTAATATTTAGTTGGCAGAATTACTTCATACTGTTTGCGCTGAACTCCTCTAGTCTAAGTAATCCCTGGAGTGGCCAGTACTAAAGGGTGAAAGCTTTGCAGCAAAGTAGCCCTTTAAGTATGTACATGGAATTAAACAGATCCAGGTGGTCAGATTTCAAATCTAATTCTGGATTACCCCTCACGGGACAGCTTCTGAGAAGCTTGGAATGGAATGTCTGCAACTGGCACACGCCAAACCAGTGCTCTCTGGAGGTGAGAATGAAGAGGATTAAACAGTATAAAATCCTGTTCCAGTGGTGTCAAACATGCTGTCTGCAGCATTCAATACAGTGTGAACTATTTTAATTATATTAAACTATACCTGAGAAATATTTAACAAAATAATTAAAAAGACATGTTTTTCTAAGTCAATATGCAGTCTCAGGAATCCTTGTGTATGCTTTAGCAGCTTCCATTTCTAGGAGACTGACACCACCGCTTTTAATCTCGTTTGTGTGACTATTTGCCAATAAAGACTTGTTTTCATTTCTACCCATATTGACAGTTGGGGCCTACCATGTGTACAATCCAGAGCAAAGGTCAGGCAAGATAGAATCTGGGATCCCTAAGGAATATTTGATTAAGAAAAAGCAAATCTAAGTTGGAGAAAGTCTGTGGGAAGAGCATATGACATACAATGGGTAGAGTCAATCTATTTCTCAGTGTATACCTTATTTCCAAAGAACTCTCCTAAAGCAATAGCCTATTGTAAGATTATAGTAAGACTTTTGGGATCTCTGTATAATAGGTTGAATTAAATTTCCACTTCACAGAGACCTTTTATACAGACGTTCAAACTGAAAATGTCTGTAAAAAATACAAAATGCAATGGTACCAATGAAAGCTTAATTCCAATACTAACAAAAGCTTGGAATACATAATAGTTTGAAGCCTTTCCTTCAGTGGACAGATTCACTAATTAGCTGCACCTTAATGTTTTTCTTATCATTACAGACTCAATCGCTATATAAATATAAGCTATCATTATTTCTTCCACTTTAAATGTTGTTATTTTTTACAACTGGATGTCTATCTCTTCAAAGACAGCTCCATGCTCTCAATGAATGTATTCTAGAACACTCAACTGCCTGAACCGCAGCATTATGACAATAGAAAACATTCTTTCCTTTGACTTAATTGCATACTGCGACCCTGCTGGTTGAAATAAAATTATCATCATAAAGTATGAATTGACATGAATTACATCACAGATGGGTAAATCATATTGTTTTGAACAGAAGTCGATTTCATCATTGCTTTCTCAGCAACAATCTAATCATTTTATGTAGTTCATCTCAAAGACTCTAAAGGGTTTTCTGACCCTGCGGGGCCCGAAACTAAGAGGCAACTTCTGGGATCTAGACGGGAGGAGCGATCCTTTACGCTCAAAACACTTTATTGGATGGTTTTTCTTCCATCAACTCTTTTTCTTTCATTGTTAATTTTGGTAAATGATTAAGACAAATATTGGCTTTTCTTGTGCCAGGTCCGTCACTTCAGAGTTTTGTTCCAGCTCTGTCCTCATCCCCGTGTGGAGCTCGCCCGGACTCCACGAGGTCCGGGCGGGACCCGCCGCACTGCGTCCCCGTGTGGAGCTCGCCCGGACTCCACGAGGTCCCGGCGGGACCCGCCGCACTGCGTCCCCGTGTGGAGCTCGCCCGGACTCCACGAGGTCCCGGTTGGACCCCCCCACTGCGTCCCTGGTGAGCAGCGTGTCCAAGAGCTCGGACGCACCGAAGGGTCTGAAGCCACGAAGTAGGAGGCTGAGTGGTCTTGAGTGGTGACTCATCCACGAGGACAACTGTGTGTTCTTTCCGTGGTCACTATGGACATCAGGGGCTTTTAGTTAAAAACTGTGAAATAGCGGCCTGGCTGAGACTACGTGACCATGTGTCTTTCCCGGTGTTTTAAGACTTTAAAAAAGCAGTGAATGAAAAGCATCATGTGAAAGGCAAGGCCTTCCCTCTAATCCAGGGGACACCGAAGGCGCTTTACCCGAGACAGACCATGGGAGCCAAGCCACAGCGCGTCAGGTGAGGCCGTGGGCCTTTACCCCAAGGGCGTGGGCTTCCGCGCGGCCGCGTCCCCCAGGCTGAGGGTGCCGAGCGCGGACCCGGGACAGGCAGGGCTGGGTCCATTAAGAATAACGTATTTATCTCACTCTGGTTTTTTATCATTTCAGGAATTTATTATTCGTGAACAGTCATGAAAAAATGCTCAGCTTCCGAGAACTTTGAGCAGTGACACCCCAAGCCTCTACGTCCGCTGACGGACTCGGTCACGGGCCCAGTCCGGGGGGGCTGGAGCGGTTCCTGTGCCCCCCCGCCCCCACGGAGCGTGCCGCCACGAACGCAGTCAAAGCATAGCTGGGCTGTGGGTTACTTAGGCCGCGCCTCCGCAGCCCCCCCCCCCCCCCCCCCCCCCCCGTTGCAGAGAGGTGGGGGGGGGGGGAGCGGACAGTCAAGTTTAGAAAGCGGCCCCCCCATCCGGCTCCTGTCACACCCGAACCTGCCTGGAGACGTTTCTAGGTGAATTCCTAGAAAGAAGGGCGGCGCGCCGGGGCTTCCCGGTGAAGTTTGGGAGACGCGGGGGGCGTTGGCGCTCACGGGCGGACAGAGGGAAGAGGATGATCGCGGGCGTCCGTGTCCGTGTCCGAGGGCGGGGTCCTCCCGGGACGAGCCCCGCGGGGGTCTGGGGGGCCGCTGAGAGGGGAGGGGGAGGGGGGAAGGAGCCGGGGCACTCCCAGTCCGGCCGGGACGCGGGGTGTGTCCCGAGGGGCCGCGGCGGCCTCCGAAGTCACAATGTGAGCTCCGAGGGCGGAGGGCGGGGGCAGGGGGCGGCAGGAGCCGCAGGAAGGAAGGCCGGCCGGCCCGGGACAGGCCCGGCGGACGCGGGGAAGGCGGAGGGGCCCGGCGGGGCGGCCCGGCGAGAGGCGGGGACGGCCGTTGGGGGCGGGGAGGGGCAGGAGGAGGACAGCGCCATTCCGGACCCGGCCACTCCCTCCTCCTCGCCCGTCAGCCCCGCCGTTCGCTCCCTCCCTCTCCGTCTCCCGGAGCTCAGCTCGGCCCAGTGAGTGACGGGCTTCCGCTCTGCCGCCGCCCGCCGCGGTCTCTTCGGCCTCGGAGTTCCTGCTCGCCCTCTCTTTCCCTTCCACCTCCCCTTTCTCTCCCATGGCCCCGGCTCGTCGGGGCGCCCTGGGCGGGCTGCGCTGAGTCCGGGACCGCCCTTGGGCCCCCCTCCTCTCCCCGCCCCGGCTCTTCCTCTCTCCCTCCCTCCCTGACCCCGGGCGCCTGGAGCCGCCTTCGTCCCCTGCCCGGCCCAGCCGTCCCGGGAGGGGGGAAAGAGGAAGCCAGGAGACCCCGAGAGCCCGCGAGCGACAGGCCGGCCGCCGCTGGGGGAAGGAGGCCGGGGAGGAGCGGGAGCAGCCGCCGCCGCCGCCGCGGGGGCCATGACCGTGGAGCAGAATGTGCTGCAGCAGAGCACCTCCCAGAAGGTAAGCCAGTGGCGGTCCGGGAGGCCGCGCCCCTCCCCCTCCCCCGCGCCGCGCTCCCCTCCCCCGCGGGCCTCTTCTCCGGGCCCGTCTCCGCCTCCCGCTCGTGGTTTCTTTCTTTTTTTTTTTCCTCCTCCCTGGTCCCCTGACCCCTGGACCGGATCACTCCTTTTACCCAGAATTTAGGGCCCAGCGCCGCCAGAGGTGGCCAGCCCCTCCCTGGGCCGGCGCGTAGCTCCGCGGCTGCCCTGGAGGCTGCGGGGCCTGGGGCCCGAGGCGTGCGGGAGCCCGGGCCGGCGCGCCGGCGCTCCCCCCTCGGATTTGTGTTGCCACCGTGGCCCCAGAACTTCCTTCCCAGCCCCCGCTGCCCCTCCGTCCTCCGCCAGCCCGAGGGATCCCGGATGTGTTTGGGGGCCGCGGCCCCGGGTGGAGGGCTGGGGTGTGGGCTTGTCTCGCGTTTTCCCTTTGGAGTTCGTGCTCGTGACGTTTTAAGAAAGAGAGAAAGAACCATTCTTCTGTGTGCGCGGAATTTGGGCGTGAAGGTCCGGCGGCTCCGGGGTATCCCTGAAAAAGGGGGAACCTCCGGCCGATCAGACCCTAGAAATGACCTTTCCACGGAAAGCGGGTCAGAAATGCCGGCCACGAGATTCTGTTTTGTGGGGGGAGGCGGGGAGCGGTGTTTACCGAGCGTCTTCCGTGCGCCTAGAGCTGTGCCTGGGGCATGATCTCATCGTGCAGCTGGGGAAACTGAGGCCGAATCCGACCTCTGTGACCGCGGAGGCCGCCCGGTAAACGAGGCTCGCAGCGTCCGATGGGCGGGGGTAGAGCC
>NW_027187361.1:28480343-28528949 GCF_028583685.1 Petaurus breviceps papuanus
GACCAAGACGTAGTGAAGCACGTGTCTGGTCTCCGCGCTGTGTGTCAGAGACACTGGCTGGTGACCACGCCCCCGGAGCGCGGGGGGGGGGGGGGGGGCTTACCCGGAGGGCGGTGACCCCGCTGACCAGGGGGTCACGCGGTTGCCGGGGCGCGGACCCTTTTAAGTCTCGTCCTGCGAAACCAGAGCGATGCCGGGTTTTGCCTTAGAGATGCCTTGTGAACCTCGAAGCCTCGCATAAATGTCACCTGTTATTACAGTCCCCGACTCCTGCATTCAGAAATAAATGCGTTTGAAGAGACGGTTTAATTCAACTCCTTCATTTTAATGAACCTTTTTGGAAAAGTTGAAATATTGTCGCTGTGCCTGATAATTTTCAGTATATGTCTTACTCTATTGAAGTTGAAAAAGATCGGAGCTTCAAACTGTCTACACACTAAATTTTAGTTATCAACTACTTAACAAAGCTCTGTGGAGGAAAAAGGAAGAGGGGAGATATAAAGAAATAAAGAAGGGGGGGCAGAGCGCACCCGGGGCCCCCACCCTGGTTAGAGTCTTCGTAGTGGGGGGCGATGACGTGGTCCTCATGCTTGCGTTACCGCCGCTGGTGTTTGTTGCGCTCTGAGGCCTTCGGATCGCTTCATTCCGTGCATGGGAACCCTAAGCAGCAGGCGTCCTTGTTGTCTCTTGGCCGTCAGGAGACTGACGTTTAACCCAGCCCAGTGAGTCCGGCCTAGGAAGGGCCTGGAGCCCCGCCCTGCATCCCCAGCGCGCTCCCTGGCGTCACGCACGTGTTCCCGTGGGTTCCTAGACTCATCATCGCCTCCTGGACAAACACGGCGCCTGGTTGCGACACTAACTCCGGGGTTGGGAACCTCCGCGGACACGCTTCTGTCCAGTGTTGCCTTCCGCGTGCCCCTTGTGGTCAGTTTGGGCGGGAATTCCGCCGCTCCCTGTCTCACGCACGCGTGCATCGAGGCCAGGGCCTCTCCTGGATGATGCGCGCCCCGCTCCGAGCACGCGGGCTCTTCTTTGGGGGGGGGGGGGGGGGGGGGGGCGGAATGCCAGGCTGGGCCGGCCCACGGTTCCGTCCCCCTCGTGTCCCGGCCTTCCCTAGCAGCGGTCCCCTTCCCCGTCAGTCACTGTAGCCGGTCTGACGGACCTGGTTTTGATTTCTGTGTCTACAAACCGTCTCTTCCTGCGCTTTGGCCGTTTGTGAATTGGAGAATAACTTGTATTCTCCCCAGTCTGAGAGAGCTCTTTGTCTGTTTGAGATGGAAGACCTTTGTCTGTGGGGCTGTCTGCAACCCCCCCCCCCCCCCCTATTTTTCTGCTTCTGGTCTTGGCTACATTTGTGTTATTTGAATGAAACCTTTTAACTTAATGTATCAGAATTATCCACTTGCTCATACATTGTTCACCTTATCCGCGTTCTTCACATCTTCTTGTAGAATCTTTATTTATGCACCTTTTGACCTTATCTCGGTGAATTGTGTAAGATGCTGTTGTGCCCGATTTCTGCAAGGCCTCTTTCCAGCTTTCCCAAGTTTTTTTTTTTTTAATCAAATAGAGAATTCTTATCCTCAAAACTTGTCGTTACACTTGTCAAATGCTAGGTTGCTATTTTTGCTGTAAACCGTATGTCTCCTCTGTTCTATGGATCTGCCTTTCTATTTCTCAGCCAGTACCAGATAGTTTTGATAATTATTGCCTTAAAATATAGCTTAAGATTTGCATTGCTAAATCTCCTTTAATTTTTTTCCATTAGTTCCTTTGAGGTACTTGACTTTTTGTCCTTCCAAACGAATTTTGCCATTTTTTTCTAGCCTAATAATTTTTTTGTAATTTAGTTGGGACGGTATTAAATATATACATGAATTTTTGGTAAAATTGTGATTTTTTTTTTACATTGACCCATGAACAATTACTATCTTTCCATTTATTGAAATCTGATTTTTATTTATGTATAAAGTTTTTAGATGATTTTGTTCATATAGTTTCTGTGTTTGTTTTGGCAGGTGCCCTCTCAGGTGTTTTTTATTGTGTAGAGTTATTTTAAATGGAGGTATGTCTAGCTATCTCTTCCTGCAGGGTCCTGCTGGTGGTATGTAAGAATGCTGATGATTTATGTGGGTTTACTTTATATCCTGCTATTTTGCTGAAATTATTATTTCGATTAACTTTTTAGTTGAGTCTTCATGATTTTCCAAGTATATCATGATATTGTCTACAGAAAGATAGTTTTATTACCTTTTGCCCATTCTGATTCCTTACGTTTGTTTTTCTTCTCTTATTTCTATTGCTAGGATTTCCAGTACAATACTTAATCATATTGGTGACAGAAGGCATCCTTGTTAAACACCTGATCTTACTGGGAAGGCTTCTAGCTTATTCCCATTTCAAATAATGCTTGCTGATGGTTTTAGGTTTTTTCGATTTATCAATTGCTTCTTAACAATTTCTATCTAAACTTTTTGTTGTTTTTAAAAGAAATAAGTGTTGTCTTTTTTTCAAATGCTTTGTCTGCATCTGTTGATGCAATTATATGATTTTTGTTACTTTTATTATCGATATAGTTACATATGTTAATAGTTTTCCTTATGTTAAATCTTCCCTGAATTCCTGCAATGAATTTGGTCATAATGCACAATCTCTGTAATATAGTACAATTGTTTAGCTAGTATTTTATTTACAGATTTTGCATTCACATTATTTAATGGAATTGCTCTGTAATTTTCTTTGTTTTTACACTTCCTGGCTTAGGTATTGGTATCATAATTGTTTCATAAAAGGAGGTTGGTAAGACCTCTTTTTTTGCCTATTATTCCAAATAATTTAATATCATAATTAGTTAGTCTTCAAAAGTTTGATAGAATTCACTTGTAAATCCATCTGGTCCTGGTGCTTTTTTCTTAAGAAGTTTATGGCCTGTTCAATTTCTTTTTGTTTTCTAAAATCAGGCTATTTAAGATATTCTATTTTCTTGTCCATTAATCTAGGCAGTTTATATTTTTGTAAATATTCTTCCATTTCACTTTATTACATTTATTGGCGTACAGTTGGGCAAAATAATTTGTAATTGTTTTAATTTCGTCTTCATTAGTGGTATATTCACCCATTTCATTTTTAATACTAGAAATTTGGTATTCTTCTCTCCCTTTTTTAATAGCATTAACCAATGGTTTATCTCTTTTATTGGCTTTTTCATAATGCCAACTCCTAGTTTTATTTATTAATTCATTGGTTTCCTTATACATAATTTTATTTATTTCACTGGATTTCAAATTTAGCGTTTAATTGGGAATTTTTAATTTGTTCTTTTTCTAGTTTTTTTTACTGCATGCTCGGTTCATTGGTTTGCTTTTTCTCTATTTTATTGATATAAGCATTTAAAAGATATAAATTTTCCTATGATTGCTGCTTTTGCTGTATGCCATAGGTTATGATTTGTTGTCTCATAAAAATATTTGCATTTTCTTTAATGAAATTAATTGTTACTGTGTCTTGTTCTTTAACCCACTCATTCTTTAAGATTAGGTTTTTTACTCTCCAATTAGATTTTTCCCTATGTCACGTGTAGTTTGTGAGTTGTTGTGTATGGCTGTGTTTCCCTTGAAAATTTGAAATATCCCTTGAGACCTTAATTCGTTTGCTTTGGTGTTGCCACGCAGTTTTGAACTGAGGTCCTAAAGTATTAGGTTTAGTCCTTTGTGCCGTGTTTTTAGAAACGGGATTTTATTAGAACACAGCTAGAGGAGCATGGCTGGAGGACCCAGGCTGGTGAGCAGACTTAAGTAGAGATAGGTTGAAGGAATTGGGCCTGTTGAGCTTGGAGAGTAAGCGACTAAAGATGAGGGTGGGAAGGGTGGGTCACAACACTTGTCTGTAATTACTTACCATGTTAAGAAGGATTAGATGAGATTTGATACTCCTGGTATGTATGACCACTGTCTGATTTCTGGAGAAAGTGAGGAAGGCCCACCTCTGTGTGTTTGCTACATCTTTTGTGATGAGTCATGAGATGGACAGGGTCGTGATCAGCGTCACCGGAGGCACATCCACTTGGACATCACAGAGCAATCTGACTATTTTATGGTAATATTTTCCCCAGTTGACAGCTTTTAAAAATTTGTTTATTCAAACATACTTAAAATTTTATATAATCAAGATTATCTGCTTTACTTTTTATGATTTCTCATATCCCCTGCTTCATGATGAATTTTACTGTAAACTGCATTTGAATTTTTAAATAATGTAACTTTTAATTTTCATTCAGTCACATTGATTTTGAGACATTGGGTTTCCCTATTTTAGTCTCCACTGGAAGTCTGATTACTGACTAATAAATTAGTTAATCCATAAGCATTGTTTGTGCTGTATATTTTTTTCAATCAGCAAAAAAATTTCCTTCTCTCCTGTCCACTCCCTCCCTCCTCAATGAGAACAGAAGAAAAACAAAGCCCTTGTAACAGCCACATAAAGAAAATCAAATTTCTGCATTTGCCATTGTTTCATTCCGCATTCCGAGGCCTTTATCACGTGTTTTATGATTAATATTCTGAAACCGTGATTGGTCATCATGTTGATCAGAGTTTCTAATTCTTTCAAAGTTATTTGTCTTTATCATAATTTTTATAGAAATTGTTCTTCTGGTTTCTCTTGTTCTTCTCTTCACTCTTCATCAGTTCACGTAATTCTCCCTAGAGTTCTCCACAGTCATCCTCATCATTTCCATCACATTTACATGCCGTAACTGGTCCACCTGTACCCCAGTAGATGGGCACCCCCTCAGATCTACATTCTTTGTCATCTCAACAAGAGCTGTGTATATTTTTGCAAATCCTTCGTTAGAATTTGTGTTTCTTAGGACTAATCCCTTAATTTGCCTTCCCCATAATTGCTCCATTTCCCTTGCTCCCTTTTGCTCATATTTTCCTGTAAAATGAAATGTCTTTCTGTACCTAACTCTCTGTGTGTCTCCATCTTCCCTCCTTTGACTTGTTCCACGAAGGTGAGGGTTGAGTGTCAGATACTCCCACCCCCTTCTCCTTATTTGTGTACCCTGATTACATTAGATAATATTTCCAAACTTTCTTCCCCTGTGTACCCACAGTGTATTCCTGTTTCACTCTCTGTTCTCTTTAGATCATCATCAAGACAAAAGAAAAATTCTCAGACCTTGTCTAATTAGGCTCCTTCCGTGACCCTCAATGATGATAGGACTCAGATGACTTCTGGTGATGCTATGACTCGGAAAGGAGACTTTCTTTCTATTTGAAAGTAAACAGACTTCTTTGGCACCTTATTCATGTTTATATTTTTATGTTTCTCAATTCTTGCATTTATAGGTTACGCAGCTGAGAAAATCAAATTGATTCCAGTTTGATAATTGATTCTATTCTGTACCAACCAGCTGCATTTTGTGTAACTTCTTGAATCATATTTCTTTGTCTCTGAGTTAAGTTCAGAAATCCATAATTTAAGAAATTCAGTCTTCCTGTAAATCAGTGTTTCATCTTTGTGTCAAGGAGACCTGTTATCTCTATACCACTAGCTGCTCTCCTTGCGAGGATACAGGTGGACACAACCAATCAGCTTTCCCTAGGGACAAGGAAGAAAATCTCATCCCTTATGCCAATAGAAACCAGATGACTTAATCCCAATTCATCTTCTATTTCTATCCATTTTTCCTAAACTATAAGAGGGTCTTATAAATGCTACCTCAGAGTCTTTTGGAGTAGACTAATATAACCCTTTATAGGTTACTGCTGGCCCTGCCAATAAATTTAACAATTTTGGAACTTTATTGTTTCATTTACCTTAATTTCATTTAGCTCTGGTCTTTTCATCAGAAATACTTGAAAGTCCTTTATTTCATTAAAGATCCATTTTCTCCTCTGTAAGATTATACTCAATTTTGATGGATAACTTACTCTTAGCTGTAAGTCTGTATTTTGCTTCTGAAATAGCATATTCCAAGTTCTCCACTGAAAGCTAAATTGTGTATGAGCCTGAGTGTGGCTCCTTGATACTTGAAATTTTTCTTTTATTCTGGCTTCTTGGAATATTTTTTCTTTGACTTGAAAACTCTGGATTTTGCATATAATGTTTCTAGGAGTTTTCATTTTGGAGTTTTCTTCAGCTGTTGGCCAGTGTATTTTTTTCTATCTTTTATGATATCTTTTGTGACAAGGCTCTTAATTCCCTTTTCAATTTTTTCTTCCATAGCTCTCATTACTTTTCCAATTTTATTCCTTTAGCATTTTCATTTTACGAATAAAAACTGTTTGTGACTCGTTAAAAAAACAACCCAGAACTCTTGGTTCATCTGTTCTGGGAATTCTAGTTATATTTGTGGCCAGGCTGCGTTTTTCTTTGAGGCTTTGCTTGTAGAGATTTTTAGATTTTTGGAGTCATTCTCTTTTTCTGACTCTGTGTCTTGAGCATCCTTGTCATTATAATCGTTGTTTTTTTTTTTTTTTAATCATCTGAGTCTTAGGAAGATTACTGTGGAAGCTGTGTGGTGGATTGAGAAGAGGAGAGACCTGAGGGAGAACAGGGAGACCATTTAGGAGGTGGTAATGGTACTAGAATAATTCTGAAGTTCTGGAGATTTGAAAGCCTGGAATATCTTTTGAATATTCTTTCTTTCATCATCCAACTACATACCCAAACATTCTTGCTCAAAACCTACATGTCCTTACTTTCTATAGTATTCTATAGTATTATTAGTTCCACCCTCAGGCTGACATCTTAGGCCCTCCAGAACCTGCGTCTACTCTGTCCATTCACCTGTTTGATACATGTGTTGTTACTTTACCATCTGGATCCTGGAGTTTTTTGGAGAATTTACTGTGTCCTCCCCCCAAAATGAAACCATTTTATTGACAACAGAGGAAGACTGGGGTGTGTAAATATCCCCAGTTCCTTCAGTTGTTATCAGGAAGTGAAGAGTCATTAACCTGGTTGTAATCTTATTTTCCTTTTAGAAAAAAATTCATTTTAGTTTCCAAATTTTCTTCCTCCCTCATTCTCCCCCATGAGAAGGCAAGAAATGGTATATTCTTAACACATATGAAGTTATGTAAAATAATATTTGGGCTTTAGCCATTGGGGGGAAGCAAAAAAAAAAAAAAAGGAAAAATATACTTCAATATGCAATATGAGTCTGTCACTTCTCTATAGGTAGATACCTTCTTTCATCATAAGTCCTTTGGAGTTGTGTTAGATCACTGTATTGATCCAAGTTCCTAAGTCTCTCATGGTTGATTATCTTAAAAAAAATTTTTTTAGGGGCAGCTAGGTGATGCAGTGAGTAAGACCACTGGTCCTGGAGGCGGGAGGACCTGGGATCGGTTCTGGCCTCAGATACTTAATACCCGCACAGCCAAAAAAAAACCTGGCAGTGTAGCCTTGGGCAAGTTACCCCAATTACTTAAAAAAAAAATAAAATAATTACATTCTTTATTTTATTTTTTAATAATTTATTTATTCTTAGTTTTCAACATTCACATCCATAAGATTTTGTTTTAAATTTTCTCCCCATCCCTCACCTCCCCCCTCCTCAAGATGGTGTGCAATCTGATATAGACTCTACTTATACATTTATATTAGAACTAATGGGAAGAACCAGGAGAAAGAAGAAAAAAAAACTAAAGAAAAGGAGAGGAAATGGTATCCTTTCATCTGCATTCAGACTCCAAAATTATTGCTCTGGATGTAGATAGCATTTTCCATCATGAGTCTTTGGAGTTGTCTTAGATGCTAGCATTGCTGAGTGTCCATCAAAGTCAGTCATCAGACAGTGTGACTGTCACTATGTACAGTGTTCTCCTGGCTCTGCTCTCTTCACTCAGCATCAGTTCATATAAGTCTTTCCAGGTTTTTCTGACGTCTGCCTGCTCATCATTTCTCATAGCACAATAGCGTGTCATTACATTCATATGCCACAGCTTGTTCAGCCATTCCCCAATTGATAAACATCCCCTAACTTTCCACTTCTTTACCACCACAAAAAGAGCTGCTATAAATATTTTTGTGTGTGTGGGTCCTTTTCGGTTTTTATGATCTTTTTAGGGTAGAGATCTAGAAGTGGTATTGCTGGGTCAAAGGGTGTGTTTTATTTGTTTTATTGCCCCTTTGGGCATAGTTCCAAATTGCTCTCTGTGATGGTTGGATCAATTCACAACTCCACTAACAATGTGTTAGCCTTCCAGTTTTCCACATCATCTCCAACATTGATCATTTTCTGTTTTGTCATGTTAGCTATTTCATATGACTGTAGATAATTTTAATTTCTTCCTCTCAAAACTGCCTATTCATATCCTTTGACCATTTATCAATTGAGGAATGACTTGTTTTCTTACAAATTTGACGTAGTTCTCTTACAGATTTAAAAAATGAAACCTTTATCAGAGACCTTGGTTGTAAAAATTGTTTCTCAGCTTTTTCTTCCCTTCTGATTTTTGTTGCATTGGCCTTGTTTGTGCAGAAACATTTCTTTTAAAAAAATATTAATTTATTTTTGTTTTTCAGCATTTACTTCTATAAATTTAAAATTTTCTCCTCCTTTCGCAGGATGACATGTGAATATGATATGATGCTACACATATATTCCTATTAAGCACATTTTCACATTAGTCATGTTGCATAGAAGAAAACAGCAAATGGGAGAGATCATGAGAAAGAAAAAACAAAACAAAACAGAAAAGAAAATAGTATGCTTTCATCTGCATTCAGACACCAAAGTTCTTTCTCTGGATGTGGATGGCATTTACCATCATGCGTGCTTTGGAATTGTTTCACAGGTACTTGTGTTGCTGAGAAGGTCTAACTATTAAAATCAGTCACCACACACTGTGGCTGTTTCTGTGAACCGTGTTCTCCTGGTTCTGCTCACTTCACCCAGCATCAGTTCTTATGAGTTTTTCCAGGATTTTTCTGAACTCTGCCTGTTCATCATTTCTTATAACACAGTACTATTCCATTATTTTCATATACCACAACTTGTCCAGCCATTGCCTAAGTGATGGGCAGTTTCCAGTTCTTGACCACCACAAAAAGAGCTGCTGTAAATATTTTTGTATATGTGGGTCCTTCTCTCATTTTTATGATCCCTTTGGGAGACAGCCCTAGAAATAGTAATGCTGGATCAAAAGGCATGCACATTTTTACAGCCCTTTGGGCATTGTTCCAAATTGTTGTCCCTAATGGTTGTATCAGCTCACAACTCCACTAACAAGGAATCAGTGTTCCAATTTTCCCACATCTTCTCCAACATTGATCATTTTCCTGTTTTGTCACCTCTTTCCCTGTCCATAAAGTATATGACAGGCATTTTTTCCCGTGCTCCCCTAATTTGCTTATGATATCACCTGTTAATGTTTAGATCATGTACACAGTTTTAACTTATCTTGGCATACAGTGTGAGATGTTCTGTTGCCTGGTTTCTGTCAAACTGCTTTTAAGTATTCCCAAGCAGTTTTTGTCAGAGAGTGAGTTCTAGCCCTAGTACTTTGGATCTTTGGGCAGCTAGGTGGTCCTGTAGATAGAACTTCCAGCTTAGAATCAGGAAAACTTGTGTTCAGACATGACGTCAGACACTGGGTAATTACGTGTGCCTGGGAAAGTCACTTAACCCTTCCTGGCTTAGTTTCTTTATCTGTAAAATGAGCAGGAGAAGGAAATGGCAAACCCCACCATTATCTTTGCATGAGATCTGATATTAATAGGCCCCATTTGTTCACTTTTTGTTGTTGCTGCTGATGCTCTTGATATTCTTGACCTTTTGATCCTCCAGTTAAATTTTGTTTTTATTTTTTCTCACTTTATATAGTAATTCTTTGGTAGGTTGATTGGTATGGCAGTGATTAAGTAAATAATTTTAGGTAGTATTGCCATCTTTATCATCTTGATGCAGCCCATCCAGGAGCAATGACTAGTTCTTCAGTTATTTAGTTCTGCATTTATATGTGAACAGCATTTTATAATTTTGTTTATATAGTTCCTTTGTGTGTCTTAGCAGGTAGACTCCCAAGTATTTTATGCTGTCTGCACTAATTTTAGATGGAGTTTCTATTTCTTTCCCTGCTAGGTTTTATTTGTAATGTATAGAAATGCTGATCATTTGTGAGGATTTATTTTGTATCCTGCAACTTTGCTGAAGTTGTTAATTGTTTCAGCTAGTTTTTTAGTTGACTTTCTAGGCTTCTTTTAAGCAAATAATCATATATCTACAAAAATGGATAGTTTTGTTTCCTTATTGCCTATGCTTATTTTTTTTTTTCAGTTTCAGTTTCTTTTCTATTTGCTATCACTGGAATTTCTAGTATAAGACTGAACAATAATGGTGATATTGCTCATTCTTCCTTTACTCCTAATCTTTTTGGAAATGTTTCTCCATTGCGAATAAAACATGGTCTTGGTTTTAGATAGGTGCTACTTATCAGTTTAAGAAAAGCTTCATTTATTCCTATACTTTCTAGTGTCTTTCATAGGGATGGGTATTGTATTTTGTAAAAAGCTTTTTCTGCATCTTTTGATATGACTTATTTTTGTTGTTTTTTGTTATTAATATAATCAGTTATGCTTAGAGTTTTCCTAATATTGAACCAGACCTTTGTTCATGGCGTAAATCCAACGTAGTTATAGTTTGTAATCTTTGTGATATATTGCTTTAATTTCTTTGATTATACTTAAATTTTTCATCAATATTTATTAGAAAGATTAGTCTATAGTTTTCTTTCTCTGTTTTGGCTCTCCCTGGTTTAGCTATCAAAACCTTATTTGTGTTATAGAAGGAATTTGATTGAACTCTTTTATTTTTAAAAGGAGTTTACTTGAATTAATTGTTCTTTAAATGTTTTGTGGAAGTTGCTTGTAAATTCATCTGGTCCTGGATTATACCTCTTGGGGAACTCATTTATGGCTTGGTCAGTTTCTTTTTTTAAAGATAGGATTATATAAGTATTCTATTTCCTCTTCTGTTAATCTGTGGAATTTGCATTTTTGTAAATATTCGTCTCTTTCATTTTTACGTTGTCGATTTTATTGGCACATAATTGGGTGAAATACCTTTTAATAATTGATTTAATTTTTATTTTCATTTATTGTAAATTCATCCTTTTCACTTTTTCGATACTGGTTATTTCATGTTCATATTTTTAATCAAATTGTTGTTGTGTGGTTGTTCAATCATTCAGCTGTCTGACTCTTCATGACCGTACATGGTACATTTTGCCAAGACTTGGCAAAGATACTAAAGTGGGTTCTCCTTTTTTTAGTTAGTTAATTTATTTTTAGTTTTCAACATTCACTTCCATGTTTTAAATTTTCTCTCCCTCCCCAAGATGGTGTGCAATCCAATAAGTTCTTATTAAACATTTTCATATTAGTCATGTTGTGTAGAAGAATTAGAACGAATGGGAGAAATTTTAAAAAAAGAGCAAATGATATGCTTTGATCTACATTCAGATTCTACATTTCTTTCTCTGGATGTGGATGGCGTTTTCTGTCACGAGTCTTTTTGGAGTTCTTTTAGAGCCTTGAATTGCTGAGAAGAACTAAGTCTGTCAAAGTCAGTCATCGCACAGTGTGGCTGTTACTGTGTACAGTGTTCTCCTGATTCTGCTCACTTCACTCAGCATGAGTTCATATAAGTTTTTCCAGGTTTTTCTGATGTCTTCCTGCTCATCATTTCTTATAGCACAATAGTATTCTATTATATTTATATGCCACAACTTGTTCAACTGTTCCCCAGTTGATGTTCAGTCCTTCTCCAGTTGATTAAAGTTGTTTCTAAATGCATGTACCAGGGCGGCTAGGTGGAACAGTAAATAGACCACTGGCCCTGGAGTCAGGAGGACCTGATTTTAAATGTGGCCTCAGATACTTAACACTTACTAGCCATGTGACCTTGGGCAAGTCACTTAACCCCAATTGCACTGCCCGCCCCCCTCCAAAATAAAAGCGGAAAAAAAAAAATAAATGCATGCATCAACAAAAGAGATTAGAGATCAGTGAATAAAGCATGTTAAAACAGCTAGAAAAAAATTAAATTCCCCAATTAAATAGCAGAATGTAAATCCTGAAAATCAAAGTAGAGATTAATAACATTGAAAATAAAGACACCATTAAACTAATAAGACCAGGAGCTGTTCTGATAAAAACCAAACAAACAAACAATACAGTTGATAAATCATTGGTTAATTTGATTAAGAGGCAGCTAGATGGCTCAGTAGATAAAACATTGGATCTAGCCTCAAGAAGTGGTTGTTGTTCAGTTTGTTGTACCGTTGTTGTCCAACTGTATGTGACCCCCACGCACAAGTCAATTTACCTCTGTTTGCCTTAGTTTCCTCAGTTGCAGTGATAGCAGCATGTGCCTCCCAGGGCTGTTTGAATAAAATCAGATAATGTTTGTAAAGCGTTTAGTACAGGTCCAGCACAGAGTAGAAACTTAATAAATCCTTTTTTTCTGCCCATCATTTCCCTGTTTTAACTGTCCTTTGCTTCTGTTTATTTTGCTTAGCATGGATACATCTTGGATCTTTGTAGTTGTGAGATTGATAACACTTTTATCAATTGTAATCGTGCTCCATGAGTTGGATTGTCTTGTTACTTAAACACGTGGGATAAATACAGATGAAAGTGTCCTTGTTGGCCAAATGTGATCTCCATAGCTTGGCTCCTGGACCCAACTCCAGGCCGTAGAAACAAGCTTCTCCTAGTGCTGTTATTACTGTTATTGAAGTTACACTTGTACTGTGATTTCCCCTCCCAGCTTTATAGTGGCGGTTGGAGCTGGTCCTTCACTGGCGCAGTACTGGAAAATTACCTTCATCCCATAGTGCATGGAAACTCTTTGTTTCTAGCCGGCTGTAGACAGCCTTATATTTTACCTGTGAAGATGAGGAGGTGAAATGAGACTGAGAAAGGAAAACACCTTCACTCTTGTCTTTACTACTTCTTTTTATGTTTGTGTGTGTTACAAACGTGTTTGTAGATAAAAAGTCGAAGTCTAGTAAGTGGTATCAAATTAAAGGCAGTGAAGACAATGGATAGAAAATTATTCTAGGAGTCAGGAAGACCTGAGTTCAAACCGTGTGTCTGCTCTCACTGTCTTTGTGATCTGCATCAGTGTAAATTCCACAAGGGCAGTTAGTGTAATTACAGATTCATACTAAACAACTAGATGAATAAACCATCTTATCACGCAGTAGCCTGAAAGGAGAGCTCCAGGAACAGGTGGATCTTTTCTTTTTAGAAAAGGTATTCTTAATTTTGAGGTAAACTTGTGATTTCTTTAATGTTAAATTTAAGAAAATACCTTTGGATTATGATTTTTTCCCCTCACTTTCAATATCTGCTAATGAAAAGAGAAAGGAAAAAGGAGAAAAACCTCTTTGATAGTATCTTCAGCACACTGGAAGGGTTTGGCATATTAGAAAAAGCTGCATCACAGAATCTTAGAGTTGGAAGGGATTTCATAAATCCTGTAGCATCTGTAACATCATTCATTCAGAGACGAGGAGCCAAGTATCTTCTGAATGAGCTCATTCCCACTCCAAGTTAGGAAGTCTCTGCATTTGTCAGGACTAAAATTGACTTTCTGCAGAAATGAGTATCCCAGTGCTTCTGATTTGTCGTAATGCTTCTAACATTTAATAGCTCTTTATATCCTTGAAGCAGTTATCTTTTCTTCTTCATGTTAAAAATCAGTAGTTCCCTCATTCAATCTTCACATCTGACATGATGGTCTCCAGTTGCCTTATCATATTGGCTTTTTTCCTCTGGACATATTTTAGTTTGCCAATATTCTTTCTAAAATGTGTTAGACTATGTACGGTGCTTTTGGTGTAGTTTGATCAGAGCAGAGCAGAGCAGGTCTATCGCTTCAGTTCTCGATGCAAAACTTCCTTAAAGAAGCTGGATATCGTATTGGTCTTTTCCGCTGTTTTACATGATTGTGAACTCATGCTGAGCTTTCACTGCGCTAAAACTCCCAGATGCGTTTCATGGCACTGTTGTTCAGCTATGTCTGTCCCCATCCTCTCATTGTGGAGTTAATGGCTTTTAAAGCTAGTGTAGAACTTTGTCAGTATTAAAATTTATTTTATTTTATTTAACCCATTTTTATACCATTTTGGATCCTCATTTTATCATCTAATGTGTTAAAACTCTGTGTCATCTAAAAATTTAATAACCATAATTATCTATGTCTTCAGTGGATTAAAGAAAGCTACGTGGCGTAGTACTTCATTCCAACACTGTTTCCAAGTTAATGTCTGCGCATTATTGACTCCTAACCATCTCGCCCACATCTCTACACCTTGTCCAGAAGAAGACTATCCAGCGCTTTCCGTGAAGTTCAGGCATACTTTATCTGTTTTATATACTGCCATTTGTTATTAGACATTTTGGACTGGATGTTCCATAGGTGTCTCAAACTGAGCACACCCAGAATTGAACTGATTGTCTTTTCCCCAAAACGATCTGTCTTTCGGGTTTTCCTTTCACCATCCTTCCAGTTACCCACGTTTAGAACCTCAGTAATGTCCTTGATGTTTCGTTCTCACTCACTTCACATGCCCAGGCAGTTGGTAAATCTTGTCATTGTTTTCTCTTGGATTCTCATACAGCCACCTCCCTAATTCAGGCCTTCATCCCTAATTTTTCTGAACTATCATAATGGCCTCTTTTTAATCTCACTGACTTGTTTCTCCCTCCTCCAGACCGTGTTCCACACAGCTAACAAAGTGACTTTCTCTTTTTTTTTTTTTTTTAAAGCAATTGGGGTAAAGTAACTTGCTCAAGGTTACACGGCCAGTTATTTCTGGGTGTGGTGCTGAGTGTCTGAGCCCAGATTTGATCCCAGGTCATCCCGACACTGGGGCCGGTGCTCTTACTCACTGAGCCACCTGGCCGCCCCCAAAGTGACTTCCTCAGTGTCCAGTTCTGTTCATATTTCAAGCTAAATAAGAATCTCTCTCAACAAAATACCTTTCAGTGAGTATTGCTAGAGAATCAACTTGTTCTCCCCCGATCTTTACAGTTCCCATAATTCACAAAAGTAAGCAGTAGAGGGTTGGTCCAGATTTGCTTCTCTGAGCTTCTCTGCTTGGACGATGAACTTGTTCCCGAACTCCTGCTATTCTGGTGTTGGCAGAAATGCTGTCTGGTGGAAAGAACACTCACTGTCTAGAGTTAGACAGTCAGCTTAAATTCTACCTCTGACACTTGGTGCTTGTGTGACCTTGGGCAAATCATTTAACCTCTCTGGGATTCTTTGTTTGTGAAATGAGGGGTTGACTTATGTGACTTCTATGGTCACTCTCAACCCCAGACCTCGACTCCCTCCTCATTGAAGAGGAACATCCTTCTCTAGGCCTCCTGTTACATTGTAGGATACCTCTCATTAGGAAGTCTTTCTTTACATTGAGCAGTAATTTCATCATTTCCTACTCAGCTGCACAACTTCGTCATGCCCCTCCCCACTTTAAGCTGCTTTTTGTGTGTTGTCTCCTCCATTAGATTGTGAGTTCCTTGAGGGCAGGGACTGTCCTTTTGTATATTCTCCTGAACTTCACCCCCTTAGCACTGTGCTGGGCAGGGTGGGTAAGGTTGACTTACCCCTTTGCCAAGGAGACTTGTCTACCTGTACAAGTGATCCCATTCCGTCTAACTCTCCTCTAACAGTTGGCCTCACTTCAATTTCTCCTGGACGACTGGCCAACTCCCCATTGTTCATGAACATAACGAAGTCTCCCTCATCCTCAGAAACCCTCATTTGATCCGACCATTCCTTCTAAGCACCATCTCCTATCTTTTCTGCGCCTTGTAGCTAAACTTCTTGAGAAGACCTTCTGCAATTGGCGTCTCTGCTTCCTCTCCTCTCATTCTCAACTCTCTCCAGAATTACCCATCATCTCTTAATTGCCCTTCCAAAGACCTTTTCCAGCCCTCTTCCTTCTTGACCTCTCTGTTGCCTCTGATGCTGTCATTAACTCATTTCTTGATATTCTCTTCTTTCTGTATTCCCTTCTGGGTCTCCTGCCATCCATCAGTATGGCTTCTGCTCAGTACCCTGTGCTGGATCTTAATCTAGGTCACTGCTGCTAACTATAAGTTATAGTATTTCGCTTGGTGATGTTATAAACTCTCATGGATACTGATGATTCTTAAATCTACCTCTCCTGCCTTATCCAGCCTTGTATTTCCAACTATTGGACGTCTGAACTCAATGTCCTGCAGCCTCAAACTCAACATTTCCAAAACTGAACTCCATCTTTTCCTCTAAAACCTCTCCCTTCCATATTTCCCTCAGATAAGACTTTAGACACATTTATGAGCTGTGTGACCCCTGGGTAAAGCCACTTAACCTCTGTTTGCCTTAATCTGGAGAAGGAAATGGCAAACCTCCTGTTACCTTTGCCAAGAAAACCCCATGGATAGTATGGTCCATAAGTACACAAAGTGTTGAACGCTATTGGACAACAACATCAATAATATTCTTTACATTTCACCATGCTGCCCCTTAAAAAACAGAGGAGTGAGAAAAAAAATAGTGATTATATTCCCCTACCCCCTTTTAACTAAGTTTTTTTCTTCATCTTTTCCTGTGGTGTTATTGATGGAGAGGACACAGATTTGACTAAGTGATTTTGTAGACAGAATAGAATTCAGTTAGTCAAGTCAATAGACATTTCATTTAAAATTACATCAACCTTTTATGGACACAACAATACAGTCTTTAAAACATTTCTTTTACTTTAAAAAGTGCCTTTACTCCCAATCATACTGGGGCTTTGTCTTTAGAAATTTTGTTATTTGTCTTTGTTGATTACTTTCTTTCATGTAGGAATTTTACACAAAAAAACTTTTGATCAAAAAATTCTTTATCACTAGAAATGAAGAGATGGTAGCCTCTTCAGTGATTAGTTTTTTAAAAAAAAGCTTTAGAAATTACCTTTTGAACAAAAGTATTTCTTACTTATTGAGATACTCTTTTATGAAGGTCTTTTTCCTCCCACTGTTTCAAAATTGCAAAACAGTTTTGTGTTTTAGTTTGTATCATTGACAGACTGATATAACATATACCTGTGATTATTATAATGTCCAAAATATATATATTTTTTTAATTTAAGAAGTTAAACTGTTAAGGGGTAGGGATAGGCAGGAAAGGAAATTACTGAAATTTCTCATGCTGAGTTACATCATATCTTCATTATTCTTTACTGTTTCAAGAACACCAATCTATTTTTCCATTTACATATTTAAAAGAACTTGAATATTTATTATTTTTACGTGATAACATGTAATTTGTAATAGTTGGTATGAGAGACTGAATAAAAGCATATTATATATGTGCTTCTTTTTAAGTTTATCTAGAATGCAAATAATCGCAAATTTTGTTCATGACTGATTTTACTTTGTCTGACAGTCCTTTTTCTTTCCTCTTCTTTTTTTCCTTCTCTTTCTCTAATATATAAGCAAACAAATTAATTTAGTTGGATCTTTATTTCATTGTCTCAATTCTTAGTTAATTTCTGGTTTCTAGTATTCTCTATATCTTAACATGAGTGTTATTAAAACGAATAATCAGTGGCTGTCATTTCAATACTCATTTAATTTCAGTGGAGCCTTAATAAACAAATGAATTTAAAAAAAGACATAGAATAAATGGAAAAACCTAGTTTTTCTGTTATTAAAGGTTTCAAATTGAAGCCAGTAAGAGTCAAGTAGTTAGATCTTTTTTCTTTGACTCTTTTGACATGTTTAGCTGTATAAATATGGTTTAGGGTTAGGTGATTGTTAATGACTGAATTTAGCTCTATCAATTTTTTTCTTCACAAAATTTACATCCATAAAAGTAAAAGTATTTTTGTCTTTCCATTGTTAGGTTCATTCAAATGACTGGTTGATATTAATTCCTTTCTACAGGAAATTTGTTGTTTTAAAGGCCTTGAGCTCTGATGGTATTTTAAAATGAACAAACTTGTTTGGGTTTTAGTTTATATTCCTTTAATTATGGCATCAGCAATGTATATATAATGTTTAAGAGAGATTAAAATTGTTCTGTGTTATATCAGTACTCTGTTAGATTCCCACACTAAACCTTGAGCCATCTTGGTTTCATTGACTTCTCTTTAAAATTGGTGGGAGTTTAGTAACCTATAAAAGTATACAGGATGGAAGGAATTTGCACATGCCCCATGTTTACATAAAAGTGAATAAAAGTAAATTTTGAATCTTTTTAGTCATTGTTTCAGAAAATTCCCTAATCATCTCTCTTTTTACTTTCTAGCACCAGCAAACATTTTTGAATCAGTTGAGAGAAATCACGGGCATCAATGATACACAGATACTACAGCAAGCCTTGAAGGTAGTGTGAATTCTGTTTTTGCTAAATAATTTGTGACTTGTCCTAGTTTACATTTGGAAAAGTTCACATTTTCTTGCCTGGACCATATGTCAGTGGAGAGGAGAACTGTACTCTTGTAAGACGAATACTTTGTTTAAACATCTAGTCCTCATCCTAGCTATGTACATGTTTTTGGAGGAAACCAGCATTAAAACTTGCTAAAATAGGAAACAAATCATCAGCATACAAAATCCACCAAGATGAGAAAAAAAAAAACATGTTTTTGATGAAGAATTGATTTATTTTCAACCTAGTGGGACTGACTGAATACTAGTTTGAGATAATTTTTTGTACTAAAAATCCATTGCTTTAGAAAAAGGGTGTGGGAAATAATGTTTTTTGCCAATCCATAAGGAGAAAAAAAGAACAAACATATATAAAGTAGGCCACAAATTTTTAAAAGTTGGCAGAGAGACATATATAAAATATTCCACTAATATGTTTTTAAATTAAGAGCAGGAAATACAAAAAAATATTAAAAAATAATAAATATACTTTTGTATATTTTCTTTAGGTAGTGATAGGAAAAAATGGAGAGAGAGGAAAGTTGGTGGATGGAATGTGTAGGAAATGATTTTTTAAAATATTCTAATACTATTTTATTTTTTTCTAATTACATGTAAAGACAAGTTTTAACATTCCAGATTTTCTCTCTGGCTGCCCCGATTGCAAGCAATCTGATATAGGGCACACATATGCAATAATGTAAAACATGCTTTTATATTAGTCATATTGTCAAAGCAGAAACAGAACAAAAGGGAAAAAAAAAACCCAGAAAGTTCCCAGAATGTGAAAATAGTATGCTTTGATCTGTGTTCAGACTCCATCAGTTCTTTTCTCTGGATGTGGATATAGCAAAAGTCACATTTTCAGTTGATGAGATGCAGGATTTATTGTCAGCATCTTAAACAATTGAATTTTTTTTTTTTTTTTTGCTTTTGGAGGGCAGTTGGGGTTAAATAACTCCCCCAAGGTTACAAAGCTAGTATTTTTTGTGTGGGTGATAAGTGTCTGAGGCCAGAACCAAACTCGGGTACTCCTGACTTCGGGGCCGGCGCTTTACTCACTGCGCCACCTAACTGCCCACTAACAATTGAATTTTTTGATGGCTCTTTGAAGTTAATAGCATTCAGATTATATACATCCTGAATTTAGTTTATGATAAGATAAGATTTAAGCTCATTTTTTAATCTAACCAATGAATAAGATCCATTTATAATTTGCAGTTGTGACTTCATAGTATTCTCTCATTGTGGATAAATAATTATATGCATTGAAACAGTAATGTAGAATGTATAAACAAGTCCCTTTGAATTTCATTCATCATGATTGTGGTTCATGCCGTAAGGAACTAGCAGTAGGTCAAAGTGAATCGAAATGCCATCTTCCAGAACAGGGGTGGGTAACCTGCATCCTTGAGAACATATGTGGCCCTCTAGGCCCTCAAGTATGGCCCTCTGATTGAATCCAGACTTCACAGAACTTCAAAATTTGGATTCAATCAAAGGGCCACACTTGAAGATCTAGAGGATTGCATGTGGCCTTGAGGCCGAAGGTTCCCCACCCTGTTCTAGAATATTGGGGAGTTCACCTCAGTTTCATTCTATGTTCTCTTCCTTTTCGGATTGTGAGAGTCAAAAGATTTAAACAGCTATCATTACTTTAAACTCATGCATCTATTGAGTAACTGTACTAGGATAGTCCCTGAGGTGTGTAGTTTTTCTTTGGTCAAAGCAGATGAAAGCAGGGTTTTTAATTTCTTATAGAAGAAAAATGGTCACTGATACTGCAAACAGGTTGAACAATTACTTTTACTCTTAACTCTTGCAGCAGATGAGATACAAGGAGACTTGTAGCTTCAGCCTCACATTAAATTATTTATTATTCTTAGTTAGCAGTGGCATCATCTAAATAGTTAATTTCTGCTCTGATTGGTGTCATTAAAACAAATTACATATAATGGAGTAATAAATAGAACAACTGTTAATTAAAAGTAGAAATGGTTGTCACCTTTGTGATAATGAGATATTGGCTGAGAAGTTATTTAAGAAATTGTGTATAGAATTAGAAAAAAATCAAATTGATTACCCTTTGAGATATAATTAACAGAAGCTTAATTTCAATTTAATTTCTCTTTAACTCCTTTAATAATTGCCAATATATACCTCTAAATCAAACTTATGTAAATATCTCAAATTTAAAATCTCCCAAATGGAACTCATGATAATATTCCTCCCAAGTCCATCTCTTTTCCAGACTCCTGGGAGTCATCCTTGACTCCTTTTTCTCTCTCTTTTTTTCTCTCCAGGGCTCTATTACTGTGCCACCTGGACATCCTGACTCCCCTTTTCTCTCTCTTTTTTCTTGTCTTTTTGGAGGGCACTTGGGGTTAAGTGACTTGCCCAAAGTCACATGGCTAGTAAGTGTGTCAAGTGTCTGGGGCTGGATTTGAGCTCAGGTCGTCCTCCTGACTCCAGGGCCGGTGCCCTATTACTGTGCCACCTAGCCATCCTGATTCCTCTTTTCTGTATACAGTTAGTGTGGTGATGCTTCCTCTGCAAAGTAATTGTTCTTTATTTTCTCCTCACATTACTTCTGTACTGATTCAAGCCCTCATATGTCTTATGTGAGTTATTGTAGCAGGGCTCCTGTCTTAGTTCACATAACTTGTCTTCATGCACTCACTAGTCCATTCACACTGGCTTTCTGGTTGTGCCCTCTGTTCAGCATTCAGTCCCATTTCTTTGCCTTCCTTTCCCCCGTGTCTAGAATGCAGTCTCTCCTCATCCTTGCCTTGTTTCAGGGAGAGATTAGTCATAAGCAAAATAAGCCCTAAACTTGGAGAAGAGATTGTGAAGAGGGACTTGAAAATATGTAAAGAGAAGAAAAAGTACCAGAGACTAGAGTGAAAGGAAATAGACTCACCTCACAGTGAAAGTGAGTGGGATAGCTCCTACTCATCTCAGCAGCAGTGGTCAGCTACGACTCCCGACTCCCCAGCTACCATGTCGAAGGGACCCACAGTTGGCATTGATCTTGGCACCACTTACTCCTGGGTGGGAGTCTTCCAACATGGGAAAGTGGAGATCATTGCTAATGACCAAAGAAACAGGACCACGCCAAGCTACGTGGCCTTCACTGACACAGAATGTTTAATCGGTGATGCTGCAAAGAATCAAGTTGCAATGAACCCCACCAACTCAGTTTTTGATGCCAAATGTCTGATTGGTCGCAGATTTGCTGATGCAGTTGTACAATCAGACATGAAGCATTGGCCTTTTATGGTGTTGAATGACGCAGGCAGGCCTAAGGTCCAAGTGGAGTACAAAGGGGAGACCAAAAGTTTCTGTCCAGAGGAAGTATCTTCTATGGTCTTGACCAAGATGAAAGAAATTGCTGAAGCTTACCTTGGGAAGACCGTCACACATGCTGTGGTCACAGTACCAGCCTATTTCAACGATTCCCAACATCAGGCCACCAAAGATTCTGGAACCATAGCTGGTCTCAATGTGCTTCGAATCATCAATGAGCCAACTGCTGCTGCTATTGCTTATGGCTCGGACAAAAAGGTTGGTGCCGAGAGAAATGTGTTGATCCTTGACCTTGGAGGTGATACTTTTGATGTCTCCATTCTTACCATTGAAGATGGTGTCTTTGAGGTCAAGTCCACAGCTGGGGACACCCACTTGGGTGAGGAGGACTTTGACAACCGAATGGTCAACCATTTCATTGCCGAGTTCAAGTGAAAGCACAAGAAGGACATCAGTGAGAACAAGAGGGCTGTTCGCCGTCTCCACGCTGCTTGTGAACGTGCAAAGCACACCCTCTCTTCCAGTACCCTGGCCAGTATTGAGATTGACTCCCTCTATGAAGGTATCTACTTCTATACATCAATCACCCAGGCCCGTTTCGAAGAGCTGAATGCTGATCTCTTCCGTGGCACCCTGGACCCTGTGGAGAAGGCCTTAAGAGATGCCAAGCTACATAAGTCTCAGATTCATGACATTATCCTGATGGATGTTTCCACTCGAATCCCCCAAATCCAGAAGCTTCTGCAAGAATTCTTCAATGGCAAGGAGCTCAATAAGAGTATCAATCCTGATGAGGCTGTTGCTTATGCTGCAGCTGTCCAGGCTGCCATTTTGTCTGGAGATAAATCTGAGAATGTGCAGGACTTGCTGTTGTTGGATGTCACTCCTCTTTCCCTTGGAACTGAAACTGCTGGTGGAGTTATGACTGTTCTGATCATATGTAATACCACCATCCCCCCAAGCAGACACAGACCTTTACCACCTATTCAGAAAACCAGCCTGGTGCGCTTATTCAGGTTTACGAAGGTGAGAGATCGATGACAAAGGATAACAACCTGCTTGGCAAATTTGAGCTCACAGAAATTCCTCCAGCACCCAGGGGTGTTCCTCAGGTTGAAGTAACATTTGACATGGATGCAAATGGCATCCTCAGTGTTTCTGCTGTGGATAAGAGCACAGCCAAGGAGAACAAGATCATTATCACCAATGATACAGGACATCTGAGCAAAGAAGACATTGAGCGTATGGTCCC
The DNA here is from genome assembly GCF_028583685.1 of Petaurus breviceps papuanus. Lineage (NCBI taxonomy): Eukaryota > Metazoa > Chordata > Mammalia > Diprotodontia > Petauridae > Petaurus > Petaurus breviceps. The sequence goes on from NW_027187361.1 coordinate 28,503,328, forward strand.
AGAGGCTGAGGATGAAAAGCAGAGAGACAAGGCCTCTTCCAAGAATTCTCGTGAATCTTAGCTTTCAACATAAAGCAACTGTAGAGGATGAAAAACTGCAAGGCAGAATTGGTGATGAAGACAAACAGAAAATCCTTGACAAATGTCATGAAATAATCAGCTGGCTGGATGAGAACCAGGCTGCTGAGAAAGAAGAACCCAAGCATCAGCAGAAGGAATTGGAGAAGGTCTGCAAGCCCATTATTACTAAGAGAGTGCAGGAGGGATGCAGGAGGCATGTGGTGGGTTCCCAGGGGGTGGAGCAGCCCCATCTGGAGGTGCAGCAGCCCCATCTGGAGGTGCTTCTTCTGGACCCACCTTGAAGAGCTCGACTAAACACACCAGAAAGAGCATTCCACACAGATTTCCAAAAATTGAAAAAAAAAGAAAGTGAATGGGATAAACTTAGCCACAGAATGGAAGAGGATAGCAGGATGCATGTGCAGAGCCCAATTATAGTTTGCTTATGAAAGAGACACTGTTAAAATATAGATTTGGAGCCAAGTTATGTCTCATCTGAACACAAAAAGGGTGATATCGCCATTTCATTAATTTCGATAAGGTAACAGCAGAAATAGACTTAACTTAAAAGGTAAACAGAAAATGATTTTTTTTACTTCTTGAAATAAGAAATAAAATTATAGTGCTGCGAGACTTTACCATGCCCCTTTCAGCTTTAGATAAATCTCACAAAAAATAAATAAGAAATTAATGACATGAATTGAATTTTAGGTAAGTTAGTTACGACTGTACTCTGGTGATTCTAGGATGCCAGTAATAATGATATTACGACTACTCCTACAACTACTATGACTAAGACAACGAACGACAATACTACCTCCACCACCACTAAGTAACTAAGATTGAGCTAACCCTAAGTGCTAGGCTCTGTGCTAAGGGCTTTATAATTATCTTCTCATCTGACCTTTGCTACGGCCCTGGGAATATTAACCCTCTTTTATAGATAAGGAAACTGGGACAAACAGAGGTTAAGTGACTTGCCTGGGGTCACACAGCTAGTAGCTGATTTGAATTCTGGATTTAAACTGCATTTCAACTCAGGTTTTCCTGACTCCAGGCACAGTGCCACCTTTAAAAAAAACTGACCAGCTATTAGGTGAGACATAAAAGCTTTATGAAAAGATGCACAAAAGCAGATCTGTTAAACATTTCTCTTACTGACAACAGTTCAATAAAAATTATATTAAGTGAAGGTCAAGGCCGGGGTGGGGAGGGGATTGTAGTGTTAAAAATCAGGTAGTGACTAAATAACTTAATCCTGAAGAATTGGTAAGTTAAAAAACGAACCATAGAAATAAGTAATTTTGTTGATGGTAATGACAACAGTGAAAGAACATACCAAAATTTTGGGATGCAACTAAAGCATTCTTTACAGGAAAATTTATATTTCTCAGCACTTTAATTAACAAAAGAGAGTGTGAACAGATCTATGGATTATTTGTACAACTAAAATAATTAGAAAGCAACAAATTTTAAACCTCCCCAGTTAAACATGAAAATAGAGATCCTGAAAAAAAAGGGAAAAGTTTACCAAAATTAGAAGCAAGAAAATAAATTGAATTAATAAATAAAACTAGTTGTTATTAAAAAAAATAAAATAGGCAAATCACTTACTGATTAAAGATAGAAGGAAACCAAATTACTAATACAAAAAGAAAAAAATGAATTTACAACAAATGAAGATGAAATAATTGATACTATTAGAAATTATTTCACCCAAGTATATGCCAGTAAAGTTGACAGCTTAAAGTAAATGAATATTTGCAAACATTAAAAGTACCCAGATTCCTAGATCAAGAAATAGAGAATTTAATCAACTCCATCTCAGAAAAAGAAATTGAAGAATTTATAAATGAACTCCCAAAGGAAAAAACTCCAAGACTGATAAATTCACAAATAAATTCTGTCAAACATTCAAAGAACAATTCCAATATTACATAAACTGTTTGCAAAAATTGCAAAAAGAAAGGATGCTTTCAAATTCCTTCTGTTACATAAATATAATCTTAATACCTAAGCCAGAGAGAATCTAAACAGAAAAAGAAACTATAGACCAATATCCCTAGTGAGCAGAATTGTAAAATTTTTTTCACTTTTTGGCGGACAATTGGAGTTAAGTGATTTGCCAAGGTCATAGGACTAGTTTTTGTGTTAAGTGTCTGAGGCTGAATTTGAACTCGGGTCCTCTTGACTCCAGGGCTGATGCTCTATTCACTGTGCCACCTAGCCGCCCAGTGACATATCATGAAGATTATACCCCATGACCAGGTAGAATTTATATGAGGAAGGCAGGTTTAGGTTAATATTGGAAAACTGTAAACTGAATTAGCCATATTAATTAGAAATAACACAAAGTTATATAATTCTGTCAATAAATGCATAAAAAGTTTTTGTACAAGTCAAATACTGTAAAGATTAGGAGAGAACAGACTAGGAAAAAGAAAGTCTTTTCTCTTGATAAAGGTCTCTTTTCCTAGAAAAATAAGAACTGATTCAAATTTATAAGAATAATAGACATTCTCCAGCTGATAAATGATCTAGAGTCATGAACAGGTAGTTCTCAAAAGTTTTTATAACCATATGAAAAAATGTTCTAAATAGCCAAAAATTAGAACAATACATATTGAAGCAATTTTGAAGTTCCACATCATACCTATTAAATTGGCAAACATGACAGAAAAAGGAAATGACAGATATTGGAAGGGCTATGGGAAAACAGGTACATTCTGCACAATTGATGGCACTGTGAATATGTCCCACAATTTTGGAAAGAAGTTTTGAATGATGATGCAAAAGTTACGCTTTGAACTGTAGCACTGCTGGGCCTTTACCATACAAAGATATCCAAGAAAAAGGGAAGAGTATTAAATGTACAAAAATATTTATAGAAGCTCTTTTTGTGGTTGCAAAGTAAGAGAAAGCCCATTAATTGGTCATTGAGCAACTTGTTGAATGTGAATGTAAATGTGAAAAGGATATTACTGTGCTGTAAGAAGTAAAGAAAAAAAATATTTCAGAGATGTGGAAAGATTTATATGAACTGGTGCATAAATAAATAAATGAATAAAACCAGAGGAACAGTTTATACAATTATTTCAACATTATAAAGATAAACAATTTTGAAAGTCTTAAAAACTCTGATCATCTAAATCAATGATGTCAAACTCAAATAGAAACAAATACCTACAGCCACATATTGACTCAAAAATAAATCACAAATTAGCATTATATTGTATCGTACTTTTATTATTTTGTTAAATATTTCCCCATTACGTTTTAATTGGGTTTCGGTATACTTAGTTTTGAAGGCTGTAGGCATGTGGTTAGAGTTTGAGCTTGACAACTCTGAACTGTGTGATAAACCTTGATTCCAGAGGACTGTTTAAAAAGAATGCTGCCTGCCTGGTGACAGAGAGATGATGGCCTGACATGCAGAACAAGGGCTTATGTGATGCATGGATTCTGCATTTCTTTCTCTCTGGCCTTTTTTAGTGGATGGGGAAAAGTAGCAGGGGAAAAAATTATGCTTGATAATTAAAAAAAAATTAAACATAAAATCATATGCATTAATAACTGCTAAAGATTGGATCTACCACTTTTAATTACTAGCTTGTGGAACAAATTTAGTTATATAACAAATAACAAATTTAGTTATAAGGACCCACTAATTAAAGTTATGACTTTCTTTCTCAATATTTAAAGGACAGCAATGGAAACTTGGAATTGGCTGTGGCTTTCCTCACTGCCAAAAATGCCAAGACGCCTCAGCAAGAGGAAGCGACTTACTATCCAGCAGCCCTTCCCGGCAATGACAGATACATCAGTGTGGGGAGCCAGGCAGATACAAGTAGGTGTTTTTGTTTCTCTGTTTTGGGGAGATGCAAAATAACTGAAGACATCAATCTGGAGATTTTCCATATTGGTTGAAAAATTTTAAAGGTTCATATTTTATAGATATTTAATAATTTTGCTATGGGTTAGAAATAAAGAAGTAAGCTACAGCTATGCTTTGGTTAAATATTCTTTTGTAGGGCATATTATATTTCAAGTTATATACTGCTTTAATATGGCCAAAGGGAGTAAAATCAAGGCTGTAAAGTAACATCTTGTGTGGGTTTTATATGTCACTCTTTAAAATGGCCTATTCTAGAAAGAGAACTACTCTTTCTGAAAGATAATTGATAGGACTATTACATGTGTGGAAACATTGGGATTTTTGAAATTATGCTATAGAATTCTAATTTCTCTCATATTTGCACGTTGCTTAATACTTTTCAAAGCATTTTAACATACATTATCTCTTTAGAGTCTTACCAACCTCCCTTTGAAGTTAAAATTTAATTATCCAGTTTATGAATTATGAGAAATGGACATGATAGTTGGATCTTTTGAATTGTACTGTAAATATGCCATATATTTGAATGGGATCAATAAGGTAATACTTTACATATTGCAAGTTCCATAGTTCCATATATATCATAGTTAGAAAAAAGTAAATGGAAAGTAATTCCTAGGGTTTTTTTTTACAGTTTTTGAATGACATTAGTTTATACATAAGTAAAAATTCTTCTTTTTATTGCCTACCACATCACTTTTTGACCTTCTGTATTTGCTTTTTATTATGTTGCCTCATAAATGAATACAGCATTTGCAAAGTTATGCAAGCATTCTTGAAATTCTGCTTCCTCATTCACTCATGATTGATGAAAATATTTCCATTTGGAAGGTAGACATAATAAATGCATATGAAGACTTCACAGAATAATGAATTTAAAAGAAAAAGAGAAATGTATTTCAAAAGGTGCTAGGAAGCTCTATAAGAGCAGGAGAATGAGGCAGGGCTGAGATGAGAGAATGGAGGGAAGAGAGGCTAGCACCAGAGAAGTCGGCTTTTATTGAGGGAGGAGGATATTACAAATGTTTTAAGACTGGGACTTGGGAGAAAAGTAATCAAGTGAAGTAAATACAGAGGATTGGTTGTCATGCAGAGGATGATTTGACTGTGTGTCATATCAACATAAGGATTTAATGATTTCATGAGGCATTGGGGAGAAAGAAGGAAAACGGCAAGAACTCGCCTGTGCTTTTAGCAGAAGGGAAAAAGAAATATTCTTTTATTGGTAATTCAGTGTAACAGAATATCAGTTATGGCTTAGGACATTTTGTTGCAAAGGAATTTAAGACTGTTTGGAGAAAAAATACTCATCTCAACTGTTAAAAAATGATAAAAGTTGTAGATTGAAATGGGGAATCTTTTCTGGAATTTTTGAAATGGGAACTGCAAATAATTGTGAAGGAATGTAAAAAATTTGGATAAATACCCCAAAGGGCCAACATGTAGAAAAGTCAGTTTTATGTCAGGGCACGTGATTAGAAAGCGTATTAGTAAATAGATCATAGGGACATTTGCATGTATTTGCTTCCCTCTCCCCCCAGCCCCCCATTAGAAAACAATTAGGAAGTAGGGATTCGGGTGTGAGTTTCTCAGGTGACTGCATCATGTTCACAGAGTTTCTTGGTAACTCAGTTTTACTCTGTTAAGTGAACATAGTGCTATTATCTTTTGTTGTACTTCTGTGGATATTGTGGTTGTAATTGTATAAAGATATTCTTGAGGGAAGACTTCTTCTTCTTCTTTTTAAAGCAATTGGGGTAAAGTAACTTGCTCAGGGTTACATGGCCAGTTATTTCTGGGTGTGGTGCTGAGTATCTGAGCCCAGATTCGGTCCCAGGTCATCCTGACTCTGGGGCTGGTTCTCTTACTCGCTTGTGCTTGGCCACCCCTGAGGGAAGACTTCTACAAAACACAGAGTGGTTATAATAATGAATAATGATTTGTCAAATTGCAAATAAAAGTAAATTAGATTCTAAGATAGTAATTTTACTTTTATCGATGAGATTAAAAAAAAATTCCTTTCATTTCCCCCTCTTACTCTCTGCATTTGCACAGGAATCTCACTCTCTTGGTACCTTTCTGTACATTCTCATCTCTATCCAGCCTAGCACCAACCTATTTCACTCCCATACTTCCTCTGACTTCCCCTTTGATGATTATCATTTGATTGTTAACAAACTCCTTTTCGTAGGATCATAGATGAAAAACTTGCAGGGGCCTCAGAGGCCGTCTAGTTCAACCTTCTTGTTTTATGTAAGAGAACAATGAAGACTAAGGAAATAAACTTTTTCCTTGCCAATCTCTCCAGGTCTCGTTGTTCCGTGATCCATGGTCAGGAGGTGCTATCACCCTCCCTCTTGTGGCATGGCCACATCCAGGTCCTTATTGCTGTGCGGCCACTGAAGAGCCTTTTAAATTCCTTTAAGCTTTTCTTCATCTTTCTCACTTTGTCCGGGTGCTGCTTGATGCTAATAATGTTGTTCCTATATTATTCCTCTTCCTTTATCAATGAATTTAGTACTTGGGTCATAGTGTTATAAGCCATTTAAATAAACCCTTGTCCTCATTCTTGGTGACTTTATCTTTCATGTAGATACCATTTTATACTCTCCTGTTACGGTGGCCTCCTGCTTCATTTCCCGTGACTTCCATCCATCTCTAGCTTATTTATCCTGTACCTTTGACATTAGTGACATTTAAAATCTTTTAACTGACATAATCACGCACTTTGACATTTTCTTCTCTTTCATTCTATCTTACCTTGTCTTTACTTTTCTTCAACCCATCCTTTAGCCTTATTAAGTCATGGAATGGAGATTTAGAGATGGAATTGGACCAGAGAAGTAATCAAATGTAATCTCATTTTTCAAAAGAGGAAATTGAGGAATGGTGACTTGCCTGTGATTATTTAGTTAACAAGTGTCTGAGGTGGAATAAAATTCTGGTCTTTCTAGTTCCATCTAATGCTTTATGCTGCTCTGTTCTCTCAGCTCATCCATCACCCCAGTTTTGGCCTTACTTTTCTTCCCTTAACAATCCTGACTTTATAGTTAATTTGTTAAATTTGTTACTGTCTTTGCCCTTGTTCTCTTGAGGAAGTCATGAAACTGTTTTTAGAAGATAACTCTGTAAGTTTATGTTACCTAATCTTGACTCGGTCCTTTATCCTTTCGTTTTTTCTTAGTTGATACTCTCTATCACATTTTCTTTAGTGTATGTTCTAAATCTCTTTATACTTTTAATAGTGCTCCTACGTTACCTCTCTCTAACAACAGGAAGGAAACTACCCCCTACCTAACAAAGAAAAGTGAAGCCTTTTGTCATGAGCACAGTCATTTCCCATTCCCTCTTTTCCTCTTCACGAGCTTGTCCCATTGATCAGTCTCTCATCCCTCTCCTGACAGGCCCAAAAGAGAACTGGTAGGTTGTTCACTAAAACTGGGACACCTACACATTTTTTCCTACTTCTGTTGAGGGAACATTGTTCTTATCTATCAGCTATAATTCAGATCCTAACCTCATTCACCTGGGCTGTTACATCAGCTGCCGAATTGGACTTTTAGGTGTATCCCTTGGAAATCCTTCCTCTACACAGTTGCCAGAATCCTCTTTTTAAACCTTCCTTGGCCTGAAAAGGGTCAGCCTTTTCCTTCTAGGATTAAGTGCAAATATCTCAGCAGGGCATTTAAGGCCATCAGTCTATTTTCAGCTATGTTTCCAGATTTTGCACAGTCCTGTGCTTCATGGACTCTTTAAATTAATATGCATATACTTGTCTGTTACAATGTAAGCTCCATGAGGGCTTTTGGCTTTGTGTTCCAGTGCCCGTCTCATTGCATTTAATGTTTATTTGATGGAATTGGACTTTGGAGGCATCTTTAACAGTAGCACAATGGATATATCTCTTGAATATAGATTTGGACTCAGGAAAACTTGAGTTGAAATCTAGTATCAGAACTTCACTAGGTATGTGAACCTGGGCAAGTCTAACCTAACTTCTGTCTACTTCAGTTTCCTCACCTGTAAAATTCAGGTAATAATAGCAACCACCTCCCAAGGATTATTGTCAGGATCAAATGACATAATCTTGTTTAAAGCTCTTAGCACTTTACCTGGCACATAGTAGGAACTAACCAGCTGCTGTCTCCTTTCTGCCTTTCCTCCTTTTCTTCCTTCCTTTCTCCCTGTGTCCTTTCCATCCTTCCTTTATCACACTCCACTTTCAGTGAGTTGTCAAGTTTTTTTGATTCTGTCACAGGATATCTCTTGTTCCCTTTCAGCTTTGTTTAATCACATGCCCACTACCCATGTTTTTAGACCTTCCTCACTTTTAACTTGGATCTTTTCTCCATCTCCAACCTATTTTCTGCATAGCCACCAAAATAATCTTCCTAAGGTACAGTTCTGACCATGTTAACGCCCCTGTTCGAAAATCTTCAATAGCTTCCTATTGCTGCCACAATAAAATACAAATTACTTAGCCTGGCATCCAGGGTTTTCTGTTGTCTTGGTACCAACTTAACTTTCGTATCTCTTATATTATTTCCCTTCATCAATTCTGTCCATCTAAACAGAACAACTTCACATTCTGTCTTCCTATGTTTGGAATGCATGCCTTCCACTTCTCTAGAGATCTTTTAAAATCAAGACTCAGCTCAGGCAATGCCTCTTCTGTGCAGCATTTTATCATTAATTCCCTTAGTTGCTGGTGCCCTCGCCCTCCTCGGCTTACCTTGAATTATAGTCATTGTTGTTCATTTGTATCCCTCGACTGGACTGTCAGCTAATAGGGAGGAGGAGCCGCTTAATTTTTGTGTATCCTTCCAACTAACATAGTAAGCACTGAATAAACTTTTCTCAAATTCAGTTACTGTAATATCAAGGTAATTGAATATAGGGAGTCTGTCTTTATATATTTAATTATTTGCATAGTTTCTGTATACAAAGCAATTCACTAGTACTGCTGTGGGCTAAGGTAATGTCCCTGTTCCTGTGACATCTGAAATCTATTCAGAGAGACAAAACACGCATAGAAATGAAACAAGTAGAGATGACTTCATGCCTTTGAATGCCATTTGTGTCTACACCTATGAATAAATTCAAGAGAACATTGTCAAACTTATATATAGATGTACTTATAGGACGCAGAATAGTGGAATAATCATAATAGAGTAAAAGTTTATTCAGGGATTTAGAACAAATATAAAAATTATAGTGAGACAGGCAGTCTTGTTGTAGTTGATAGAAAATTAGCCTTGGATCTCAGAATTTCTAGAGTCAAGTTCTACCTTGAACACTTACTGGGCTGGGCTACCCTAGTCAAGTCACTTAACCTCTCAGTGCTCTAAGCAAGTGTCCAAAACTAAAAATTTCAAAGAAGATACAGACTTGCATTAGTAGGGGGAGTTTCCTCACATGGGAGTTGTGTGTATGAATGAAATATAGGTTTGATTCCTAACCCTCTCCTGTAAAAAATACAGCTTTTGAGTATTGTCTATGACATATATGTGATTATTTTAAGAATTTAGCCCACAATTTGACTATTTTTTATTCAAACATAAGAAATTATTCAATGAGATTGTTTGTAAGTTAGCTGGATTTTTTTTTTTTGCCTTTCCTCTTTTAAAAAATTGTCTTGAGTAAAATTGTGTGCAGATAGTTTCAGAATAGAAACAGAAATATGCTAACTTATAATCTGCCTAGTTTATTATATTTCTTTAAGGGAATACTTATATACATAGTTTAGTTAGTATAGACTGGCTTATAATTAATGGATTGTTATCTGTTTACCATTTAGAATTGACCAAGAAGGTCTTAAGATATCCAGGAAGAAATGGGATTTATTTCTTAAACCATCTTAGAATGCTAAAGTCATTAGGGAACGTTTTAGAGGATTTTGAATCTCTAAAGTGTCAGAGTGCAGAAAAATTCTTTAACGAAATTTTAAGTGCTGATAGTTTTACAAGAAAGTCTACAACTATGAAAGGCCAATGAATTAACATTTTCAGTGACAGGACAGTGAATTGTAAACGCTTTCTTTGTCATGTATTTGAATAGGAAATTCTGCTATCTTTTTAAGAGTAGGTTTGAATTTTAGGGAAACCTGTGCTCTTGGAAGATAAACTGTTAAGTACTATAATACCCAGTTTTTGATACCTTGATTTCTCTTGTAAATTTTTATAAGCACATTTAAGTCTGCAACATTGACTTGGAGGAGCCCTAAAAGACACACAAACCCATTTGATATTTGCCATAGTTAGCAAAAAAGCCCCTTTTTCCTCCTTATGTCTCATCAACATATTATGATATGTCCTAACATGAGGAGACCTATTTTCTGTTTTATGATGTAAATCAAAATTGCAGTTTTTTTGTTTGTTTTATAACCCAGAAATTCAAATTAAAATAGTATCAGGATACAATATAAGAGATAGATATATAATTGGTATATTCTTTTTTTCTTTTTACAGCAATCGGGGTTAAGTAACTTGCTCAAGGTTACATGGCCAGTTATTTCTGGGTGGGTAATAAGTGTCTGAGCCCGTATTTGATCCCCAGGTCGTCCCGACACTGGGGCCGGTGCTCTTACTCGCTGAGCCACCTGGCTGCCCCTATAATTGGTATATTCTTTAAGAAGAGAGATATTCTTTGGAGCTTCTGTATATGGGAAAGTCTTCCATAGAGCTCCCCCTTTATAAAGCTTTGCTTTATTTAAAACTGAAAGCAACCATTTTTCTTTTTTATGACCTTTAAATTCTTTTGAACTTTTTTAAAACAGGAAAAAAACACTATAAACCAAGCAGAACAAGATGTGCCACAGTTGATCAAACACACTATGGAACAAAAGATAAGAGGGGCATGGGTAGGTAACTGAACCAAGAGAAATGTCATAAATGACGTCAACTTAGATGAAACCAGTGGAGTCGCCCGGACAGGATGGAGAGTGTTAGCTTACTGGTTTTTAAAAATACAACTAGAAATTCATAAAAATGACATGGAAATCAGACTTATCTAACATCTCTTAAGGATGTAAGTAGGTACAAGTCTCTAGAATTAGAAACTTACCCCACCCAGGTTTTGTTCCTTAATTAAAACTTCGTGATTCACGTGGATCAAGGATAGATGAAGTTGTTCATTTGTTGTTGCAGATTTGAAACACAGGGTTTGCCTTTCCTAGGACAATAATTGCTTATTTTTACCCCATGGCTCAGTAAAGGAAGCAGCTTTGCCCGGATACCACTGAGAAAATCCGATTAATGATGATGTAGGGGAAGTATTATTTGAACGGGGAAGCCACGTGCATAATTAGAGAAGTATTGAATAGAAAGGCTAAAGAAATGTGTTGAAGGGCTTTTCTTATTGAAGTTTCAGCAGCCGTTTATATTGCTAAATATACTTTTTTGGGGGACAGGGCCTATTTTGTATTTGTCTTTGTGTATTATCAGTGCTTATCACAGTGTCTTCTACATAATAGGTACTCAGTGAATTTCTATTGAATTGAACTGGTTAGTTAGGCTAATATATGACTGAAAAATGTTTAGTCGTTTATTATAAGTAGACACCATAGAAACATATTCAAATCTTGTTTAATATGCTTTCTCCACAAACTCTTTGTTTATTTCAGATAGTTCAAATGTTATTAAAGGAGTAAGCACAGATTAAAATAGTGTAATACTGCTTGAATGAAAGTTAAACCATGTTCACAAAGCTTCATATTGCATAAAAACACTGTTAAATGACTTTTTCAGCAGAAAATAGGTCTGACTTAAGCTTTTGAAATATTAATTTACTGACATCTCATTTTTCACTGTTATAACTCAGTTATATGTTTTAATGTAAAATAACATGCATGAAATAGTATGGTGAATTGACTGTAGCCATACTTACCTTTAATTCAAGGATGAAATAACAGCCACAGCCCTTGCTTTTCCTAGCTGCCTCTTAGAGGACAATGGTCTATTTTGTTTTGTATTCTATCAATTAAAGCGGCTTTAATTTTGTACTCTTGTGTCCTCTTAGCAAAGAAATATTGCAACTCCTTTATGACTTGGTATATTCTTTGAGAGTTACTATGTTTAAAAAATACCTGTCAGATCTTAGATAGGGTAGCCTTCCCACGACGGACTGCAGTTCCTCATTAGACCCTTTGTTTGACAGTCCTGGATAAAACAATAGTGTTAAGAATAGACTCTTGATAATTAGGAACAGACCCTTAAATTTAAAACAGTTAAACCACCAGTACATAAAACAAGGCCTTCCTCAAGCCTTGAAAATGCAGGACCCCTTTTCCATGAGGACCATTGCATGGGGGGGTGGAGGAGGGGAATGGCAGTTTTAGAAAAGAGTGTATTTAGAAATAGGAGAACAGAAATTGTATATACCTTATCAGTTTGTGGATTCTGATACTGGGGGAAAGACTCGGATCCCCAGTAGAGCTTAGTACAACAACGGATCTTCACCCCATAATATCTGAACTCTTCACTTCATTTTTCATTTCACACCTCTATGTAGTGGGATTTGTTTAAACCAATGGAAGCATACTCTTCTAAGAAGACAAATAACTCAGAAATGCTAAGAACTAATTATTTCTTACACATCAGTCTATACTAATAATAGATTTTCTGTTAATAACTAGCTGAATTCTTCAGACTCAAGGAAATGGGCATTTTCTTGTTGGAGAGAAGCAGTAATATTAATAAGTTCTGCTCATGCAATGATAGCATATTATCACATCTGAACCACACAGTATCCTTGTGAATGTAGACTGTTTGAGTATCCCACTGAAGAAGGTGAGACTTAGCTGAAGTTACTTGGATGATAAGGACTGAAAATGCAAATGTTTGGATTCCAAGTCCAGGATATTTTTTTCCTTTAAATATAAAGTCCTTGTTTCCATTGTTTTTTTTTTTATTGTTAATGTAAAAATCAATTAAAAAAATAAAATGGGATTATGGTTGTAGTCCCTTCCTCTTCTATAGATACCCATCTACCTTCTCATAAAAAAGCCTCCAGACTAAAAGTTAGAAGGCAGTAGTGTGCTAAGTGCTATTTTGTTATAAAAATATATATTTTCTCCTGCCAATGAAAAATATCCAGGGAAGGGATCTTTTGCTAGATGGAGAGGCACAGAACCCAAATGAAGGAGGGAGGAGGAAGGGAAAGTAAGCTAAAGAAATCTGTATCATTCCAGTCAGTTAATTAATATGTATTAAGTGCTTACTTACTCTGTGAAAGATATAGAAGATACAAATATAAAGAGTGAAAAATTTCCTACTCACAAGTTACTTAACATTCTAATGGGGAAGAAAAGTAGATGTAAAACTATATATGGAATAAAGATAAAGTTAATAAATATAGAATAGTTTCTTGATGTTTACCTGTTTGTCACGTTTGCTATTTCACTGCATTCTGTAATACATTTTAAATTGATAATTTTTACTAGACTTGTGATTTCATTGGTAAAAGGAATTCCCAATAAGGAAATACTCCCTACAGAAGAATCTGTTCTGTAATTTCTAATCCTAGAAGATTGCCTGTGGGCACTGAGAGTTAAGTGCCTTTCGAGGCTTTCACCAGCCAGTATTGTACAAGCGCAGGTTTTCCTGACTCCTGGATCACTATTTACGATACACATAGCCGAAATTTTACATTCAAACTGTTTAAAGTTTACCCTTCAACTAAAAATCATATTTTGTCCTTGACTTTGTATTTACACCTGATAGAATATAAAAGCGGTTTGGATATATGGGGAGAAAAAAGAGAAATGGATTCATGAGTCGGGATTACTTGTGCTATCAACTAGTTAAAATTCTGGTAGCTATTGTTTATGGACCTGTAGGACACTCCTCTTCCTTCCTTAATGAGTTCAGTTCCGGGCTTTTTCTCTCCTCCACTGCCCTCGTAGCTCAGCCTACATGGTGATGCTGCCTCAAACAGCCTCATGTTCCCAATTTCTTAACTCACTCTCTTCTTGTAATATGCTCTACCACCCCCCTCACCCCCACCTGAGGAGGATCTTGTCTTCATCCACAAATGCACCACCACCTCCATGTAAGGATGAGTCCTTGCAGTTTTCTCTGATCCCAGTCTTCCTCTGCTTTTCCAAAACCAGACCTTGCTCATCATGCACACTGTGATCTCCAGTTCTTCCAGGCCATCAGACTGCACCAGCCAAGCTCCCATCCTTTCCTCATCCTCTCCAGGATGATCGTCTGTAACCTGATATTGGGAATCATGTCAATTCTAGAAAAAAAAGAAATCTGTTAGTAAAAAATCCGTTTTTTGTTGGTTCACATTGGTCCAGTTCTTTCTTTGCTGTTCATGTTTCTATATAAAGTGGAGAAAGTGGTGGATACAGAGTGCTAGATTGGAGACAGGAAGGTCCGGATTCAAACCTCACCCTCAGACGTTTGCTAGCCCTGTGACCAAGGTCGTTTAGTGTCTTTGAACCTCCAAGATTATGGCTAAAGACAGATGGTAACCTGAATTGGGAGTTCTCATGCCCATGAACTCAGAGGTCCTTGACATATTGGTGCAGGTAATGCAGTCTTATTATTTTGTTAACCTCATATACCAGAATTGCTGTATAAGTAATAAATGACTGAATAACTTAATTAGGGAGTTTTAATCCGTTGAGTGACTATAATGATATCATAGATGAATAAGAGGTAGTCTAATTTAGTAGATTTTACTCCACTTACTTCCCTGGCTGCCTCTGATCCAGGAAGGCTCTAAGTCTTCTCAGATTCACAGATTCAGCTCCTTTTCATATCCAATGAATGGACAATGAAGTCTTCATTGACTTCCAGTTGGACTTTTTAGCGTGAATTCGAAGACAGATAATCAACTCCACACTCAGTTTCCCAACCTGATCCCCCACTCTTCTTCTTTTTTTTTTAAGCAATCAGGGTTAAGTAGCTTGTTCAAGGTTACACAGACAGTTATTTCTGGCTGTGGTGCTAAGTGTCTGAGCCCGGATTCGATCCCAGGTCATCCCGACACTGGAGCCTGTGCTCTTACTCACTGAGCCACCTGGCTACCCCACCCCCACTCTTCTTCTACACAAACTGTTTTAGCTAAATTCATTTTCTTGCCATCCCTTTGATATACCTTGTTTTTTCTACCTCTGCTTTTGCTCACATTTTTTTTTCTTTGCCCTACCTGGTATACCCTTTCTGTGGCTTCCAACAGTCACATCCCACTGATCTTTAAGACTCAAATCAGTTCACGTTTCCCCCTCTAAAACCTTCCCCCATGACATTTTTCCTATTCCTCATGATGATTTGTTCTGAATTCTAAGTCACCCCTTTCTACAAATTGCAACTATAAGAAAAAAAATTCTGTAACAAACATGTATGGTCAAGCAAATCAAATTTCTACATTATCCATTTAAAAAAAAAATGTCTGTTTCTGCATTCTTCGTCCTTTACCTCTCTGTCAGGAGGTATGTTGCATCATCGGTCATTTTCCTGATCATATTTCCTAATTCTTTCAAAGTTGTTTGACTTTACCATATTGTTAGTCATTGTATAACTTTTTGTTCTGGTTTTGTTCATTCTTCATCCATTTAAGTCTTTCAGGGTTTATCTTCTTCATCATTTCTTTGAACACAATCGCACACCATCACGTTTGTGTAATGTAACATAGTCAGCTACTCCTCAGTTAATGCATCCCCCCTCAGATCCATATTTTTTGTCACCTCAAAAAAATCCACAACCTACACCCCCCCCCATCCTATTCCTTTCCCCCTCTCTTTCCATTCTTAAGATCAGGACATAATAGAACCACTCCCAGACTTTTTTTCATTCGACCCCCCTCTCTGACCTCTGATGATGATAGGGTTCAGAAGGGATGCATGTATTTTCTCCCTATATTTGATTGGCACATTGTCTTTGTTTATTTCTTTATGATTATTTCTGTTTACTTTTTTATGTTTCTCATAGCTCCTGTGTTTAAATTTCAGAGTTTCTGCACGGTTCTAGTCTTTTTGTCAGGAATGCTTGGAAGTTGGCTGTCTCATTGAAGGTCCACTTTCCCCACACCCTACCCATAGCATTATACTTAGTTTTGCTGGGTAAGTTATTTTTGGCAGTAAGCCTATGTCCTGTCTCCTGGGACATCGTATTCTAAGCTCCCTGCTCCTGTATAATAGTAGCTGCTGAATCGTGTGTGATCCTGACTGTGGCTCCTTGGTGCTTGAATTCTTTTTTCTAGCTTCTTGCAGCATACAACATTTCTAAGAATTTTCTTTTGGGGGTTTCTTTCAGGAGGTGTTCTTTGTATATTTTTCTACCTCTTTCTCTTCTGGTTCAAATACATGGATCTGGGCAATTTTCTTTGATGATTTCTTGACCTTTTCTTGGTCCTTTCTTGCATAGGGCTTTTTTGGGCTTTTTGGTCAGGTAGTTCACTGATTTTTGACATTTTTTCTCTTTGATGTGTTTTCTAGTTTAATTGATTCTGCTATGAAATACCTTATATTTTCTTAGAGGTTTTGTCTTTTGAGCTTATGGTTTTTCTTGTCTCATGGAGTCCTTGACTTCTCTTTGGCTCATTCTGATTTTCAGGTAGTTGGTTACTTGTTTAGCATTTTATACTTGTGCCTGGCTGTTCATCCCTCTCCAATTCTTCTCCAGACCTCATTTCTTTGTTATTTTTCTCCCTTTCCAGCTTTGATTTTAGAGGCTTTGACATCATTCTCTTCTGGGTCTGTGTCTTCAACATCCCTGTCACCATAATAGATTTTTATGCCGAGATTCTTTTTTCTTTGCTCATTTTCCTGCTTCCTGACTTAGGACCGTGTACCTCTGGAGGGAAGGTCTGACTTGGTCCTGTTGATTTTTTTCTTGGGGGCGTTGAGTATTGTGATTTTTCATCCCAGATGTAACTCAGGCTGGGTACCTGTTAAGCTTTTATTTATCAATAAACATTTTTGTTAATTGCCTACAGTATTCCAAGCTCTAGAGATACAGCAGACACTCCCTGCCTTCAAGAAGCTCACAACCTCAAAGTGTTGTGATCCAGACCAAAGTCTGATCCCTGCCCCCTACTCTGAGATTCGCAAGTCTCTTACTGCTTGGCTTTGGGTCTCCAGAGCAGTAGACAACTACTGGATTTGGCAAGTATCAGCTGACTGGAAAGTGCTGCTGGTTGGCTCCCCTCTGATCTGGGATTCCTGCTAGAAGTTGCAGCTGAGGCCCTGCTCCGCTCCAGGGGGTCTAAGCCACACCACTGGTGTTTGTTTCTTTGAGTACTGCTTAGGGTCCCACAACCGTGCCCTTCCTCAGCATACCGCTTCTTGGCACAGTACCGCTCCTCAGTCTGTCCTGGATTTTTGACCTTGGGTTGGGTGGGTAGTGGGTGACAAAGCTGCCAGATGGCAGCCTTTCCCACTGTGGTGTCTGCGACCATTATGGGTCTGGGACCTCTCATTGTCTCAGTGCACAGTCTCTCCTAGGCTCTGGAGTACTCTGCAAGACTCCTCCTGACCAGACCTCATTCCTGGTTTCCTCAGATCTCTCTGTCTGTCATCCTGTCTCACCTAACCAGGAAAAATGACTCAGTGTGAACTTGGATTTCCTCATCAGGATTTGGTCTGGTGTGTTTTCTAGAATTGTTTTAAGGAGTTTTGGAGGAGAAAGCTTTTTGTGCAGCTTCTTACTTCTCTGCTATCTTGGTCTGTACCTTTTGTATTGTTAACTTTTATGTTTCTAAGCTGTTCATGCCTTATTTTTTTTGACTAAGACTATGAGTTCTTTGAATGCAAGGGTTTTTTTTTTCTAAATGCTTGTTTCATTCAAAATGCCTAGCATAATTCCTTATACATGCATTCTAAGTTCATTATATTTTTTTAATTGAGAGAAAATGCTGTGTCAGTTAGTATTTATGGTTCCCTATTCTCCTTACTACTCTCCAAAAGTCCCCTAGAACAGCTAGTCATCAAGATCCCTGAATATCTCTAAATTCATCTGTGTGTGTTCCTGGAGAAAAATTATCTCTTCTACTTTGGTAACTTGGCTTAATCCTTTCCTGTCCCTCTGGTTCCTAACTCTGTATAGGCAGCTGTTGGCTCAGTTCACAGAGTGCTGGACCTGGAATCACAAAGATTGGAATTCAGATCTGGCTTCAGACACTTACTTGTATGAACCTGGGGAAACCTTCAGTGTCCTCAACTCTAAAATGGGGATCATAATAGCACCTACCCCCTCAGGGTTTTTTGTGAGTCTCAAATGAGATAATATTTTTAAAGTGAAATAAATAATAGCACTGCACCTGACATATATTAGGAACTTAATAAATACTATTCACTTCCCTTCTCCACCCCCCACCCCCTTCACTCAGAAGATTTGAAATTCTATCATTCCACCACTGTATATTGTAGGATATTTAGAATCCTTTAGTTGTAGGGTTCTAAAACACAGTATTCTTTTCCTTTTGAATTTATATTTTTTAAAATGTATTTAATACAGTGCATTAAATTTATTAATTTATGAAATCCCTATCTGCTAATGCATATATACACATATATACATACATATATATGTGTGTATATATATATATATAAAATGAGGGTAAAAAAGGTGAAAATGAAGACACTTCTGGTCCTTAAGGAGCTTACATTCTATTGGCAGTTAGCCTTGTTATAAATTCAATTCAGAGTTTTCCCAGTTGTCTTTAAACCTGATCTTGGTGTAACTGAGAGAGACCTCTTTTTCACTCAAAGATTAGCATAAATTAGTAACAAGTACTTATTGAAAATAAAATATTTGAATTCAGACTTTGGCTTTTGATTATTGTGTTTGTCCTTTGCCCAGAAGAATTACTGTGTTACAAATGTCATCTGGGTCTTATCTAACAGGATATGCTGCTGACCTCATAATGCTTGGAAGGCCAGGAGTTTGACTCTGGAACAAGATGGGCTACCCAAGAAAACAGTCTAGAATGCTACTGTAAAAACTACCTTTTTGTGTGTGACTCTGTCACCTTAGCTATGCTTTCTTGGGCAGGTCACTTAATTTCTCTAAATTACAGTTTTCATTTATTAAATAAGCCTAATAATGGAGTAGCTAGTATTAATATAGTACTTTAAGTTTTTCAAAGCGCTTTACATAAGTTGTTAATGAGATAATGTATGTTTTGTAGTCTTCTAAATTCTAATACTATTTTTGCTTCATTTTGTTTTTCTTCATTGAACAAATAGCCTGGAGATTTTTCTGTGTGTTGGCTTCCTATGTTGTTTTCTGAAACAGAAAAGAATAGCAGGGGGTTAGGGATGAAGGAAGGAAATGAAAGATGCTTCTCTCTTAACCCTCATTTCCCTATGCTATCTCTTTCTTAGATTATCCACTTTCTCTGTATGGAGGTTGTACAATACTCTTTACTTACTAGCTGCCATACCTGCAATTTAGGTAGACCCTTTATAAATACTTGTTATTTGGACATATGATTTAAGGTTTCATAGGAGTTATACCATTTTTTTCTCGCATGTTGAAATAATACTCTTTTTCTAATAATAATAAGTTAGCATTTATATAGTACTTAAATATTTGCAAGTTACTTTACATATTTTTATAATAGATTGTCTCATGTGATCTTCATAACCATTATCCCCTTTCAGAAATGAAAATCCTTAAGCTTATAAAAATTAAGTGACTTCTCCTTGATCACAAAGTTAGTGATTATTGGAGGTAGAATTCAAATTGGTGATCTAGTAGATCCTCTGAAAACCTAAAGTCTTCGTAAGATGCACTGCTATCTAACATACCTTTCCCATTTTGTACTTGTAAAATTTATTTTCTGTTTAGTTCAAGTGTAAGGCCTTACAATTATCCCTATTAAATTTTGTCTTATAAGATTTGGCCCAGTGTTGTAGAATGTAAGACCTCTTTTGGGTCTGAATTTTCATCTAATAGAATAGCCACTGCTCCATGTTTTGTGACATACGTATATTTCATAAACATTCAATCTCAGTTTTTATTCAAGTCATGGAACAAAATTAAACAGCACTGAGTGAAACACAAATCACTGGGGCATTGCACTGAAAACTCCTTTCCAAGCTTCCTAGTAGAATGATGAATGACTTGATGATTAATGAATGATTTATCAACCAGGGGTGAAAATCTTTGGCCCTTTCTCATCTCTACCAGCTGCCCTGGAGGAGAAGTGGACGTAGGCTTAGTCCGGCTCAGCTCTCTCTGCAGTAACTTGTGGAGATTGAGCTTTGGGATGTGTTCTTACTCTGGGATTTATATTGCTCCTATGGCTTTTTTAGTTTCTCTCCCTACCTTCAAACTAATCTGTCACCAGCCATTTGGGTGAAAACAGTCTGTAGGTACGTCCTCTCATTCTTTCTTCTTCATTCTCTTTAATTTGACCCGTTAATGTTCACTCCAACCTTATGCATCTCTCCTGTACCCTGTATCCTTCCCACCATAGTGAATAGACTGCCCTTCATCCTATACCTCTTCTTCTCACTTTTTTTCCATCATGGAAGCCCATGTAACCCTAGCTGGGATCTCATTGCGTCAAGGCAGTCTTTTTATTCCTCCCTAACTGACGCCCTGTTTCACTCCTCACATTCAATGTTCAAATCTTCTCTTCCATCTCTAGCCCTCCAGCGTCTTCCTTGACCTGAGGACATTGCCTCTTTATTGAGAAAAATGGCCATTTCATTTCCGACACTTTTCTCCCTTCTCTCAGTCCTTAAAATCTGTCTATCCCTAAGCAAACTAGTCTCAGCTGAAGGCCGCTGCTGTTTTCTTGGCCTCTTTCCACAGTACTTTTCTATCTTCGGTAACTTCTCAGCCCCATTAGCTTCCTAGCTCTGTTGTCTTCTGACTTAAGTATGCAGCTTCCTTAAAAAAAAAAAAAAAAGGTTTCATGATGTCTTCTGTTTCTTATAGCATCATAATTATTGCCTGTATCCCTCCCTCTCCCCATCCTGGAGAGCTCTTTGCTTTAAAACATATTTTTGTTTGTTTCTTTTTGCTTTTTGGAGGGGGGAAGGTAGGGCAGTTGAGTGACTTGCCCAAGGCCACATGGCTAGTTTTGTGTTAAGTGTCTGAGGCCTTAAGTGTCAGGTCCTCCTGACTCCAGGGCCGGGGCTCTCTATTCACTGCACCACCTAGCCACCCCTAAAACATAGTCTTTTTAAAAGAGAAAAAAAAGTGAGCACAATTGATCATTACATTGAAAAAGTCCAAAAAGAAATGCAGTGTGTCATACTTGTGGATCTCCCATCTCCACGAAGGCACACGTTTGATCTTTAAAATTTTATTACATTTACTTTGGGGCTTTTTATTTGTGGTTGTTCTTTTAATTTATATTACTGTAGTCATCGTGTTTTCTTGGCTTTGCTTACTTCACTCTGAATCAGTTAATGTAGATCTTTCCATGCTTCTCTGTGTTCATCACTTACATAATTTCTTACAGTGAAGTAGTATTATGTTACATTCACGTACCACAATTTGTTTAGCCATTCCCCAATTGATGAGCATATACTTTGTTCCCAATTCTTTCCTGTTGCAAAAAATGTTGCTATAAATATTTTGGTGTATATGGGGAAGTTCTTATCAGTGGCTTCCTTGGGAATAGGAATGAGAATTCCTTAATAAATAATAATAAATTTTATTATAATATTATATAATAAATAATTCCATAAATAATAGAATCTTTAGTTCAAAGGATATAGACATTTTAGTGGTTTTATTTGTGGATACAGCTTCTAATATATTTTTAAAATCTTTTAATTCCCAGTCTCCTCAGCTTCCTTCTTTCCATTCAAGGCCTTTTCATTTGTAATGATCTATTTCTAATTTAGGATGAGAAACCCCAAATCCATATTCCTGTCATCTATCAGTTGTGAAATAAATTCTCAATAGATAATTGTCTTATAGTCCTGGTTCTTTGATTCAGACTTTCCCAGTAGTAAACATCCAAGTCTTCATACAGTCACTGCAGTCTTCTTCAGGATCTTTAACTTTGCTGCTTTCACTCTGCTCCTCTCAAAACAAGCTGTTATTCTCTGTGTTTCTCACATATTTGTCCTTTTTCTTTTCTGTAACTTACATAATTATTCTGTGCATACTCCTTCTTAAAACTCAGCACACTATTTCCTGCCTCCTTTCTGGAACGTGTGTTCTCCTAATCTTTGTCTCTTAGGAGCTCTGTATGCTTTTGAGGTTCCCTTAGGTACCACATCCTTAATGTAGTTAGTTCTTTGTATATATGTTTTATGTGTTTCCTGCCTGCCCCTAATAGAATATGTGGGCTGGAGTTTGAAAGTCCAAATGAGACTATAACCAGGTCAAACAGCAGCGTTGTTTACTACAAGAGAAAATAAAGACATGCGTGCCAGGACCCTCCACACAGAATACAAAGGACCCTGGTTCTGCAGGCAAAACTTGAGATATCTATGGGTTTTAGCAAACTTGGGAGGTATGGGGAAGGAAGGGGCAGTGCCTTCTAGGAGCTGGTAGAACATGGAAGCAGGACATTCTTGTTTATTATAGTTGAGGAGAGGGAGTCTGCAAATCACAAGACCAGTACTGTTTTGGGCTAGTTAAGCAGGTACAACCCAAGTAGGGCTGAGCAAGGTTCAGATCAGCTACTGATTTGTCCATTTCATCTTTAGACCCTCCTCAGTCCTATGGAATAAGGTAACGCAAGGAAGACAGATTAATTTTGGGTGGATATTCACATTCCTCCTTTTGGTCAAGGCAGTGTCAGGACTGGAACATGTTTTGTTGATCATACACTTGGAACATTTGCATGCAATAGCAAGAACCAGCCAAGAGAGGAGATAAAGAGCTAAACATACAAGCAATGTAAGAAGTAGGCCATGGACAGTATAATGGAAGACAGAGCCCACGTCTCTGGTTAACCACAAGAACAAATCACCAAAGGCAAAGAAAGGCTTCATGACAGTCAAAATGGAGGCCACCTTATGGATATTTTTAATTCTTTGGTAATCTTCCCATTGTTGTTAACATAGAAACTTCATTCTTTATCTAGAGAATCATAGGTATCTCCCTGTGTGGCCAGGAGGGTATCTAGAACCCTGTAGTTCTAGAGTACAACCCTGGCCAGGGAATCAATCTAGGGCTTCCAGAGAGGCTGCCATGTTGCTGCAACCAATGGCAACCATGACAAAGAAGTTTCAGAGTGTGATCCAGCAAGTCAGCTGTGCCAAGGTCGATTGCTTTGGGGATTTTTGGTAGGGTTGCTAATACACAGCAATATGTTCCAGGCTATGATTGTAGCTTGGGACATGGGGGTGCCAGAATATTCAGGAAGATTATTGGATCTCTAGTACTCACTTCCATGGCACGAGGAGTTATAGTACTCTAGTATGAGTTGAATGGCTGCTACCAGAGACGGTCCCAAGTTTCTAAGGTGAGCTATATGTGCAAGCTCCAGATTGGAATGATTGTTGAAGGTGCACCCCAGTGGAATTCCCTAGCTGGGCCACTTTTTGCATGGTCCTAAAATATGGATGATGTACACAAGGTAGGTGCTCAATTATAGGCCAAGAGGGTAGCAAATGGGATGTGACTGAACTAGTAAAGTAGGTACCCCTTATCACTGTGAATTTTGCAGGGAACCCCCCCCACACACACACCCAAGCAGAAATGATCTTTTCATTTGAGGATTTGGCATGTGCCATTGTAGTAACTTTGCCTAACTTGAAATGCTTCCACCCATCAGGAAAACTTAGAAACTATAACCAAAATAAACATATCCGTCAGAGGTGAACAGTTGAATTAAAACAATTTACCATACTTCAAATGGAACAGAGGGGAGAAGAAACTTCTTGTTGGGGGCTTAGGTGGTTTAGACACATTAGGCTTAGGACAAGTGGGATAGGCTGCAAAAGGAGTTAAGCCCACCTGATGGAATTTTCCTCACCAGTATTTGTGGGTCAGCAAGATCAGATGTCTGGGACCAGTGGATAATTGAATGCAAATGTTACATCATAGGGAGGGACAGTGAATCAGGCAGCACTAACATTCCATTTGGTACTGTCCATAACCCAGTGGAGGATTCCTTATTGCATCCCTCCTTTTGCAGCCTGCCAACAACCATCTGCAGTGTAGAACCTTGAGCAAGAACGTTCCCTTTGGTTGTTAACATAGCTAGTGAAGAGGTTCCAGTAAGAATATTTAAGGAAACACTTGGGGGAACTAAAGAGTTGCCATGACTGTGGTCAGAGTTGTCTTTACTATGCCTGGAGACCTTAATAACAGCTATAGCTTTCTGCAAAAGCAAACAGCCCAGTAGGTGAGCAGCATACTCTTATGGGCTGCCTAGAAGTTGTCAGAAATCTCCTGTATTTCCAAAGCATCCCCAAATCACGAACAACTTCAAAGGCACACCTGCTGTTAGGGTAGATATTGGTCCTGCATCCAGAAGTGAGTAAGCAGGCTCTAGCAGCCTTGACCTTAAGCTCAGCCTATTGGGCAGATGTGGTCTTTGGGAAAGGAGTGGCCTCGGTGACATCAGTGGTGGTAGTAATGGCAGACCCTGCAACTAGATCACCTTCTGAATTCCTCAGACATGATCCATCGGTGTATCACCAAACATCAGCATCCAGCAAGAGGGATTCTGATGTCATTCCTGGGGTCACACAATCGTGGTCATGATCCAGACCTTTAGAAGGCCTCAGGTAAGAAGGGGACTGGATTGAGGCTATTGCAGCCTTGGAGAGTCACATTGGGCTGTATGATCAGGGAAAGCTCCAGGCCGATGGAAAAGTGCTGAATATGGTGAGAATTAAGGAGACCTTCCACAGCATGGGGGACGTGTATAGTGAGAGCTTTATCCAATACAGCTTCAGAAGTCTGCTTTACTAGATTGGAAGTAGCTACAACTGCTCACAAGCACCCAGGGAATGAGAAGCTGTAGTAACCGACTGTGTGAAAATTGTCCCATGTTTTTGTGAGAGTTACCTCAGTGGCATTCCCCCCACCAGAGAGGTAGCAGGGGAGGTCATAACTGGGGTCCCTTAAGGCGGGGGCGTAAGAAGAACAAATTTCAGATGTTCTTCAGACTCTTCTGGGAGTCTACATGCAGAGGGTCAGGGAGTGAATCTTGAAGGAGGTGGTAAACGGGCCTGTCCAAAAAGGAAAAAGAAAGGAATCCGTAGGTGGGCAGTAACCAGCAAGGCCAAGGAAGGCATGGAGTTGCCATTTTGTATGGCCTAGACCTGAGTCTCATCTAGGTGGAGGGAGGGCATCAGGTAAAACGTAATGACTGAGAAATTGAATCCAAACAAACTGTAGCTTCTTCTTCAAAGCTCTGTGCCCCTTAAGGGCTGAAGGAGAGCACAGCAACAGATCATCTGTGTATTGCAGGAAAGGGCAGCTGGATGGAAAAACAGGATCCACTAGGTCATGTTTAAGGACTTGTGAAAAGCAGGTTGGGCTTTCTGTGTAGCTTTGGGAAGAAAAGTCCAAGAGGGCTGTTTCCCTTCCCATGTAAAAGCAAAGAGAAACTGTGACTGGGGACAAGGGAGTCCTGAAAGAAAGTGCTGCGCAGGTCAGTAAAGGTAAAGTGGGAGGGACCAACAGCTATGTTGATAAGGAGAGTGTGAGGGTAGAGACAGGCAGGACTGGCAATAATGAAAAAATGCCTCCACCCATGGCCCCCAGGCTTCCTAACAGGGAAAACCGAT
>NW_027187361.1:28528959-28660955 GCF_028583685.1 Petaurus breviceps papuanus
AAAAGAGGTATCGGATTGAACAGGGAAAGAGAAATTCTACCCTCATGTGCAAATTCTGTGCATAGCCCTGTGTATTTCAAGGACGTTGTGACCAAGTAAATGGACAGGAGTGTTTGTTGACCGCAGAAATGAGTACGTACCTGAGAGCTCTCCTCCCACCCCTCACCCTACCCGGCCAAATGAAATGGTAAGGGACGCGAGGCACCTTAGAAACCCCACAATAGTGACACCATGTTTATTCTTAGGAAGGGGTGTGGGGCACCTAGAACAGTTATGAATAGGCAAAGTAGCTCCTGTATCAACTAGGTACAACTATCACTGGTACGGTCAGAAACTATCAAGGAAACATTGCTGATCGGGGGAAAATTACAGTCTCCACATCCAACCCACAACAATCCTCAGAGCCCTGTTAATAGCCATTCTATTTAGGTTTTTTTTTGGGGGGGGAGAAGGAGAGCATGGTCACAAAAAGGAGGAGGTCCTGACTGGGAATGACGTGAGGGAGCCAGGAGGAGGGAGGGTCATGTGATCCCTTCCTTAGCTTCTGCTGCAGGAGATGACATTGGTTTTTTCCAACATCGAGGCTTTTTACAGTAGAAGCAGATTTTCTGGTCAGGGGATTGGGGATTAGAATCCCTGGGGGGGGGGGGGGGGGAGGGGAGAAGGGCAGGACCAGGGACAGCTCTCGCTATGTTTGGCTGAGCTGGAAAGCCATGATTTTATTTTTCACCTTAAATTTGTTGTCAAGAGGGGTGAATTGATATCTAGAAGTTACATCAGCCAGGCTAATTTCTGTCTCAATTTAGTCCATGAGATCCTTTTTGAGGTCATCATTGAGAACAGTTAATAGTGGGGAGCTTGGCAGGCCCCTTTTGTCTAGTTCAGTGTTTCTATAAAAAGTGAGAAGGAAACGGTTGTAAAATTTGAGGACTAATTTTGCCAGGGTTTTGGTGGCAGACTTTAATTTTTGTCCAGTCTTCAGGCTTCAGAAAAGCTGTAGGGATGGAATCCCAAAGAGCCCTGCCAACCTTCCTTGTTCTTTGATGGTGAGGCTGAGGTGTGGACTTATTCATATCTGCAGTAGGATCTTTCGAATCTACTGCACTGAACCAATGTTTTACCTCCCCTAGACCTACTAGAGTTTGGACTAATTGTTTCCTGAAGTTCTTTAGTAAATCCTGTGGGGCCCTCTCAGACCTGGGGAAATTCCTTCCCTGTGGCCTGAAGCTCTACTTTGGTCATTTTTTGCCAATTAGATACCTGAAAATTTCAAGGCCATGTGGTGATGACATGTGACCTGCTGCTTTTGGATGGTTTATTGTCTGTGGGTATTATGGACCCGCACCAAAGGGGAGCCAAGTGCTCCCCTGAATCTAGCCCGACACAAAAGGAGTTGTAGCAACCAAGGTACCCGAAAGAACCAAGAGAATTACCTGAGGGCTCTCCTAAAGATGAGAGTCCCTTCTCCCCTTCTCCTGTGGCCTACCACATGTTTTTCTTGTTGGAATGAACTCAGCAGAAAAAGATTAGAGCTTAGGATCTGAGTGGACCAACCCAGAGATCAGAGATGGAAGGAACACCAGGGGTCCATACTGGTACCTAGCCTCACATCTGACTGACCAGTCTTAGCACCTCGTCTTGTCAGATCCCCCGACTGCCACCAAGAAACATAGACTGCAGTTTGAAGCTATAACCAGATTGAGCAGCGGCTTCGTTTTTTATAAGAGAAAGTAAAGCCATGCATGCTAGGAACCCTCTACACGGAGTACTGAGGAGCCTGGATCTTTAAGCCAAGCCCAAGATATTTATGGACTTCAGCAAAATTGGGAGTCTTAGGGGGGAGAAGACGGGCCAGAACATGGAAGCAGGATGTTCTTGTTTAGCATAAGATGGGGAGAGGGGAGTCTGCAAACCACAGGACTGGTCTCATCCAGTTCTAGTCATCTCTGTGCTGGGCTTGCTTAGCTGCTTGCCCAAAGTAGGGTGGATACAAAGGATGGCTGGTATGCCAAGGCTGAGCGAGGGTCAGGTCGGCTGCTGATGGGTTCATTTCATCTTTAGGCCCTCCGTTCTTTTCCTGCAATTCTTGGCAGAGGGTAACTCAGGGAAGGCAGAGAAATTAATTTCAGGTGTATATTCACAAATATAAACCCCTCAAAGGCAAGGCACATTATAGATGCTTAATTGAATTGAAATGACAAGAGGAAGCTTGTCCAGAGGAGTAGAGTTAGGATGGTGAGTGAATTGGGCTTGCTTTTTGCCTGGAGAAGAAGACTTAAGTCTTCACATATTTGAAAAGTTGTCATATATGTGGAACTGGGATTAGATTTCTCATTCTTGCCTGCCCTTGGAAAGAAGGCCTAGGCCGAACGTTTGGATTGTAGAAAGTGGCAGGATGTGGTTAGACATAGACAGTGTCTTACCAATAGAGCAGTTGGCTTACTTAGAAAGTGGTAAGGTCCGTCTCACAAATAGGTCTTTAAATGAAGGTTTTGATTTCTCAAGATTCTGCGATGCTTTCCAGTGTCCTATATGCTGTGGCCAAGTACAGCTCGAACAAAGTGTTCCAGTGTAGTTCCTTCCACCTTCATTTTTACTTAGTTGAAATAATGGTTTTTTTTTTCCTTAAGAAAACTTATATAACTTTTTCTTATTCCTGAAGAAAGTGAAATTATGGGTGTGTGTGTGTATGTGTGTGTGTGTGTGTGTGTGTGTGTGTGTGTATTTAGAGGCAAAAGGGTTAATAGTTGAAAATTTTATGGTTGTCAGAAGAGGAGCCAGAATGATGATAGAAAAGAGTACTTTGATCTTTTTAAAATGTGTCTACTTAAATTTGTACTTTGAAATATCTCTGTTATCTTCTGTGAAAATTTTACAAAGATGATATTTAGTAACCAATATTTAGTTACTCTAGCGTTTGAGATGGTGGAATTGAGCTCTGACTTATTAAAGTTCTTTAAAATTACTACTGTTGTTACCAAAAGATTGAGAGTTTGACCTGTGATTTTTTTTCTCATATCGTAACATCTTAGAAAACAAAGGTATGACAATTTAAGTGCTTTGATATCCTTTTTTTTTTTTTTGCCACCAAAGAAGCCGATATTAGCTGAATAATTGTTCTCCCAATTTGTACTCCGAATTTTTTGTGTATCAAAAAGGAATGAAAAGTCAAGGTTTACATATTGTAATAAAATACTGTGAGAAAATTCTTCTTTCGTGAAAAATACACAAATGTCTTTTCTGCTCTAGGGATCTCAGAAATGAGAGAAAGGTAATAATGTTTAAGACTAAGTTTTCATGTAGAATTTAGAAGTTATGCCTATTGAATAATAAATATGTGGGTCATATATAAGAATTAGGGAATTTAAGGTGTGTGTGAATCAAAATTCAGTTTGATTGTGATTTACATTTGGACTAATTTCTATGATGTAAGAATCTCCTTTCATCTTGTTTTACTTTTAATTTTGAGAAAGATAGTTTTGCTTTTCAGATGTGATTGATCTCACTGGAGATGATAAAGATGATCTTCAGAGAGCAATTGCCTTGAGTTTGGAAGAATCAAACAGGGCATTCAGGGAGACTGGAATAACTGATGAGGAGCAAGCTATTAGCAGGTAAAAATACAACTTATATAAAGCAGATCTATAAAGTACATATAAGAGAAGTAGAACTTGCTTTAATTAATTTTTATTAATTAACAGAGAATACCTAATTCCCTAGTAGAGAATAACATCCACTCTAATCGTGAACAGTGCTGCAGTTTAAAATTATCCTATTTGCTTCTGAATTGTTCTTTATTCTATAACCAAGACAAATACCAACCTGGTATTAGACCGTGGTTGGAAATATATTGATTGAGCATAAGCTAGCTTAGTTTTTTTGGCATTTGGAAGTGAAATTATTGATTCTATTCAAGTATCTCTATCCACATCTCTTAAGGAAAGTTTTATTTCTGGTGGTTGCCATCACTCCCTTCCCACATTATTCTCTTCCCTGTGAGATGACCTTTCTCTTATTCTGTAGAGATTTTGCATGTACATGGTCATTGGCATTCTTTTGCCTCTGTCAGAATTTGAGCTCTTTCTTTGACAGCCCTGGTATTTAGCAGAGTACCTAACCATAGAAATGCTTGTTGATTGATTGACTGATCTCTCTTTTTAGTGCCAGTCTCATGTTGTGAATCACCCATTGGCAGTTTTGAACTGGATATTATCTCATAGGCATCTTCAATTCAACATGTCCAAAGCAAAACTTTGCCTTTTCTCCCAAACCCATCCTTTTACCTGAGTTTCACTGTTTGTGTTTTTTAAGGCTGCTATGATTCTTATCATCCAGATCCTCAACCTTTAATTTATCCTTGATTCCTCGCTTTCTTGAATCCCACATATCCAGTCAGTTGCCAAATCTTGTCAGTCATTTCTATTTCCACATCTTTAGCATCAGTCCCATTCCCTGTTTACTCACATCTCTGCTGGACTATTATAATAACCTGCTAATTAACTTCCTTGTTTCAGGCCTCTCCCTATTCAGATCTACCCAGCTGCCAAATTGATTTTTCTAGAGTGCAGGTCTAACAAAGTCATTTTCCTAAGCAAGAAAATTCAGGATCCTTATTAATTCTAGCAGCAAATATTTGATCTTCATCATGCTTTTTAAATTTCTAATTTTGTGTAATTTCCAAGGTAATATGATTACATATGTGGTAGTAGTTCTCTTATTCAGTCATACATGGCAAAGGTACTGAAGTGGTTTGCCATTTCCTTCTCCAAGGGACTAAGACAAACAAAGGTTAAGTGATTTGCCCAGGGTCACACAGCTAGTGAGTCTCTGAGCTCAGATCTGAACTCAGGTCTTTCTGACTCCAAGCCCAGCACTCTATCCACTGGGCCACCTAGCTGCTACCAAGGGAAACAGAGGTTAAATGACTTGGTCACCACACAGCTAGTAAATGACTGAGACTGGATCTGAATTCAGGTTGTCCTGACTCCAGGTCCAGTGCTATATACAATTGAACCATCCAGCAGCCTCTGCATATAGTAGTACATGTACAAAATTTATAAGTAAATAAATAAATATATATTTGGGAGAGATGTTCACAAAACTGTATTGTATTGATAGAGGTGCCTGATTAAAAAAAAATAGTGAACTTCTGAGCTAGAATATTAAATTAACCAGACAACCTCAGTCCCAGAGTCATAATACCTGAATGCCAATACCATAATACCAATAATCAGTCCTCAAGATGATGAACCTTTCTTTTCTTCCCAAAGGGTTTATTTAATTTTGATTTCTGATATTTTTCTTTAAAAAAATTTTTATTGATGACATTTCATTTTCATTCCTGAATGTATCTTTTGTCATTTCCTTTGCCCATACAAGCCTTATTATGTAACAAAGATTAAAAACGGAAAAGAAAAGTTAGTTAAGCAAAACTAACTCATATACTTATCCTCTGTAAATAAATACGTGCCTCACCTCTGAGGGAGTCTCAGGGTGAAGGGAGGTGTCAACGCTTTTTCCTGAGTTAAAAAAAATGCAGCTGCTTGGTTTAAAATTCAGTGTTACTTGCTCTGTTTATAATGCTTCCAAATAGTTATAATCGGCAGGTAGGCCAATAGTAAGTTGCCCTGAGGCAGAAACAGAAGGCGCTCACCTCCTCTCAGCCCGGGGAGAGGCAGATGAAGAATCGGAATCCAACAGCCCTGGAAGCAGCAGCCACTCTTCTCCCCTTCCCTATGTCATCACAACCAACACCACCATTGGATTAACTACTGTTAAGGAGCAGGGAACTTTGGGGCTCAGAAAAGAAAATCTGCACCAAAGTCCTTGGTACTGTCAACGATTCAGCATCAGAAATGGATTTTTTTTTTTTTTGCTAAAGATGCATTGTTTTTTTCCCTGCCACTCTGCCCCCTAAAGGCTGTCGCGCCTTCATCTGTCTTTTAATTAGAGTATTCTGCTGTCAGAACGTGAGCACCAGGATGTCGGGGGCAGTCTTTATTTTTAATCTTTTTTCTCAGTCCTTGGTACATAACCTTCCCAGCTCCCGCAGCTTCCACATTTCCTCACTGGGCCTGGCTTTAACTTCCCCGATAAGGAAATGGTCAGTGAACTCCAGGGAGCCTAAGGCCGTTGCTACAGCAGAGCCTAAGCTAAGAAAGCCGAGGGGAGGCCCTGGCATCTGGTCGGAACTGTTTTTTTGGAGTGAATGTCATGCTGGTGAAGAAGTCTTTTGTTTCGAAGTCTCAAAGAGGCCCTTATTGTCCCTGTGGGACACAGTTTTTCCAACTATTGACATCTGACTCTCCAAGATCGGGGATGTAAAGTTTTAACCCCAGCTTCTTAAAGAGGATGATGCCAGACTTTTGCAGCTGGATACACCAGGAAGTCTGCTTTGCTTTAACTACCTATACAGGATGAAAACCCTGCTTGCCATTCGTGCCTCTGAGATCTTATTCCATTCAAGTTGGCATCCTTGTTCCCTAAAGGCAAGAACTTCTGCTGGACCTTCAAAACACATGTACCCCCTACAAGGGTGTCTACTGTGAGGGGACCCTCCTAGATGGCTATTTGACAGCTGGCATCTTTGGCCATACTGAGTATCGACACTTATCAGGAAACAGTGAACTGGCTGCCACTGTCAAAGCCCATGGTATGGGAGTTTCTAGTGGCAGCACCTGTTGGCAGCTAAGGATCTAACATAGTCTCCTGAAGTTTCCTCCCCAGCAACTATCCAGGTCACTTATCTGTCCTCCAGCCAGAAGAGTAAAAGAGCCAAGCATTTCCTGGAGCTGAAGAGTTTTAAGGATGCCTATAGCACACTAGGGAACACTCTGTGACTGAATTTGGGGATGGCCATTGGCTCTAATAGGAGAATCCATCAGTCTCAATACCCAGGGAAGACATTCATGAAATATATGCCTGGCGATCCTTCCTTATTTTATCCTTCTGGTCTGTTGAAGAATGTAAGGTCCATGAGTCCCTCTTTCCTCTCCACTAGCATTTATATGAAGTTGAATCCACCTATTTTCCCTCTGTCCATGTCACACCCTCCTTATCACAACTTGTTTTTGAACATGGTTATTTTTTGCCCTCTTCCAAACTCAGTTTTATCCTAAATAGGTTAGGGAGAGTAGAGGAAGGGGGCACTTAAGATGGTGGAAATGGAAACCAGGGAGCCTCCTATCTTATACAGTTAGATGGGAACCCTAGCCCATGGACACTTCATTTAAAATTGTGGAGTGAAAAGGGCAGCCAGGAGCTAGTGTGTTATTTGTAAACCAAACCTTTTTGAGATTTGTGTTGTGTTTAGTGCGCTGTCTTACCCTTCTCTAGAGGGTGCACTATATACATCCAGACAGGTGACTGAAGGCAACTGTTGTGATATACACACTCATTCCTTCCTTTTTTTTCATTAATTCATTTCTTTCTTCATTTTTATTATCTACAACCTTGAAATTACCCTGTAACACTTTGTAACTCTTGAGTTTCTCTACAAAAATAGAAATTATTGTGTATAAAGATTCATTCATTCACCAGAGCTCAAACATTCGTTCTAGTGGGAATGGGTTTGTGCTAAGTCATCTGTTTTGCCTTGTTCCTTTTGTGATCCACAGTAAACATTTGTGAGATTGGGTCAGCTATACAGTTTGTGATGCTGGAACACTGTATGTCTTTGTGTGAAGCTTACCTGGCCATTGTGTGGATTAAACTGACCAACTTGACCTCATTAACTGAGTGCTTTCACTTAGTTATCCAGTGTAGGCACCCGAGTAGCATTATGAATTATTATACTATTATTCTAATATCTTATTGCTCTTTTAAAAAATACCAGCCAAGCTATTATAATTTTACTGTAAAACCACAACCCTTCAAGGTTATAAAAGTGACTACTTAGCGAATACTAAGTAATCTGATTTCAAGGATAACACTCTTTAGTGAAGGGGAAGAGTCAGTTCATAGCATTTTAAAGATGACCAGTAAAATTAATTTCATTAGAACATATTGATTTAAGTTCTTTAGAGTGATTAAATCAAAGCCTTACCTTTCCAGGCTTCTTAACGCTTTTATTCCCTTTGGAGTACGCCTGATTCAGCTCTCTTGGCCTTGCTGCTTCTCATCTGCGACAATCCATTTCCAACCTTGCCTTTACCCTGGCTTTCCCATATGCCTAGAATGCCCTCCCAAGTGACTACAAGACTCAGCTCAAACCCACGATTGCCACTCATTTATTTTGTTTATATCTTGTATGTACATAGTTGTTTCCATGTTGTCTCATACTTTAGAATTTAAGCTCCCTGAGGGCAGGGACCACGTTTTTGCTTTTCTTTTTTTCGTCCGTAATTAGCACAGTTCCTGATATTTTATGAATTTGGCTTCTGCTGATGCTGAAAAAGAACTACCACGTAGGCAGTATTCTATCATTGAATTCTAGGAAACGCTTTGTATAGATAATGTACTCTCTGTCTTGCAGAGTTTCTTTCCTCCCACTTGAAATGGAGAACATGGGAATATGGATATGAATCTTGTATCCAACATTGGTGGTGTGTTGGATGGGAAGGGAAGAACATGGTGGGGAGAACAGAGCCCTAGAGCTTAATTACAGGCTGACTTACTTGCTTCCTGACAGAATCATGCCCCTGACACAGAGATGAGATCTTTAGCTCCAACTTTACCTGGATTAGTATCTGATTTGTGTGAATGATCCTAGATTTAAGTGTAGTAGAGACATCATTGTGTACATTTAAAATTTATGAGTGAATAACAAGTGTTTATTATGCTAAGAACTAGAAATACAAATAGAAAAAGCAAGAGGCTACTTCTTCCCAAAAAACTCACTCATATTCTGATTTGGAGAAAATTCCTCTTCAGGGTAGATGGGAAAGCCCAGAGTTCATAAGTGAGCAGCAGAAGGTTAGATGGTAGGATCTTTAGGGGAAATCAGGTTGTCTGGAGGGTGTGGTGGCAGAGAAGATAATAAGGCCTAGAAGATTTAAGATGTAGTGGTAGAGGGTGAGTGGTAGGACGTGCGGGTCCTCAGTTTCAGGGTAGGGATTAGAGTTGGTGACCCACAGCCTATCCTGCCCCCCGAAGTCAGAGAGCAAGGTCAGTGTGGAGGTGGTGGGGGATCCTTCGGCAGCTCAACCTAAATGGCCTAGGATTTTGAAGAGAATTCAAGGAGGGGAAATGGCCCTGCTTCCCAGCTGTCCCTTGAGGTGTGGGCTGGCGCTGTGGGGAAGGCGTGGTAGTGTTATTGTATACTAACCTGTTCTTTGAACCAGAACTTCGAATTTTTTC
Organism: Petaurus breviceps papuanus; assembly: GCF_028583685.1. Classification (NCBI taxonomy): domain Eukaryota; kingdom Metazoa; phylum Chordata; class Mammalia; order Diprotodontia; family Petauridae; genus Petaurus; species Petaurus breviceps. Next base: position 28,538,257 of record NW_027187361.1, read on the forward strand.
AAAAGTGGAAAGGCTAAGAGTACTCTAGCTCTTTAGGTTTAGAAATATCACACAAAGAGAAATTCACCCTACGGTCTTTTTGCCTCATTAGAACTTGTTTTGACCAGTGAATCAAATTGCATGATAATATGCTGTTGGAAAGATCTGACTCAAGCCCCCAGTTTAGAGTCTGGTATTATAACAAAACGAGACACTTGAAGGATGTTCAAAAGTTAATAAAAAGAAATTGACTTAGCCATAACATGGAGAGGATAGATATTCAACAAGGACACTGCAACACTTAGCTCAGGTAGACATCTCCAGCCTTACCTCCATTCCGCAGAAAGGTACCTAGTCATCAGTAGCATGTGATGGGACCTCCTCTAGATCTGAAGAGTCCCAATTCTGTGTCTGTGGGCCCTTTTATTACCCTGAGGTGATCAGGAAATGATCTGGGCTAGCCAGAGCAGATGTTCCTGACAGCCTACCTCCGCCAACCCAGTGGGTTAGGGTCTAGTCTAAAACCCTTTCATCTTTCTCAAGGTCTTCATGGCTTCCAATTTTTTCCAGATAGAAAGAAATATGAAAACCTTTTATCTTTTGTAAAAGGAGCACTGAAATGAAAAAGTAAGGGGGCGGCTAGGTGGCATAGTGAATAGAACACTGGCCCTGGAGTAAGGAGGACCGGACTCAGACACTTAACACAAAAACTAGTCTTATGACCCTGGGTAAGTCACTTAACCCCAGTTGCCCTCCAAAAAGAAATTAAAAAGAAAATGGGGAAATGGAGCCAAAGAAAAGCTTGATCATTTATTAGCCTCAGGAGATAGAACTAAGAGCTCTCTGTGGAGTCAAAAGAGGCAAAGAGATGTTTTCGTACAAGGATGTAGGAATGGTACATGGTGGTCGGTTTTCTCTCACTGGAAACCTTAGGTGTGATGTAATGGGGATACTAATTCAGGTAAGGGTTGGATTAGGGGGCCTTTAGGGCTGCTCTAACTTTCATGATCGAATAATTCTGTGAATATCTTCATTTTTCCCTGTCTTTTAACTGGTTAAAGCACTAATAAGAAACAAGGAATTTGCTATGTTGCCAGCTACATTCCTAGTGAAGGCTGTCTCTTGAAATAATGATATTGCAGATTGTAAACTTATATATCTTTGGTATATATTGGCTTTTGTTTAAATAAAAATAGAATGAAAGTATTTATTTTTCAAGTAAATGAAATAGAACAAATAATAGGCCAACAATGGAATTAGAAATCCCTATTTTCTGGTTGCACCATCTCTTTGTCTCCCTAAAAAGTTTTTATTACCAAAATCCAAGTATGTGAGTGAAGCAATAATGAATACTCAGGAGAACTGATGGTGACTTTAGAGCTTAGTAGCAGTAATAGGTGAACACACACTATTTTACATTTCAGTGTAAAAGAGACTTCTGGTCTGTAGGAAGGATTTCGTATTCCTTTGCTAGTGAGCCCAGGGGTGTCTACGTAGGAGAGGTGCCCCTTAACTGAATGCAGAAAGTTCAGTTATTCTGTGGAACAAGTTGTTAGTTATGAAAGGTGGAGACAAGAGTCTCTGAAGTGTGCAAGAAGCTAAATTGAAATCAGATGAGATACTCCCTAGGAGAGGAATGCTTCAATTAGCAAAGATTGTACTTTGTGTTCTTGGTAAGTTCAGTGAGTCGTCCAAAAGCATTCTAATGCTTACTCAAAACACATCCTGTCGACCAGATGAGACAGATGGGTTAGTTTCTTCAACATTAGTTCTTTGTCACCTGAATGCTATATATTTTATTGTTCTCTTTTGTAACATTTTAAATTCTGTTCCTTTTTTGGAATGATATTACTCAAAGGAAGCATACAAAACCTGAACATCTTAAAGAGTGCATTTTAATGACTGTTAAAGATATTGAAGTAGGTGTTAGAGGGGAAGTTAAGCATTTCAAGAATCATTTAAGCTCGCTATAAAATAGGATTCATTGGTAATGAAGCATACAAATTATGGTTAAAAATGAAAAATGATACCAAGACTAACACATTTTTACTATGAAACACCCTGATTAATCCTCAGAAAACAAGCAGAGACATTCAGAGACACTTAGAGGCTGTAAGAGTTATTGATCCCTCTTTCGTGGACCAAGAGCTGAGAGGGCAGTTGAGCAAAACAGTAGCTGCTCACCCCTCAGTATGGAGAGCAAGGCCAGATGAAGACTGGAGTACTGTTAATGAGAAAAAAGGAAATGCTAAAGCTAACGTTTTCATTCAAAGTTATCCCGAAACTGTTATCATAAGGACTCTAGGTGCATACACCAGATCTCAACATTTTTCAGACTTTAAAATATCCACTTTTGTCTGCCTCTACTCCCAGCATGTTTTGGGAATTTTAAAATTCCAGGGGGACTGAGAGGCTTATCCTTATTGAGGGATTGATGAACTCTGATTTTTTTTCTTTGATAATGGAAATTGAGAAATGAAGATAAAATACTATAAAATAGCCTTGTATCACACTGAATATCACAATGTCAAATTTATCCAAAGATATGGAGGAAAACATGCTTCATTGACCTGGGAACTTATCTGATTTAAACTTTTGGCAAATCTAGGGGCTATAATTAAGGCTAAATTTGGGGAAATGGGTTGTTTGTCAAAGTTATGTTTAATTTCCATTATGATAAAAATGTGATTTCGTGAAAGATTGAGAAATATCTGCTCAAATCTTGTGAACTCAGTGCCAGATTGTGTAAAAGAAATAATTGCAATGAAATGAGAACATCTTACACATGAATGTTTTTAAAAGTTTCAAGTGTTGGAAGGCTTAATGAGTATATCAATACATTTATTTTATTTTGTCCCAAGTAATTTGTACATTGCTATAGGTATTTTTCCTTTGTTTAGGTGTTATAGAATTTTAGAGCTAGAAGGAGTATAAGTGATCATCTGTTTATAGGATCATAGATTTAGAGCTGAAGAGAAGGGTTCTCTTTGACATTTTTCATATGAGAAAATTGAAACCCAGAGAAGTTGACTGTGTTACCCAAGGTTTTCTCCTTAGTAAGTAGTGTCAGAGCCATTTGAATTTAGATCTACACTTTGCATTGTATGAATGAAGGCAGGAAAGCCCAGCAGGGTGAAGAGAATTACTCCAGGTTATCGATCTACTGGTGGCAAAGCTGTGACTAAAATTCAGGTGCTTTGAAGTCCAAGATACTTAGCTGTATTCTTCTTCACCTACCGAGGTGTTTGGAGTTTCTTTTATGTAGGCAAATTTGGAAGTATACATTGTCAGAACATTCAGGTCTCACTTGAACTTTCATGGTTACCATTAAAATGTCATTCAAGAAAAGTATTTGCTACGTGAATTTCTTTTCAAAATGTATTATAATAAGCATTTATTTATTTAATTAGATTTACTGAAACAGTGTTTCTTTATATACCTCAAACTCATGTCTTGTAATAATTCTGTACTAAACACGATGGTAACATTTCCCTCTTCCTTTTTATTGGCTTTTTAAGAGTCCTTGAAGCCAGCATAGCAGAAAATAAAGCAAGTTTGAAGAGGACACATACAGAAGTATGGAGTGATTCTCCAAACCCTTATGATAGAAAAAGACAGGATAATTGTCCAGTTGGGCTTAAGAATGTTGGAAATACTTGCTGGTTTAGTGCTGTTATTCAGGTAAGGATCTTTCTTCAACATTGTGTTTGAAGTAAGGGATATGGATATGCCTCTTATGTTTCTCATTTATTGTGTTTCTATTATTTCTGTGTACATACATAAATGTATGTGTGTATCAAAACCAAAAATGTATATGATTCTTCTTTCCTCCAAGCTGTTTGGGGGATAGCATATTGTTTTCCCTTATTCTAAGTTTGAGCAAAGAAATTAAGTAACCCTTTTTTACTAAATTAATATGTATTTATCTATTGTGGGTAAATTTTCTCTGTTGGAATAAGGTATCAGGTGGGGAAGAGGGTGCATCATCTTTTGTATTAAGAATAGGGCCCCAAACTAAGCAATTATTTTTATGCATCACATCCTATTTATTGCTCACCAGAATGTGTCAGGGTAATGTTCATCTTCTTGGAAAATAATTGCTATTTTAATATGTATTATTACTTTAAAATTTTTCAGTCTCAAAGTTGGAAGAGTCCTTCGAGGTTGTCTTGTTTATGCCTTCTTTGGATACTTCACTAACTATTGCTTTACATGGGTTCCTATATCATTGTGATACCGTTGTTAGCATTAACTTATCAAAGGGTTTTTCTGTGTCTGTTGAGATAATTATGTTGTTCTGGATAATTTTAATATGATTAATTACATTGATTTCTCTCCAAATGTTGAATTGTCCTTGCATCCCTGGTGTAAAGAAAGCTTATTTTATGTATTCTCTTTGATACAATTTTATTTAAAAGTTTTGAATTACTATTGACCATTAGTTCTTTGCTTTGTTCTTCCCTAGTTTAAGTATCAAGACTATATTAATCACATTAAAATTTTTGTTAGAATGCCTTTTTCTTAATTTTTAAAAATAGTTTTTAAATTTTAATTTCAGTTTTTCTTTAAAAGATGGAATTCTCCTTTAAATCTATTTGGACCTGAATTGTTTTCCCCTCTAATAATACCTTTCTAACAAGTTTCGTTTCTTTTTTGGGCACTAGAATTTTAAGATTTCTGTTTTGTATTTTGTTAATTTGTATATTTGATGATATTGCAGGTAATCCTCTTTTTTAAAATTGAGTTTTGTTGGCATCTATGTATAGTAAATTCTGATAATTCTTTTTGTTTTCTTTCATGTTGTGATCTCAGCTTTTTTGTTTATTCTCTTAATTTTCTTACCCATACATTATTTACATTGGCTAAAAGATTTATCTATTTCTGCTAGTCTTTTTAGCAAGTGCTAGGTACTGTAGCAAGGATTCGAAGTCATGGACTGATGTTTCAAAGGCATGCTTACAGTCTAAATCAGCCAAACCGGAGGTACTTAACCTGGGGTCCGTGAATTTTTTTTTTTTTAATATTTTTATACCTATATTTCAACAAAATTGATTTCCTTTGTAATTTTAGGTGCATTATTTTAGGCCTTAGAAATTATTCAGATAAGGAGTCCATAGGTTTCACCCAAATGACAAAAGGGGTCCATGATACTGAATGAAAAAAATTAAAACTTTTGATACTGACAAATTCAAATGAAGCTAATGGATGTGGATAATATTCTTCAAGAAATTGCACACTGACTCATAATGTCACAGAAGTGAAAGGAAGTTGAAGTGCTCATGTAAACAGCAAAATAGATAACCTAAATAATACTATTATTTATATTATAGAGGACCAGGATAAATAACTGTGAACAACTTAGAAATCAAGATGAAACCAACTGATTATTGAATCACCAGCAGCACTTTCTAATTCTTACAAAAGTTGTTTGTAGAAGCTGATGTCATTTATGGAAATGAATTTCCAAACCATGGTGACTGTTTTATGGGATCTAGGACTTGAAATCCCAATCAGCAGACATTTATTGAGCACAAAATATTGTAAGGTCTGTCATTTGTTGAGTGAGATAGATAAATAAAACAGTCCCCTCTCTGGAGGAGTTGACAGTTTGGTAGGAGAAAGAGACATATATTGATGTGCATGTTAACTGTGGGATAAAGTAAAACAAACTCATTAACATCTTCATTAAACCTTCAATGTATGGTCAGTAATCTCAACTAATAAAATCATTTATAGAAATCAGACAGCTTGCAAATTTAAGCCTTTAACCTGAAGTTTCCAGTTGCTGCATAAAGACCAGGAATTATTATTTTTTTAACTCAGCCAGCCATTTGTACTGATATACACTAGATAATTTAAATGTTTAAAAACATTTAACATGCAATATAGCCTCCTTTCACTACAGTGCTTTATTTTATACAATTTGTCTTTAAATTCACAGATTTGGAGATCTATTAATTGATCCTTCATCATGGAATCACACATTAAGCATACCTTTGATGACTGGTGCATTTTCCCCAATTTAGGCTTAATTTTAGTTTCTTTGTTTGCACCAAGGTTTAAATCAAATGATAGGTAGTCAAAGGCTTTGAATCTAAGAACATTCTATTAAATATGAAAAAACAGCTGAATAAACAAGATTTCAGGTCTAGCTACCTGTGTTTCTTTTATTAAAAATGGAAGTACTCTGTCATTCTTACCACGAAAAGGCAGCTTTCCTGATTCTGCTCACTAATTAACAATATCTGTGCAGGGACCTCAACTAATAAAATCATTTGCAGAAATTAGACAATTTAACAGATTAAAGCACTCGATCTGAAGGTTCCAGTTGCTGCCTAAAACCAGAAATTCATTCTTTTTCACTCAGCCATTTGTACTGACATATGCTAGATAATTAATTTTCAGAATTAACTTTTATTGTGTTTATTTCTTTTTAAAAGTGAATTTAGTGCTTGCGAAAGACACGATTCTTTTAAAAAATTTATTGATTTATTTTTAGCTTCCAGCATTTACTTCTGTAAGTTTTAAATTTTCTCCCCTTTCCTTGCTTCTCCCTCCCCAAGATGGCATGCGATATGACATGACTCTACACATACACACATTCCTGTTAAACACATTTTCACATTAGTGATGTTGGATAGGAGAATTATAATGAATAGGAGATACTATGAAAAGAAAAAAATAAAACAAAAAAGAAAATAGTCTGCTTTGCTCTCCATTCTGACTCCATAGTTCTTTCTCTGAATGTAAATGGCATTTTACCATCATGAGAAAGACATAGTTCTTAAAAACTATCAGATTTGTTAGAACATGGGTCTTAGAAAGAAAAGAGGTCATTTTATAATATTATTTACCCTCTTCCTTAGTGTTGAATTTTTATACTAATTTATCTAGCATTGACAATTGCCTTACAATTGCCTTGGCAATAGTGATAGATGGTCAAATTTCCCTTTCTTACTATGGAGGATATATCTGAGAAAAATCACCTAAAGATGGAAAGTTCCATTACCAAAAAAAAATTCTAAGTCTAATTCCTAGGCCACTGACACACATTTTTCTCTGTCCTTTGGATAAATTTCTTAACATTTTGTAGTACTTCATCTTTATGAATTTCTGTAAATTCAGAACAGTTTTGCTTATTTTATATCAGTATGTTTATCAGAGTTCATGATTTCCCTTAATGGGAACAAGCCTTCCACACCACGGAGTTTAAAATCCTGAGACATTTTGAAAGTGGAGGGCAATGGATGTTTTAACGTCTGATGAAGATGGTGAGATCTTACAGGCTCAGCAGGACTTCATGTGATAACAGTTTTAATATAGTCTTGAACCATCACTACTCTAGTTTTTGTGTTGCGTCTCCCAGGACGAACATGTTTCCTCATAGCAAGGCTTAGTAACTACTTTTTTTTTTTAATGCTGTCCTTTTAGCTGATTTTCCAACTTCAAGAAGCTTGTGCCATGTTGTAGAAGAATCAGTAATGACCCTCCTAGCAACCAGGTGTTTTTGAATGGCTTTGCTTCTTTTCTGAGGATTAACGAAGGCAGTTTCACAGTATAATTTATTTGTTTTAGGCATTATTTTTTTCATTTTAGCCTTATTTTCCTTTGTCCTTTAATGCCACAGAATCTTGTTTTATACTGGTCTTTGAATGATGCTGAAATGCTTGTTCCCCATGCCAACACCCACTTCAATATCACTAAATCATTGAAGTGTACTCTTCTAAGAGCTACAGATTTTATGCATTTCCTTGGGATATTATTCATTCTCAAAAACTACAGAACTAAAAACACAACAAAAGAGAGCAGTTGTAGTATAAATATATATGGAATGATAATCAACACTCATTTGACAGAGATTTAATTAGGTAGAATGGGGAAACTAGATCATTTTGCTTTCATCTGTTAAAAGTGATGAGTTCTGACTAAGTCTAGTGACCGTAGAAGTATATACCCTGACTATTGCAGTCATAAAATTAAGCCACAACCAAAGCCTTGCTTGTCCCAAGTCATCCACACCCAACTTTATATAGCAGTTACTAAGTACTGGGTTTTATTTACATCAGATTGATAGAAATTTCTGTGAGAATTCAAAGGGGGAAACTGAATTTCTGACTGTAGGAGAGATAAGCAAAAGTTTTAGAGACAATGGAGACAGTGGTGTTTTTGTCTTGGATGCCCTGCTTTTCAAATTTTGAAGTTCTCTGCTTCCTGCATTGAGTGCTGATTAATTCCTTCACTTCACAAAGACTTTTAACTTATTCATTCATTTATTTCTATGTCAAATCACCATAGATAGTGACTCAGAAAAGTAGCAGGCAAGACTTTGGGGACATAATTTTTCTTGGTGATTGTTCTTGCTGTTTAGGGTGTAGGAGAAATATTTATAGCATATATACATTTATTTCCTATGTTTCCTGCATTTTTCTACATTTCCTTCCATTTATCATTGAGGCAGATATGTGGTACAATACAAAAAGTCCTGAACTGCATTCTGGAAATTTGAGTTCTTGTCTTGGTTCTTTCATCACTCGTACCTTCCTCATCTGTAAAATGAAGTTTTAAACTACATGTTATAAACCATCTTTTTCAACTTTAAAGTTCTCAGACTTGAGGCATAATTTTACTCCTTTACCAAAAATGTATTGCTGTTACATCTTAACTTTAATAACATTACTGATAATATCTTTGATTTATTGAATGTAAATTCCTTGGATAGGATGAAATTACATACATTATGCAGTCGTCAAAAAATTCCAGGAGGAATCAGGAATCATTCTCTTTGTCTTATGGTGGAGCCTGACTCCGTTGTAAACATTTTCAAATGTCCTCGATGTTTCGTACTGGTGACAGGCCTTAGAAGAACCCAGAGGTTATGTGAGCCCTGTAGAGCGGGCGAGGCACCAGTTGCTCAGTACCACCACCTGTGTAGAGGGTTTCCCTCATTAGAATGTAACACCTTAAGGGCAGAATAATTTTTGCTTTTCTGTTATTAACAAAAAGTCACAACTCCACGAGGTATGGGTGATAACTTGATTCATTACAAGAAAAAGGCAAATGCATGTTAGAACTCCTCATGCCATGTACAAAAGAGTCTGTAATACAGGTAGACCCTTGGGTGTTTATGTTACAGTAAGAATGGGAGGAGAGGAAAAGGGAGGAATTCCTTAGAGTTCAGTCATTAGAGAATTTCAGCATGAGTGGGGGCACTCCTGGGAACTGCTCCAGGTTCCCCACCCCTATAACTTGACTATAAAGGTAAATGGCCTTGCTTATCTGAAAAGTCCCAGATGCCACAAGTGGTTTATCAGACTGGATTAGGATCCAGGTTAGACCCAGGCCTGTGGCTGATTCGGCTTCAAGGGCACTGAGAGTTTAATGAAATTCAGTTGCAAAAGATCACTGTTTTGGTAGTTCAAGGGGGCTTCATCTCTGGAAAACAGGGCAGCTGAGGAATACAAGTTTAGGGGGCCCCTTCATACTTTGTGTCCCTAGTGTGCCTAGCACATAGTAGGTATTTCATAAATGGGTATTGATCGACTCATTTCCAGTAGGAATTGTTTTTTTCTTTGTATTTGTGTATGTAGCATCTAGTACAATTCTGAGCATTTGATAGGGACTTACTTAATAAATACTTATTGGTTGGTTGATCCTTTAGCTGACGATGTGGCCAGAAGTGTGAGACTCAGGTATAAAAAAACAACAGCAACTAGAATGTAATACAGAAGACTGAATATGCTTTATATTTAACTTTTTTTGTAAACTCCTCAAGGGCAGAAGCAATTTCATTTTTGTCTTTGTAGCTTTGAGTGCTAAATTGCACGGTGCAGACTTTTAGTTCTCTAGGAATCTTAAAAAAAGAAATAAAGACAGCAGCATATGGAAACTTTAAGGACACATGGTGAAACCTGAACTGGGAAAAAGATGAGAAGGATTTGGCTAAGAGAGGAGGTAGAAGGATGCTCAAGGTATTTAAAATAGGAAAAGGTGAAGAGGCGAGACTGAGCTGTAGTGGTTGAGGGACAGTAAGAAGAATGAGTGAGTAGAAGGCTTATGCCAGATGACTTACCCAGCTATATGTATCCTCAAATAAGTTTTTAAAAAATTTTAGGAAGTGTCCACATATAACATCCTTAGAAAAATTTTTACTCTAATAGTTACAGCAGTTGTTCAAAGTATGCTGACCAAATCTGTATTGAATTGCATATGCCTTTTAACCTAAAAGTAACATATTTCTTTGTGAAGTGTAAGTGAAGACTTTCCTGGTAGCCAGTGAGAGTTTTCATCCAAAAAGTAAAGAAGAAATGCAATAAAACGTAATGAATTTGGACTCTACTAATTTAGACTAAGCTTTATCTTTATGATGTGAGGGAAGGGTTAAGCAAGCAATAAAAATGTAAAGAATTTAGGGAAAGCTTTGTCAAATTTGTTTTGTTTTTATATCTAACTTATACTTGTTAGTTTTCTTTATATCCCCTCAGTGAACTGCAGTTTTGTCAAGCATGATTTTTCCCTATAGCAATTATGTTGACTTTTGACTGGGAGGAGATGTATTGCTGATGTAAACCTTTTTTTTTTTTTGAAAGGTAGTTACCATAAGAACTTTTAAAGTAGAAATTTAACATTTTAAAAAAATGTATTCGTGTCAGAATTTATGCTAATACTTCATCCCAAATATGCTAAAAAATTAAAATTAGTTAAAGGCTACTTGGTTCTGTATTTCTATGGTTTTATCAGATGGTGCATGAGTATTTAAATATGTATGTACCTTCCTTTTAAAAATTAAAGTATGATCCAGTGTATAATTTTTTTTTATTGATTTGTATCTTTTATGGCAAAATATAATAAATATTGTTACCAGTTAAGATTTTTAAAAAAGTTAATAGTCTTTTTGTAAAGAGAGAAAAAACTTTCCTTCTAAATCCAATTAAGCACCTATGACTTGTTAAGCACTGTGCTAAGGACTGGGGATACCATTAAAAAAAGAAAAAAGACAGTTTTTACCATCAAGGATCTACAAGGTTAAGGGGAAGTATCTTGTTCTATGTGAGTTGAAACCAGGCAGCCTGCAAAGTGAAGCATCTTCTATCATATTGCCTATATGATAGAATCCATCTAAAAATTCCTATACTAGATGAAGAATGTAACATTTTAAAAATCCAGTTGTAGCCTCCTTGTACAAGAAACTCCCCCTCCCAATTCCATGACTTATCATTTGCTTTCCTCCATGCCTCTTCATCACTTTCTCCTGGATTCCTTCAAGTCCCAGGTAAAATTGTACCTTCTATAAGAATTTCTCAATTTTCCTTAATGGTAGTCCTTTCTCTCTGGTACTATCTCCAATTTATCTTGTTCGTATCTTTTTTGCACATAGATTTTGTACATTTTGTTTGCCCCATTAGACAGCTTTTTGAGAACAGAGACTTTTTTTGCCTTTGCTTATGCCGCCAGTGTTTTAGCACGGTTTCTGGAACACAGAACTTAATAAAAACTTATTGACGGTCTGACTAGAAAATACATCATGAGGAATAAATTCTGATTTTTAACTTATGTTAGTTTTGTTTTTCCTCCCATAAAAATATTAAATCTCTCATTTCTTTTCAGTCATTATTTAATCTTCTGGAATTTCGAAGATTAGTACTAAATTACAGTCCTCCCGCCAGTGTTCAAGATTTACCCCGAAACCAAAAGGTAAAATTATATAAATGCTTTCCCCTGATAAGCTTTTCTGTACAGTTGTAGTCACTTCCTAGTCGTGAGTTCAGTTCCAAGTATTAATCTTACACCGTCGAGTGGAGTTGAGCAGTATCTGGAAGCCAAGATTTTTTTGAACCTTGTTGCATGGATTCCAGTCATAAGATGAGTAGCTTTTCTGTCTTCACTAACACCTTTATCACTTTTAATTAGCAAGAAAGGACGTTACTTTTTATTTAGATGAATTTTTACCTTAAGGGGGAAATTGTTTCTATACATCCTCGTGGCCACTCTGGGGGAGATGAAGAGTTGAAAGAGGGGGTTACACTGTGGAGGCAACTACAAAACACACAGCATGCTCCCCTGCTTCCTCACTAGCCCCGGGTCCATTTGTTTCGCTAACTACAGAAGTTCCAGCTGTGTCTGCAGTAACAGCAGGCACCCGCTGTAGTCTTGCGTCTCCTGGGATGTTGTCCCCCGCCCCCTGAGTATTTCACCTTGCTGTGCATCCCGCACTTAACGGTCAGATCTGACCTTGCCACACCCCATGTAATAATGTATTGGTTCCCAATTGCCTCCAGGGTCCGATATTAGAACCCTCTGTTTGGCTTTCCAAGCCCTCCCAAAGTTGCCTCTTTCTTATCTTTCTTATCTTATTCCTTACTCCCCCACCACATACATGAGATTAAGGGACACTGGCCTCCTTGCTTTTCCTCACAAAAGATATTCCGTCTCCCAATCCCATTCCTTTTCTCTGTCCCCATGGCCTGGAATGCTCTCCCTCCATCTAAGGCTTTTGACTTCCTTCCAGTCCCAGGTAAAATACCACCTTCTTTAAGAGATCTTTTCCAATATCCCTTAATGTTAGACTCTTCCCCCTCAGATTATCTCCGATTTATTCTGACATAGCTTGTTTGAACCTAGTTCTTTATGTGATGTCTCCCTTATTAGACTCTGAGTGCTTTGAGAGCAAGGACTTTTTTTTTTTTTCATCTTGTATCCCCAGGTCTTAGCACAGGGTCTGGAATATAGTAAGTGCTTCTTAATGAATGCTTATTGATCTGATTTGAGTGGACTTGAGATGTGTGACCAGTGCTGACAACGCGCCCAGAGATTGGAGATATGGTGGGAGAATATTAATAAAAATATGGAAGGTTAGATGATCTGAGGAATAGAAAATCCCAGGACCTTTCATGGAATGAACTGGGTTCCAGGGCAGAACCCTTAACCATGATTTACGTGACTCAGTTTAGCAGTGAGCACCACAAGGGGGGAAGGTGGTAGCAGTCATGGTCAGCCCTGGGCCAGAGTGCTGTCATTCCAGGTGACAGTGTGGTTGAATTGCCTGTCATGGGACAATGTTGTATTCTCTCATGTGGTCTCCATTTTCATTGACTGTTTAGGTCGTTTTTCCATTTTAGATGTATCTCAGAAACTCAACTTGGGATTTCCCAAACTTGGTGCTCATCTAAACTTTCCCATTATTATTACATTTTTCCAGGATTGAAAGTAGAAGTCACTGGGTGCAGTGAGTAAGAGCACTGGCCCCAGAGTCAGGAGGACCCGGGATTGATTCCGGCCTCAGATACTTAACACCCACACAAAAAACTGTCTGTGTAACCTTGGGCAAGTTACTTAACCCCAATTGCTTAAAAAAAGAAAAAAAAAACTAGTGGTTTTTTTCAGTATTGTTTAATTCTTTTTAAGTTTTGCTATGATTATAATCATGTTTTAAATAATTGAAGGTTGATTTTTACTTTAAATTGGTGCTGTCTTTGTCTATAATGTTTACTTGACAGAGAAATTCTTTGCTGGCAGAAGCTATTTCTGGGATCTTTTTTGCCTTGTTTTGCTGATTTCTTTCAGTCATTTTTAACAAAAGGTGATAGAATCAATGTCTACTTTTTCCATTTTTGGATTTGAAAATAAAGCAGTTTGGCTTTGAGTTGCTGCTGTCACATCTTTATCTTTTCTTCTGATTTGTTCTGACTACTCTGTAATCTGGCTGAGAATAAATATTTCATTCAGAAGTTATTGGCACATCTCTATTGAACCATTTCTTCTCCCTTAAAGTGTAGCTTATTTTGTGTCTTTGTGTTTTGGTGTTTTTGTTCACTGAATTCCAACTTGTCCCTTGAAAACGCATAAACGTTGTGTAGTCTTGGGGCAGTTAGGTGGTTCAGTAAGTAGCGCGTCGGCCCCAGGGTCAGGAGGGCCTGAGTTCGGTTCCAGCCTCAGATGCTTAACACCCCCACAAAAATACTAGCCCTGTTACCTTGGGCAAGTTACTTAACCTCAATTGCTCTCCAAAAAGCAAAAAAAAAATGTTGTGTAGTCTTTGTGGCTTTCAAGTTTTCTAAAATCGAAATGATCATAATTAAAGTAAGTTTTTTAAACCTTTAATCCTAACCTACATATTGTATTGAGCATTATTTCGAATTCTATTTTCCTTTATCTTATTTAAAAGTTAATTCTTTAGATAACAAATATATCTCTACCTTTTGTTGTTATAAAAGGCATGAGAATAGTTGCCATTTTTGAGGAATGCCTTTTCTACCATAGTGCTTGATTTTATAAAAGTTCTCTTGGATATAGCTTATAATTTGAGTTTAGCATGTTGACAATTGTTAAACACTTTAAGATAAGACACTGTGAAACAGATACTTAGGTTTGATACATAGCAGTGCTATTAGATTCTATGGCATCCAATTAAGGTGATCCCGATGAAATGCTTTTAGTTTTTTATATATTTAGATATTAAAATGACTTACCTAGTTTCTGATTATATTTAATAATAAACTTAGATCTAACTCGGACATTCTTGCAAACATGGATTTAATAACCCTAAGGTGTTCGGGTGTAAAGTGCACTTCGTATTACCATGCAAGATTATGGATACATAATCAGCTAAAAATAAAATAAACAGGCAGTCTTAAAAGGGAAAAAGAAATTCTACAAATTTTAGATATAAAAGGTGAAAGGCAAACATTTGCTCCGGTAATTTTAACTGGTAGGCAAAATTGATTAGTAAGATTTTCCTCCTTAGTGAATTAGAACTGGAATGCCCCAGTCATGAGATATTTTGTGTGATATCATAGAAGAGACAGGGGTTGATTTATTCTGTATAAATTATAAAATGAATTATGGATCACTTTGCTTATGCAAAAAAAGTCAGGATTCTGTTATGACTGGTGTGATGGAAACAGCCCTAGATTTGCAATCCAAAAGACCCAATTTCAAATCCTGCCTCAGGTGTTTATTGACTGCCCCACAGCAAGTCCCAGGCAGTCCCTCTGTGAGTCCCTTTCCTTATCTGTAAAAATGAAGTGAGTTGAACACAGTGTCTCCTCTGGTCTTTCCTGCTCTAAATCTGTGATTCTTATGATCCAGTTCTGGAGAAAATCAGTTCCTTTGCACAAAACAGACCTGAGAGTATGAGAACATTATGGTGTCAGTCATTTGTCAATGTGGGCAGAACTCATAATCTTGGGGGGGGGGGGAGGAGTTACTGGAACCAGAGCTCACATGTCTTGCTCATAGTCACACAGCTGGCATGAGTTAGATACAGGTCTCCCTGACTTTACCAACAGCCCTCAGGCATCAGTTGTTTTGTAACCTAGTCATATGTGGTAGCAATACTGTCAGAGGACTTTAGAGCCTTGAATTCAAAAGATTTTCAGTGTCACTGTCTTTAAGTTTTGGGTTAGGCAGAAAGACATGGGGAAGACACAGAGGGTGAGGAAATAGCTTGAGTCAGTTCAGTCAGACAGGCATTATTGGTACCCACTGTATACATACGTGCGTATGTGTGTATATGTAGACCGTCACAAAAGCATGACATTAATTAGTTACCAGGTAGTGTTCATGGTTGTCTGCTAAGGCAGCTGTTGGGTTGCCATTCATGTCAGTGAAATAGGAAGATTATGAAAATCAGTCACTCTGGTGTAGAAGCAAGGATTGCAGAGTAGAAAGAACACAATGAGTGAGATGATAGTAACAATGTGAGGTAGAGTATAAGTTTTAGTACATAGACCTGTAAATAACTGCATTTCCTTTTGGGAATTCCTTATGCCTGGGAGTTAAAGTCATCGCCCCCCCCCCAAAAAAAAAAAGACACAGGAAAGATTCAGACAGTTATGAGAGATTAGAATTGAGAAAAATCAGAGAAGCCTTGGGGGTAAGAGGAGGATTAGAAAGAAAGGAAGGCTTTATGTCTGAGTTAGCTTATACATGTAAGAAGCACTCAGTCTCTGACAATGATGGCAATTACATTGCTGATCTAACTGACTTTTTCTTGGATACCCTAACTACTTCCAGATCTTCTTTTCCTTATTTGTATGTGATGGATGGATGCCTAACATACAACCCACTTGTTTTGCTAGTGTATTCTTAGTTAATTTAAGAATGATTGTCTCATGAGGATGCGATTTTTATTAATCTTTTTTATTTTTAAAATTTAGGAACATCGGAATTTGCCTTTTATGCGTGAGCTGCGGCATCTGTTTGCACTTCTTGTTGGTTCTAAAAGAAAATATGTTGATCCTTCCAGAGCAGTGGATATTCTTAAAGATGCTTTCAAATCCAACGGCTCCCAACAGGTAGTTTTTACAGAGATGATCATTTATGGCTAATTACATCTAATCTCATTAGACTGTAAGTCCCTAGATGGCCAAGACTTTCCCCCCTTTCTTTATATCCCCAGTACTCAGCACAATGCCTGGCATGTAGTAAAAACTTAATGAATGCTTGTTGCCTTGACCTGTCTCTCTTTCACCTACATGGGCACACATACCCCATGCCCACAAAACATATGCACCCACCCAGAGCAATCTATGAAAGGAAAATCATTTTATAGTATTTTGTTTAAAATTTTGCCCCCTTTTCCTTTTGGGTCTTTAATGTTTACACACACACACACACACACACACACACACACACACACACACACACAGAGTTTTCCGTCTTGATGGAAAATTAAACGGACATCCAGCTGGAAAATGTTACATGAGGTCTATTGGTTTCCAACATGAATATAATTATCATTTAAATTAAAAGAATGTGTATCGTGCAAATAACTATGGAGGCAACAATGAGGCGGAAGCAAGACAACTCCTGTTTTCTAGGAGTTTGTTCTGATGGAGGAGAAGCAACCTCAGGAAGGAGGTGGGAGGGTATCGGTGTGGAGGCGGAACTCACCGGGGGGCTGCTCATATCATGTGCCCATCCCCCCCTCTCCCTGCACAGGAATGCGCCAACAACCATCAGTTAGCCCTCAGAGTCGAGTCACCCTCCAGAGAGCAAGCTTAAAAATGTGGGCACCCATGATAGCCATCCCAATCAACAGGGCAAAACGTTGTAGTTTTTTTTTTTATTCTGCTATTTCTTGTCTCTAAAAACATACATTAAAAGAACATATGTGCTCCTAAAAGAAGAAATACCTCTCTTTTCTATGATTTCCCCCGACCTCCACCTGCACCTCTCAGGTTCTGTAATGTAGGACATATTTCTACCTTTGATCAGATGAAGTTTGTTTAGGGAATTCCATGACTTCTTGGCATCTTCTGATTCACCAGTTTTCTAACACGAACCCCTTGAATTACAGATATCTTTTACTGACCTAGAAGAACAAATTTTCAAGGAATAAAAATTACTATAGTAAATAGCAGTTAGTTTTGACAACTCAACCAGTTTTTCAGTATTAAAAAGAAGCAAAGTAGTGGCTATAGTTAAATCTTAATGTTCTTCCTGACCTCGGAATAAGTTTAACATAACTCTGTGTATAGACAGAGTTTTCCAATAAATGTTGACTTGTCTCACTTGGGATTTTTGTTTTGTTGCATAATTTATTGCTGCATATAACTGAACTATACATGTATTTAGAAAAATTCAAGTGTGATTTGATCAAAAAATTAAACCCTTTACTTATATTATGTGAATAATCCTTTTAATGACTTTTGAAGTTTAGGTTTTTGTTAATATTGGATTTTCTTAATGTAAGCCATATGTTGGGGCAGCTAGGTGGCACAGTGAATAGAGCACTGGCCTTGGAGTCAGGAGGACCTGAGTTCAAATCCAGACTCAGACACTTAGCACAGAAACTAGCTGTGTGACCTTGGCAAGTCACTTAACCCCAAATGCCCTCCAAAAAAAAAAATGTAAGCCATATGTTATATAATATCCAATGTATTACCTGATTTTCATATAAAATCATTATCATGTATTTGTGTTGTTACATTTGCAACATTTGTGTTTAGTGTAAATGTTTAGTAAATTTAGTGGATGTTTAGTGCAAAATTTTGTTTAATACGGTATTTGGATATTTTACAGAAGTTACTTTTAGAATGTGATATTTAAAATTGGTTTAAGTAGGAAAAATATAATGATTTTTTTTTTTAAATACAGCAAGATGTGAGTGAGTTCACACACAAATTATTAGATTGGTTAGAAGATGCCTTCCAAATGAAAGCTGAAGAGGAAAGGTAAGTTTCCTCATGAAGTTAGTATTTGTGTTTGATATTTTCTTTAGTTTTATTCTTCTTTAAAGGGAAGTATAACATAGAAGTGCCACCTTGTTATTCAGGATTTGCATGGTATTTGCTGTTTAAGAAGACTAAATACAGGCTAGGAAGCTACAGCATCTAAAATGAACAGATTTATCACATCATTGGAAAATTAGTGTAGAATAGTATATATCAGGCCATCCTTTGATTCATTAGCTAACAGTTCATTTGAACTGCTTCTGCTCCAGGCACCTCTCTTAAGATTGTAAGTTACAGATGAATTACTGACCCTTATCAATGGAGATAGTTTCCATACCAGGAAATTCTCTGAACTTATAAAATCACAGATCCAGACCACCTTCCCACTCATATCTTACCAAAAAAAAAATGCTTTTCTCATCCATAGTTTTGACTACATTTATGAACAAGAAATCTAATTCTTGTATCCTAGATGTGAAGAATAAACTAATTTCTTTTCCCTTTGATAGGATAAAAACTGTTATTCAGATAGAAATAAATATCTGTTAAGAACTAGTGGGCCACTCATGTTTGTTGTTGATACATACCTAAAGATTTTTATGAATTAAATAACATTAAGTTAGCTAAAATTAAACTGAGAAATTAAAAGTAATTTCTATACCGGAGTAAGTTTTTAACATTTGTATACTCTTGCTTCATTTCCTTCAGAGTGAATAGTTTTCTCATATAAGAGATAAAATTAACTGGGTCTGTAGTACTGCATAATGCAAAAAATCTGAAAATAAGATGTAAGAGTATTGTGTTCATTTCTTCAAATTCAGTTAGTATTATTAACAGAACTAGACAGTATTGTAGTGATATTATCTAAAATGGGTATTCTTTACCTTTTTATATTTTGTATTTGTATTTATTCTCTTAAGAATATTCTCAAATGCATAAAATAAAATCCATAGGATTAGAACTAAGAAAATTCATTATATTTAAACACATTTATCAAAATAAAAAATTTTTAAAAGTTCACGGACACTTGGTCAAAAATTCCTGATATGAGATTTAAAGAAACCTTATATTATATAAGAAGGTTCAAAATCTGTTGTTTTCTTTATACTTTACGTCATAGCATAGGTGATTTTTTTTCAATATAACTTTTTAAGTGCTTTTGTTTAGCCCAGAAGTTATAACGACATTTGCATATTTTAAAACATGTTTTCCAGGGATGGAGAGAAACCAAAGAACCCAATGCTAGAGTTGTTCTATGGCAGGTTCCTGGCAGTGGGAGAGCTTGAAGGTAAGTCATACACCTGTATCAGCATCTGTATCCATACACATTCTTTTGGTAGTACAGCACTTTGTTACACAGAATAAGTTTATTTGATTTGACTTACACTTCAACATTTCTCTTTACACTTTTTAAGTATGTAAACATTTTAGAAGTTGTTTAGATGAAAAAGGTAATATGGTTCTTATTATCATGTTCTCATTGATTGGTGTCAGAAGAATTTTAGGTTTTCCTTCATCTTAATACATACTCAGTGGTAAATGATGTGATTAACAAGAGAGAACAGGAAGAATGAAATAGTTTATAAAACTTGTTCTGACACGTGAATAGGAAATAAATGAGAGAAATTTTGAAACCATTCTGTCTCTCCAGCATGAAATCTCTTGGTATTCTCAAAGTACTGAAAATAATTAATTATATTTTAGTCACATTAAAGTGGCTTTGTTTATCTTCCATGTTTACGTGCTTATAATTTCAGCTTTAGACCTGGAAAGGTGCTTTGGGACCTTTTAGTTTAACTTTATCATTTAAAAGGTGATAAAACACCAGCCCAGAACCATGAGTGACATGACCATTGCCCCATTATTTATTTATTTTTTAATTTTATTTTTAATTGATGGAATAAAACAACATAGTACAATAGTACATAGTACAATGCCCCATTGTTTAAACTCAGCTTTCTTGATCCCCCAGGCTGTTTTCATCATACCACACAAAGTACACATTAGATTGAAATGAAAAAAAAAAAATTGGAAAATTCACAGTTCCTAATACTTTATCTACTTTGGAAGTTTATAGATTATAATACAGGGATTATTAGTGAATACATATTAATAGCTAAAAGTTAATAGCATAAGATTTCTGAAATTCTTAACATGTTATCTTATTTGTTCCACCCAACATTATACAATGAAGAAACTGAAGCAAAGACTTTAAGTGATTTGCCTAGGGTCACTCAACCAGTAAATTTTCTAAAAGGTATTCTTCCTCACTGCAACCTCTAATCCTTCCACACCTCTTTGCTTCCTTAGGCTATTACTCCCACTCTGACTTTATTTATCTTCCTTCCCAGTCTCAGCCCTATAGTTAACCTATTAACTTCCCACTCTGAAAGTGTTCAGCCCCTCTCCTCTCTGGCCTTGGCTTTTTTCTGCCATCCTCAGTTTCTCTTTATGTATTTATGTAAGGAATAATGTGGGAACAAATAACCACACCCTATGTGGACTGAGCACATAAACAGTCTCCAACAGACTTTTGTTATTCAGCTGGGCCCTCAGTGAAGCAAAGGAACCATTTTCTACATCTAGAATTGATACCTAGTCCCCCACCCCACTCCACACCTTATTTTCCTTTTCTAGAGCACACTTCCCTCCCCTGACCCTCTCCACTTAGGACCATACCAGTGCTCCATGCAGCATAGGTTCATGTTCTCTCTCACCCTTAAACAACCTTCATAGGTCCCTGGCGTCCCCTCAGTTTATCCACATATATCTTTCCTCCTTTCTAGATTCTAGAAAAACCTGTCTTGATTTGCTGCCCCCACTTTTTCTCGTCTACCTCTGGTTTCTGAAGTGATCACTTAATTCAGACAGTTCTCTACCAAGTGACTAATAGTTTCTTAATTGCTTCATATGATGGACTTTTCTTAGTCTTCAGCCTTTGTAATTCTTCTGCTGTGTCGTGGGCCACACTGTTTTCCTGGATAGTCTTTTTTTTTTTTTTCTGTGTTCTCCTAATATTGTTCAATCGGTTGTCCTACATTTTTTTTTCTGGCTCAACAATATTATCCTGCTGCCATTCCCCAAGCTCTGCCTTGGAGTTTCTGCTCTCCCTCGGCTTCTCAAGGCTCTCTTTTCCTGACTTTATCAATGGCCATGAATTTAATCATCATCTCTATGTGGGAGAGTAACAGATCTCTATATACGGCACTAATCTTTCTTCACAGCTCCAGTCCCACGCTACCAATTGCCTAGTCAAAATTCTGGACTGAATGTTCTAGAGTCATCTCCAGCTTTCCATGTCCATAGCGGAATTTATTCTCTCTCTTCCCCAAATTCGTCTTTCTTCTGGCTTTCCTATCTGTCTCTATTGAAAGGATCACCATTCTCCTAGTCTCTCTGGTTCTTAACCTTGACTCGTCATTCTCTCTCACCCTACACAATGGATCAATTGCCAGATATCGCCAGATATTTATATGTCCATCATATCTTTCACATCCATCCCCTTCTTACTGCCTACAGTCACTGCCTAAGTTGACCTTGGTGTTAAGAAATCACAACTTCACAAAACTTACATGAAAAACTAGGTTTATTACAAGAGAAATGAACATGCCTGTGGAACCCTAAGCAAGTACCAAGAATTAACAATCCAAACAGAAGCTCACAAATTTATGAAATTGTGACAAAAATTGGAGGAGAAATAGAAATCTTCACCTGCATGGCAGGGGATGAGAAATGGCAAAAGCAGCATTCTTTTCCCTTGGGAACTGCTCAACTAAGAAGATAGGATTATCGGCTTATCTGCAAGGGTCCCAGCTGTACAAACAGTTTCTCAGTCTGGTGCAGACTGACTGGTGCCTCTCTTGACTCCCCAGGAAACACAGGGAGTACAGCTTGGGGAGCAAACAACAAATGATGTCAGTTAGGGGCGAGGACTTTGTCCTGGACCCATTCAGGCCTCCTGCATACTCCACAGATCCAATGTGTCTGAAATGTGTGGCAACTCAAAAAGGCAAGTTCAGGGGATCCCTTAGCATCCTTAACAGCCTTTTGCCTAGAATATTGCAGTGGACTCATGATTGGTCTTTCTGCTACAAAATTATCTTGCAGTCTGCCCTCCACATACCTGTCAATGTGATTTCCTTAAGAACTGATCTATATTATTTACCTATTCGGTAATCTTTAGTGGCTCTCAAATTGCCCCTTGGATCAAATATAAAAATTTCTGTTTTACTTTTAAGGATCTTCACAACCTTCCCTCCTCTGTCTTTACAGCCTCATTCTACTTTATTTCCCATCTTTCACTTTATAGTCCCACTTATCTCACTTTTTTTCCACTTTTTCACCCACAGCACTCCATCTGCCCTTCTCTGTGCCTTTGCTTTGGCTGTTTACTGTCTGTTTACTATCTCTTTCCCAGTTTGGCAGACTCTCACTATTCAAGATGCAGTTCACATACCATCTTCTATGCTAACGTTTTTGCAATCCTTTTATATTTAACTTCCTTTCTATTTATTTTGTATTTACTATGTGATATATATGTATGTATATGTTTGTATATATAAACATATTTGTATGTGTATATGTATGTTTTATATATCATATGCACATGTACTATATTGTATTTAGTAATACATAATACAATGTAGCGTATATGAAATATCATGTATTTTCTATCTAATATACAATATTAGGTATAATATAAATTTATATAAACTATATACTATTATATGTTTATATAATAAAATATATTTTATATAATATATACATTATATATACTATTTTAAAATTTGTTATATATATGTATGTATGTGTATAGATAGATAGACAGATAGGCAGACAGATAGATAGATAGATAGATAGATAGATAGATAGATAGATAGATAGATAGATAGCATAGAGAGAGTAAATATAAGTAGACATATATTCTTTTTAAAAGAAATTTTATTGATATATTTTAATATTACCTACACTTTGTAACATACGCCATTCCCAGAAAGCCATTATTTATACCAGGGAATAAAAAGGAATGTGAGGGTGGGGAATAGTTTTGTAGATCTAATATATCAAAAAATACTGATATTGTATGCAGTATTTCATATTATAATGTCCCCAACTCTGCAAAGAAGTATAGTATAGTAGCTTTTTTCTGTTTGTACTCTAGGTCCAAGCTTGGCCATTTTAACTTTATGAAATTGTTTTTTTCATTTGTATTAGTGTAGTCATTGTATGTATTTTCTTCCTTTTTTATTATTTCACTTAATTTCTGTTAATATTATCATTTAGTACTTCTCAATGTTCTTCATAATCATAATTTCTTACAGAATAGTAATATTCCATTACATTTATATACTTCAGATTGTTTAACCATTCCTCATTCAACATGCATCTGTTTCGTTTGCAGTTCTTTGTTACTACAAAAAGATGATAATTATTTTATTCATATGGGGCCTTTCTCTTTTGCAATTGATATCTTTAAGCTATATGCCTGTCAGTGGATTATTTATATTAAAGAATATGAACATTTTAGTTACTTTCTCAACATAATTCCAAATTGCATTTCAGAATGGTTTTATCAATATCACCTTTCCACACACAGTCCAGCACTGATTTCCTAATGTTTGTTATCTGTTCCAGTTTATTGACTGGAAGGTGAAATCTCTTATTTGATTTTCATTTCTGTCATTAATGAAGTAGAACGTTCATATGGTTTTTGATAATTTATTCTTTTTTTGAATAATTTTGTCAGAAATGTATCTCTTGGGGAATGACTTTTGTTCTTAAAATTTTTTGTTACTTGTGTATTATGTCTTGAATATCAACTCTTATATATCTATTTGATAGATATTTTTCCCATGTGACTGCTTCCCTTCCTTCCCTAGATTGGGATTTTTTTTCTGTCATTAATCCTTCTGGCAACCACTGAAACCTGTTCACTTCTGCTCAGAATAATGGTTCAAAATGCATCTTTTTGTATAAGAAACCAATTAGATTGACCTACAGTTATCAGAATACATACACACACACACACACACACCTTTTTTTTTAAGTTCGTGCACTCTAGGTTAAGAATTTCTGACCTGGCATGTCTAGGTGGCACAGTGAATAGAGTACGGGCCCTGTTGTTAAGAGAATCTTGCCTCAGACGCTTAACACTTACTAGCCTTGTGGACCTTGGGCAAGTCACTTTAAGCCCAATTGCCCCTCCAAAAAGCAAAAAACAAAACCAAAAAAAGCAAAAAATTCAATCACTGTGGTTTTAGGGGCAGCTAGGTGGCACAGTGAGTAAGAGTGCCGGCCCCAGAGTCAGGAGGACCTGGGACCGGTTCTGGCCTCAGATACTTAACACCCACACAAAAAATATCTGGTCTTGTAACCCCAATTGCTTTAAAAAAAAAAAAAGAGCTTCTGTCCTGTTTGCAAAACCTTAAATTTAATGTATTGAAATTTATTTTCATCTTTTGTGATTGCCTCTATCCATTGTTTGGTTATTAGCTGTCACTCTAGCTATAGCTGTGAAAGGTGCCCACACTGATTCTGTTGAAATTATTTTATGGCATAATCTTAGTATTCATGCCATATATCCATTTTAAATTTTTTGTGGTATATCATGTAAATATTTGTCTAAATCTCGTTATCTGCCAGACTACTTTTTTCATTTTCCCCACACTTCTTATCAAATAGGGAGTTAATTCCTGGGCAGTTTATGTTTTGAATTTTATCAAATATTTCATTTATTAAGGTTAGTTACTTATAAAGCTTCCTTGTCTAATCCATTCCATTGATTTAGCATTCTATTTTTAACTGTTACTGACTAGTTGTGCTGATTAGTTTTATAAGGTAGTTTGAGGTCTGATCATTCTCTTCCCTGTTTAGTCCTCCTTATAAAGTTACCTCGATATTTCAGATCTTTTGTTCATCTAAATAAATCTCTCTATTTGTCTTTATTGTAATAGCATGAAATCTACTTTGTTTAATTAATATAAAAACATCATTTATTAGTTGTCATTATTTCTGTAAGGTGCTTTTTGTAATTTTTCCTATAGGTATATTGAAGAGACTGACCTCTATTTACAAGAATTTTGTATTTGTTTTCAGTGGGACTTCCCTGCTTCTATTATTGTTTCTTAGATTTTGCGCTTTCTATGTTTTATGTTTTGTCGGGTATGGGGAGCCCCAAAATACCCTATCCCCCAAAAATTAAAAGTCAGAGGTATCTTGAGGAAAGAACAGGAAGTTTTATTCAGTTCTCCCGAGAAGAGGGCATCCGTTCCATCAGTAAGAACCAGCAGAATGAGGCTTGTCACAGAAGATGGAATGTGGATTTATACCCTAAAGCAGTGAAGCCCCCTGCCACAGCTGTCCCTGGCTGGGAGGTAGGCTTACAGTCTGGGCAAAAAATCTCCTCCAATGATAAGGAGCAAGGAAATAGGGGATAGCCAGTCCAAATGTACCTATCCTTATTTGGTAAACACCAAAGCAAAGAAGGGGCAAGGGCTCTAAGAGATTCCTAAAATTCCTGAAGGGCTTAAGGCTGATTGATAGCCAGGAAAGGGGGGAAATGTAGAAAAATTATTTTTAAGGAGTTTACATATTTGTGAAACAATATATTATAACATACTATTTTATAGAAGCTGAAAGATCAAATCCAGAAACATTAATTAATTTTCCTTTCTTCTCAAGGTAAAAAATTTGAAAATACAGAGATGTTTGGTCAGTATCCACTTCAGGTCAATGGTTTCAAAGATCTGCATGAATGCCTAGAAGCCGCCATGATTGAAGGAGAGATTGAGTCATTACACTCAGAGAACTCAGGAAAATCCGGCCAAGAGGTGAGTGTAGCGTTTTGGGTATTTCTTCTTCCTCCTCTCTCCTCTCAGGGTGTTCATCACAGTGCTCTCTTTGATTATCTGCATTACACTCTCTGACTGTGGGTCCTCCACAAGGTCCTGTCCTCTCTTCTTGGTCAGCTCCCATGGGCTTCACTGTCATTCTGTATGGATCGTCCCGCCAACAGAAATACCAAACTGGATACAACTAAACCTGAGTTTATTATTGTCTTTCCCTCAAACTGCCCCCTTCCAACTTTCTTAACTCTGTCAGATCTCAGCGTTATCTTTGACTCTTTCCTCTTTGTCACCTGTCTGCTTAGATCTTAAAGCCCTACCCAGACTGTTACATCTTCGTTGTACCATCCCACTCCCATACCCTTCAGTCCTACAGACTTACTTTCTCTGTGTGTCTTGGACACATTACTCCATTTTCCACTCTGCTTTTGTATTCACTGTGCCTTGCCTCTGGAATGAATTTTTTCTTTATCTCTGCATCATAAAGTTCTTTTCTTACTTGAAGATGTATGTCAAGCACTTGCTCCTTCATCTGCTATTACTTTCCTTCTTAAAATACCTTCCATTTAACTATTTTGTATGTCATATGTATTTGTATTTACGCCATATGTCATGCATGCAGCATATATGCTTGTTGTCTCTCCCATTAGAATGTAGTAATTTTAGTCTTGGTGTTTATATCTCAGCCACCTAGCACCATGCCTCATATACAGTAGGCTCTTAATAAATAGCTGTTGATTGGTTGGTTGGTTGATTATACACTCTGCACAGGCTGCTCAAGCAAGGGAAGACTTTGTAATTTGTCCTTTCTTCCTCTTAATTCAGATCCCTTACCTCATTTTTCAAAACTTAGGCAGAAGAGGAAAAATAAGATATGTAGCAATTTGATATCACTGGGAACATAAATGATTATAGGAATATCAACCCAAAATAAAAGACTGCAAAGGCTATAGTAACAAAGATCTTTACTCGAGGCAAAGGAACTGTAGTTGAGGACAACATACAGCACCCAAGTACTGGAGTGCCCAGGAGAGAGAGAAGAAACAGGGTTGAAATACACTTCAGCAGGGAGGGAGTCTCATGGAAGGGACAGCCTTGAGAAGCTGTTACATAAGTTGTTTTGCAGAATAGCTGAAAGTCAATGGAGAATGTTGACAAGGCTTGGGGAGAGGTGATACCTGTGTGGAATACAGGCTCCAGGTGCAGCAATCGGATATTTCCAGAGAGATCATAAAACTGGCTCCAGCTGAATGTCAGGGTCAGGTGGCCCCACTGATGACTGCATGTTGTGAGAAGTAACTTTATTTTTAAGTTTCTCTGCTTTTTAAGCAACTCTAAAGTTATTTTATATAAAATAATGTTATATAATAACCATACTAGTTAATAATAATAGTTGACTTTTGAATAATTCTTTAAGATTTACAAAGTACTTTGCATGTGTTATCTGATTTATCCTAATAACAATTCTGCTACATAGATATTACAAGATTATTATTTTGGTTTGACTGTTAAGGTAACCGAGACACACAACTAGTACATAATGGAGGCAGAATTTGAACTGTGCTTTCCTCACTCTAACATGATCATTCTTGCAATTATATTGCTTTTTATCAACTCCTAGTAACCTTTTCCTGGTAACAATATCCATTTATGTACCTAAGATAGCACCTCCAGTTATAAATTACTCATTGTAAAAAAGAAGAGAAGGCACCTGCTCTGTACCAAAAATCATGCCAAGCAGTTTATAAATATATCCTATTTTATCCTCACAACCCGTGAAGTGGGTGGTGTTATTGTTGCCATTTTATGGGTTAGTAAATGGAGGCAGACAGAGCTTACCAGCTTCTTTAGGAACAAGTATCTGAGGCTGGATTTGAGCTCAGGTCTTATTGACTGCACAGCCAGTGGTGCTCTATCTACTGTGCCTTGTTCCCTTACCTAGAATAGAATTATTCAAACAAAATTTTATTTAAACTTTTTAATAGATGCAAACTCCATGAACTAAGGGGTTTAAAAAAATGAATATGGTGCAACTTTAATATGAATTTATTTTTTTGAAACTTTAGGAAAAAAATGAAAATTTATTTTAGGGATAGACTAAAGTTTCAGGCTAAATGTCTAAAATTCCCATATGATACAGTTCTTGGTCTGCTAATTAACGTAACTGTTCGTTTGCTGTGTTGTAAAAAAAAATACCGTGCTGTTTTGCTAATAATTTATTGTTTAAAGAAATTCCTTGGCTCAAATCAAAGCATTAAACAGGAATAATGCTAATATTTTGTGGTCAGTATTCTCAAATTCATTGGAGAAATTCTAAGCATTTTTCAGGTCAGAATATGGATCCAATTTTAAGTATCAATAGATTTCAAAGAATAATCCCCCCAAAATATAAAAAGTAGGAGGTGTGCAGAATTAAATTTATATTAAAAACATAAATCCAAAGTAGATGGAAGGTAGAGGGGAATAGGGAGGAATATGTGATATGCAGCAAGAGGAAAGTGATCTCTGTGGTCTCAGTCAGAGAAGAACCTGCAGGAGATTAGGTGAAGAAGACAGGAGGATTAAAATGGTGGGAAAAGGATAGAGGGATTACTCTGGTGGTTCCACTGATGGATGCTTCTGTGAGTGAAGAGAGGTGATCTGTAAAGGGAGGGGGGAACATTGTGCTGTCTGGTCTAAGAGATTTAATGCTTGAACATTCCATGTGACCTATCTTGAGGGGATGCAGTTGGGACTCCTTGAGGGTAACTGATACCTGGAGAAGCAGGAGAGCCTGGATATAAAGGGGAGATATCAAGAAATATGGGGGGGAAGATGATAAGGAGGGTCTAGATTACTGATGGGTTGCATAATCAGGGGAAATGACAGAGGAAGGTCTACCATCGAAAAATGTCCTCTCTGACCTTTACACTAATTGGAAGAGGGGAATTCCTGGGGCAGACTATACAAGGAGAGGCAAAAACTGCCAAGAGAAAAGAGCCTAACAAAAAATGCCTTGGGAATTTTGATTCAATGAGTAATACAGAAGAAAAAGAGAACAAGTAATTATAGAGATCACGAATCAGAGACGAGGGTCTAGAGTAGACAGGGGATGGATAATGAAGAAAATGAGAGAAATCCTTTTTTGGAAAGGGGCACAAAAAATGGAAAAAAAAAAAACATTTTTTTTGAGGTGTGAAGCAGGATAGTCGGGTTAAATGACTTGCCCAAGGTCAGACAGCTATAAGTGTGTCAAGTGTCTGATGCCGGATTTGAACTTACATCCTCCTGACTCCAGGGCCAGTGTCTATTCACTGCATCACCTGCCTGCCCTCCAATATATAATTTAAAAAGCCTAATGAACAAGATTAGTTGAAGGGCAAGAGAAGAAGGGGGAATCTACTAAACTGGGAGGAGGAAAGGGGGAGAGAATTTATATAACCAGATTAAAAGCAGATAAAAAGGAACTAATAAGCAAAAACACAAAGGGAAAGGTGTATTAAACTAGAGGAGGAGGGGATTAGCAGTGAGGGGAAGAGAGCCAGTAGAAATGGGGTCACTTTAAAAAAAGATGAAAGTAAAGTAATTTAAGGGACCATAGTTTACAGCAGAAGAAAGAAGAATCATAACTTGAAAAAAGCACAGTATTAGAGACTGATGGAGGAAAATATAAACCACCGATGTGATAAAAGAAAAGAAAAAGTTGGATAAAAAACAAACCCCTAAAATCTGTTCTTTACAATAAACACGTCTAAAAAACAAAAACATGAACAAAATAAAACTGAAAGAATGTAAAATGAAATAAGTATGCATTAAGTGAATCCAAAAAAGGAGGTAAGCTTGCTACTTAAGCAATAACCAAGCAAAAACTTTCAAAAAAATTAAAATGATAAACAAGGAAAATATGTTATAGTGAAAATAACCATGAACAAGAAACTGTTATCAGTTATAAACTTATTAGAATAGAAGTAGATGGTACCATTTATTCTCACAATTGTGGATAGTAGATGGACTTTTAACCAAGTAAAGAGATAGAGGGAGTTCCAAAACATAAAATAGATAACTGAATACATGACACTGAAAAGCTTCTGCACAGACAAAATTACTGCACCTATAATAAGAAGAGAAGTGCCTGAAGTGGGGGAAAAAAACTGTATCAAATTTCTCTGGTAATTCTATATAAAAGATATAGAAACCATATATACACTTTATATACATACATGCATAGATAACTAACATATGTATGTTATCTATTATGTAGTAGCATGTAATATATGTGTGTGGGAGTGTGTATAACTAATACCACTTCCCATAGATAAATGATCAAATGATATGAACAGCTTTCAAAAGAAGGACCGCAAAATATTCACAACATGAAGGAATGTTCCAGATCACTAATACCAAGAGAAATGCACATCAAAGCATCTCTAAAGTTTCACCTCACACTCTGTAAACTGGCAAAAATGACCCAAAATGGCAATATTCAATGTTGTAGGAGTTGTGGAAGGATAGACACACCCATCATTGTTGAAGCTCTGAATAGTACAACTATTTTGGAAAACAATTTGAAATCATGTAAATAAAGTGATTAAAATGTCCATACTGTTTGAACCAGAGTCTCCATTCCTGGGCTTATACAAGAAAGCCATTGATAAGAGAATCCCCATATACACAAAAATATTCATAGCAGCACTTTTTGTGACAGCAAAACTGTTTGTCATATGGGGGATGCCTGTCTGGGGTGAAGAGGAGGGATACTTGATGCAGTCATTTAGATACACAAGAAACAGTAGATGTTAATAAAAACTTAATTAAGAAACAAAAGTTTAAAAAAATCATTAAATAAAGAGAATGAAGTACTTGAGTATTTCAGGAATAATATTAATCATATTCAGACAACATTGACTAAGTTGTAGGCATTACCTGTAACTAATAATTTGGTATGAAATTTGAAATCAAATATCAAGTCAACTGGTTATATCAAAAGTATGCTCCATACATGTTCTCAAAAAATAATTCTTGATGTTAAATTTACTATGATTTATAATTGACATGTACATATGGTACAAGAAAGAATTTGCAATGACTTGGGAAGTATATTTTTTTAATTTCGATTATTTAGAAGAGTATATCTTTTTGTAAGAATGGCAGGGGAAGATTTACAAGTCCTAAAAATTATGTATCATAAAGTTAGAAAAGCTAAAAAGGAAAAAAAAATGAAGGCCATTAGATGGTGAAGAGATTATACTGTTAATAGAATAAGAGGTAGTTGATGATAAATATTTTGCTACTTATTGGACTGTGGAGAATAAAATTTTTAATGTTGTTTCTATATTTTATCCAAACTCACATGAACTGTCACATAGGCATAATAGTAAAGATGAATTAAAAAACAAAAGATGAAACTCTTCCTTTATTTTTATATATCTTTCCTGTTAAAGAGCCAGAGATGAGTTGTGTTCATTATAGCCATTATCCTCTTAGTGTAAGCTAAACGATTCAGTTTCTTTATACTTAAATATTCATCTTTTCTGTGATCCATTACTTAAAAAGTAACTAAAACAGTATTTTTGTCATTTCTTCCCTATATCTAAGTGAAAAAGCACACCTCTCTCTTTTTTTTAAATGATCTCTGACTCAAATCTTATACTTAACCTTCAGAAATACTTGGGCAATAGATTATAACTTATTAACTGGAAAAATCAAGTTTAGCTTGAAAAGCAAAAAATGTCACTGCTATTTCATATTATTTACAGCTTTAGTTATGAATTAATTTAAAAACTGCATCTTTTAATCTGAGGTCACAGAACCAGACACACCCATGATAGTTTTTTAGATTAAAAAAATTCAGGAATGTCTGGTTATCTAGTCTAACCCATTTGTTACGGAATGAGAAGGTGAGATCACTCCACAGATATAGTGAGGAAGAGTCACTGCACATGGAGGAGAAATGTCTCCACAGCAGAGGTACATTACAGACACAGACACTAGGAACATCTTTTAGTAATGTACGGAAGCTTTGTCCTGGACGTGGCAAAAATGGCACCTGAAGAATTGTCTTCCAGAATAATCTACCCCCAAGTTTGAGTAACTGTTTACCTTCCATTACTGTAGATTCTCTTGGTTCCTAATCCAAAGGTGTTGGATCCTAATCTTGAATTTTATAATAATAACCTTAATAATAGTGCTTAAAATTAGCCCGTAGAATGTAAAGTGTAAAATTATGTTCTCTAATGGTTTTCATTTTATCTATTGAGTTGAATTTAGTATTATTATTTCATGGATTCCTAGGCATGGAGCTCTCAGAGAAGAATAAGTAAACCAGATTATTTTATTAAATTCCAGTTAATTAGTTGTATTTGGTTTCTTTGAAGAATTTTTGCTTCTTGTCTTTAAATCCTTTATATTTTGGTCAAGATCACTTTAACTTTATGCTTCATAAGATGTTAGTCTTCTTCCAAGAGAATCTAAATGTATATACCTCAATTCATAACTTCATTATTTCTGCTGAATGAGTTTAGTTTATATCTCTCCATGTACCATAGTGTTTACTAATTTATATTAAAAGTTCATTACTAGATTCACTAGGTAGTATAAATAGCCTTTCCAAAGTAGTGTTAGTATTTTGTAACTGGAGGGCAACTAGGGAAGAGACACTTGACTTTTTAAATGAAAATCAAGCATCATCCTGTGTGTTGGACAACATTAATTCACACCATTTTGATGATTTGAGTTTAAATTAGTGTGCTTAGATAGCTGTGGGGTGCCCTGGTTGTTTTGTACCTGAATATGCATCCTTCATAGTATATTTTTTCATGTTTGTATATTTATTCTTTGCAATTCCAAGTTACTTAAACACAAACTTCCCCATTTCCATTGACCAATTAAGTTCACGTAAAATTTGCAGTTATAAAAAGAAAACGATTCACTTCAGGAACTGAGTAGAATTTTATAATGAAATGGCACAGTAGCCAAGTTGTATATTTTTCCAGCCATCTTAATTATCATCATTTTCCTGAGAACAGAAAGATATTTAATTTGAAATATTTACCTTTTAAAAGATTTATAGTTTTATTTCCCACACCTGTGCATCTCTTATAATTAGTTAAATACATTATCTTAAATGATAAATTCAAATGGGAGAATAAGGATTTAAATGAAAAGAATGTCAAAAGTATTTTCCTGCATTTTAGAGTGAATCTTGAATGCATGTCATATTGAACAATTTAGCCTTTTAAGTAATTGCAAAAATACCTCCAGAGCCTTGTCACAAGTTTTTGATACTACCTTTTGGTTTCAAATAACAAAATAATGATGTTGGAAATAGTATTATGTAATTGAGTTCAGAAATGTCTTAAAAGTTGTGAATTTATGACTTGAAATAAAACCCATTTTATTCCCCTTTGGTTTATAGAAGTGTTATGAATAGGTGGTGAAAAGAAATGTGAGTTACTTATACTGCAAACGGCCTTATTCTTAAAAAAATTTCAAAAGACTTGACAACAATTTGGGGTGATTTTATTGTTGTAAACTGCTTGTAAAAATGCTGATATTATCTAATTTTTTTAAAAGGGGAAGGGTTATTAAATTTTAAAATATCTTTTCTTATTTAGCATTGGTTCACAGAACTTCCACCTGTATTAACATTTGAACTGTCAAGATTTGAATTTAATCAGGCTTTGGGAAGACCAGAGAAAATTCACAACAAGTTAGAATTTCCTCAAGTTTTATATCTGGACAGGTATGACTCTAATTAACATAGCAGCAAGTGTATGTGTGTCTGTGTATGTGCATACACATATATTTTTATTTACAATTTAATGAATTACACCACTGTTGTTTCTAGTTGAAATTCTGATTTAATTTAATTGGAAAAAACTTTGTTTTGAGAGCACATGAAAGTTTGCATAATGAAATAATAGTGCTAAATGACTACCTTTTCTGCTAACACATAGCATTTATAATATACAGAATTTTCAGTGTAGAGAGAACACTATTTTGTGAAAAGAATATTGTTATAGAAATAAAAAGCAACCTTGACCAGCTTCCGTATTTTCTTATATAGTCTCAAAAAATCATAAGGGAAAGATTCTGTTTTATACAGTCAATAAAATGGTTTTTTGTCTCTAAAAATCATAATTAATGGTTTGTAATTTTTTTTGTAGCAGTGATTGAGTTTAAATAATTTCATTTAAATTATTTCAGTATTCTTTGCTAGTGATCTGCCACTTAGGGTGGTATATAAGTTCACAGAAATCCTAAATGCTGCCTTTTTATTTTATTTACAGATACATGCACAAAAACAGAGAAATAACAAAAATTAAACGAGACGAGATCAAGAGGCTAAAAGAGTACCTTACAGTATTTCAACAAAGATTAGAAAGGTATTCTTTGAGAACTAAAAAGATAATGCAATTTATATTTTGTTCTTTATAATTAATATAAAAATAATTATGAAGATGTTGGTTTTAATCCCTCTTTCTAGCAGATAATTTAGCAATAATTTTGATAAGAGTAATCTTTCTGGGCAGAACTAGGTATATGGTTAGTTTCATTACATAACTGATTTTCAAACTTTTTCATCTCAGGAACCTTTCTTACACTCCTACAAATGATTGAAATCTCACTCCCATGAAGGCTTTTATTTTGAATGTGTGAATGTCTGTGTATGTATGTCTGCATGGATATACATATACCATATTAGAAATTAAATATCTTATTCTTAAAAAGTTTTGGCCTCAAAGAACTCTGACAGGCTCTCAGGGATCCCCAGAGGTCTCTGAACCACACTTTGAGGATAGCTACATTTGATTATTCCTGTCAGAGTTTCAGGACTGGCTTCAAGAATAATTTTACTATTTTTCTTAAAGGCACACAAACATCTAACTGAAGTAAGTCATAACATGAAGCATATAATTCCGGTTAAGATTTCTATTATTATTTTTACTGTTATAGTATTGCTATATCTTGGCATTACCACTTAGGTAATGGTTAACCATAACTCTTTCAATTGCCATCAAACCCAATTAATCCTACTAATCAATTTTCACCCAACTTTAAATTTTTGTAAATTGAAAATCCAAACTTCTGGGGCGGCTAGGTGGCGCTGTGATTAAGAGCACTGGCCCCGGAGTCAGGAGGACCTGGGATTGGTTCCGGCCTCAGGTACTTAACACCCACACAAAAAAACTGGCCATGTAACCTTGGGCAAGTTACTTAATGCCAATTGCTGTAAAAAAAAAGAAAGAAAAAAAATCAAAACTTCAAAAAATTTTGATATAAAAGTAATTAATCTATCTTTAAAAACCTAGTAATTTTTATAGCAAGACAAATTTGTAATTCTATTGTAAACCAAGTAGAGATGAATGAAAGCAAATTAAATAATTAAATTGATCATGTGAAAGGTATGCTGTTTGAAAATAAAAGTATGACCAGTCCATGAAAGAGCCAGAAATAATTCTAATCATCCATCTGGGCTATGATAATGAGAGGGAGTGAAGTCTTTAAATAATAATAATATAAATATACATACATATGTACATGCGTGTGTGCAGAGGAAGTATTCGTGATTCAAATTTGAGGACATTTAAAACATTTACTTATTGTATTATTTGCTCCACTAGTCTTTTTCATCATTTCAGCGGAGATTCGTTTGGAAAAAAAAATGGTGGCGTAAAGTTATACCGTGTTTCCCTGATAATAAGACACTGTCTTATTAATTTTTTAGACAGAAAAACACCAGAGGGCTTATTTTCAGGGGAGGGCTTATTTTAATGAACATTGACAGCAATTTTAATAAACAGGTAAATGTGAACAAAAAAATGTACCTTTATTCAATAATGAATTCAATAAAGAACAGGATGATGCGCTCACTGCTGCAGCTCTGATTGGATGCAGCTTGGAGCACGGCGTGCGTTTCACCCGGGGGGGGGGGGGGAACGGTGCATACAGAGGGTACCGTAATGTAGCATGCAGTGCAGGGGATCACCTTCACTACAGTAGCAATCTCAATAGGGCTTATTTTCGGGGGAGGGCTTATTTTAGAGGAATCTTACATAGTAAGGGGAGGGCTTATTTTTGGGATAGGTCTTATTATCGGGGAAACATGGTATCATTTTATCTTTATGTAACAGGTGTTTGAGAGCTCTTAATTGCTGAAGTTGGAGCTTTTTGAATATATTAGTAAATGCATTCGTACATTTTATGGTTAACAGATACTTAAGCTATGGTTCTGGCCCCAAACGCTTCCCCCTGGTAGATGTTCTGCAGTATGCACTGGAGTTTGCCTCAAGTAAACCTGTTTGCACTTCTCCTGTTGATGATATTGATGCTAGCTCCCCATCTAGTGCTTCCATACCATCACAGACATTGCCAAGGTAAAAACATCTTTTAACATGAGGGGAAACATTGATTACAGTGTGGCATTTAACATGGAGAGAGATTCATTGAAGCAACATGTTCAAATGTGTCACAGTCTCTTGGTCATTTGCTGTAATAGATTAAAATTAATTTTTTATAAAATAAGTTTAACTTTTTAAGCTGAAAAAGTTGGAAAAATGCATGTTTTCTATGTTATTAATTCATAGTTTGTTAAAGTAGATTCTGTTGTACAATAGTCAGTTGTATTTTCAAAATAAACAAAACATACCTTTCATTTAAACATTTTGCCCTTATCGTCTTGTAACTTTGTATAGTGACACAAAATAATACTGATAGTTTATAACATCGCATTAGTAGCTGACGGGTACCATCAGTAACATTTTATACAATGTCTCCATATAGAGAGTGTGTGTGTGTGTGTATATATATATATATATATATATATATATATATATATATATATACTATTTTTATTTTCAAAGAAATTGATGCGTTCAATTAATTTTACTTTCCTTAAGTCTTTTTATTATGAGCTTGCTATTGCAAAAGTACTAAGGATACAAATATTTTTAAAAAACGAGTGTTCCTTTCCCCCTAACTAGGTTAAGGCTAGGTAAGGGTAGAGGGGCATACTATATATACAAAGACAAGGTACTAGCCAGAGTTAGGGGTGGTTGAGAAATTAGGAAGATTTAAGCAGAAAGATTGCTTTTTTTGGGGGTTCGGGGAGTAGGGAGAAGAAGTTTACTAGAAAAAGTGGATCCTGAATTGGGACTTGAAGGAAAAGATGTATTCTGAAAGGCAGAAATCAGAAGGAAGTGTATTCCTTGATTGAATGATAACTCCTATAAATAATGGAGATCAGAGATGTCACATCAAGATTGAGGAATAATTAGTAGTCTGATTTATTTCAACTGTACCATGAAAACTGAATAATGTACATTTTTCACACATGTGAAAATGGGGCTAGTAATGTAAGTAAGAGCTAGATTGTATAGGGCCTTAAATGCCAAGCTAAAGATTTGTATTTTATCTTAGAAGTGATAACGACTGGGGGCGGCCAGGTGGCTCAGCGAGTAAGAGCGCCGGCCCCAGTGTCGGGATGACCTGGGATCGAATCTGGGCTCAGACACTCAGCCCCCACCCAGAAA
Organism: Petaurus breviceps papuanus; assembly: GCF_028583685.1. Lineage (NCBI taxonomy): Eukaryota > Metazoa > Chordata > Mammalia > Diprotodontia > Petauridae > Petaurus > Petaurus breviceps. Next base: position 28,575,763 of record NW_027187361.1, read on the forward strand.
CACCTGGCCGTTTCACCTTGAGCAAGTCACTTGACCGCAATTGCTTTAAAAAAAAAAGTGATAACGACCCCCGGAAAGTGTTTAAGCAAAGGAGTAACATGATTAGGAACATTATTTTGAAAGCTGAGTGAAGAACAAATGTTAGGGTCAGGCATGGGGAGGTTTGTAGGTGAAGATACTGGTACAGGAGTTTAATCAGGAGGTAATTTGAGGATTTGTGCGTGTGTGTGTGTGTGTGTGTGTGTGTGTGTGTGTGTGACAGACAGACAGAGGTAGAGACATAGTTAATGGATTTAGAACTGATAAGATTTAACTGATTGGATGTGGGAAAGGAGTTAAAGCGTTAATGGCAGCATAATTCTAATTTTAACCTTATTCAATAATAAAAGCTTGAAGTATTTAATGGAGTTTTGAGGATTTCTACTTGGCTTTTTTTGTTAATTAGAATACTGTAGTCAAATTTAAATATTTAATTCTTTATTATTAAAAAAAAACTATTATCATTCTTTTAAGTATTTTTAAGTAAATATTAAAGATTTATGTGTTATTTGTCCTATTCTGTCATTTGAAAATGCAGCACACCTGAACAACAGGGAGCTCCTTCAGAACCGCCAAGCACATCACCTCCAGCGAGGTCATTTGTCCACAAGCCATTCACCCAGTCACGGATGCCTCCAGATTTGCCCATGCATCCAGCACCAAGACACATAACGGAAGAAGAGCTCTCTGTCCTCGAAGGCTGTTTACATCGCTGGAGGACTGAAGTGGAAAATGACACCAGAGGTAAGATAGTTAATGTACTTTAGTAGGAGCTGTTCCCTCAAGATTGCTTATGTTTAATCAATCCTCTGTGAATCCCATAGCTAAGCACATAAAATGTCCATTGTGTTTTGTTTTTGTTTTACTTTATCAAATGCTGTATTAACTTCTAGTTCACATCATTCATTTCCGCAAGATTTTGAGTTACAAATTTTCTCCCCATTTTTCTCCTACCCACCACCCCAAAATAGCGATCCCACTGGTTATCCCTTCCTCCAATCCGCTCTTTTCCATATCTTCCCCCATGTCCCCTCTGACTTTCCAGTAGGGCATGGTAGATCTCTATGCCCCAGTGCCTGTATATCTTATTTCCCAGTTGCATGTAAAATAAAATTAATAATAAATATGTATTTTTTTAAATTTGATTTTAAAACTTTGAATTCCAGATTCATTCCCTTCCTCCCTTGTCACCCACCCTTACTGGGAAGATAAGCAGTTTAGTATAGGTTGTACATGTGTAGCTATGCAAACCATTTCCATAGTGGATGTATTGTAAAAGACTGACTATATTTCCCTCCCTCCTATCCCACCTCCCACTTGTTCTATTCTCTGCTTTGATCCTGTCCTTTTTCAAAAGTGGGTGCTTCCAACTTCCCTCCCCCCCTCCCCCAGCTTCCCCTCCCCTTCATTATCCCCCCTGTCATTCCCTTCCCCCCTACTTCCTGTAGGGTGAGATACCCTGTTTAGTGTGTATGTCGTTCCCTCCCTGAGCCAAATAAAAGAGAATAAGATTGACCCATTCCCTTTTGCCTTCCTGTTCTTCCCCTCCATTGTAACCATTTTCCCTTGCCTCTTCTGTATGAGATAGTTTACCCCATTCTGTCTTTCCCCATCTCCTCTCATTATATTCCTCTCTCACCTCTTAATTTCACCTTTTATTTTTTAAATTTTTTTGCTTTTTTTTTTTTTGGAGGGCAATTGGGGTTGTGACTTGCCCAAAGTCACACAGCTAGTAAGTGTGTCAAGTGTCTGAGGCTGGATTTGAACCCAGCTCCTCCTGACTCCAGGGCCTGTGCTGTACTCACTGCACCACCTAGCCACCCCTTAATTTCACCTTTTAAGTATCATGCCTTCCTATTAAATTGGTCCTGTGCCCTCTGTCTATTTATACCTGTACACATATATACACACACTCACATATGTATTCATATGCCCATATACCCTCCTATATAGATATATATGTATATATACACATTTCTATTCCCTTCAACTATTCTTATACTGAGAAAATTGTCATCAGTTACAATTATTGTTTTTCCATGTAGGAATGTTAATAGTTCAACTTTGATAAGTTCCTTATGATTTCTTTTCCCTGTTTACCTTCTCATGCTTCTCTTGCTTCTTGTATCTGGATGTCAAATTTTCTGTCTAACTCTGGTTTTTTCATCAAGAATGCTTGAAAATCCTCTGTTCCACTGAATGACCGTATTTTCCCCTGAAACACGATACTCAGTTTTGCTGGGTAGGTGAGTCTTGGTTTTAATCCCAGCTCCTTTGACCTCTGGAATGTCATATTCCAAGCCTTTGATCCCACAGTGTAGAAGCTGCCAGATCCTGGGTTATCCTGATTGTGTTTCCACAATATTCAAATTGTTTCTTCCTGGCTGCTTGTAATATTTTCTTCTTGATCTGGGAATTCCAGAACCTGGCTGTAATATTCCTAGGAGTTTTCTTTTTGGGATCTTTTTCAGGAGGTGATCGGTGGATTCTTTCAACCTCTGTTTTGCCCTCTGGTTCTAAAACATCAGGGCAGTTTTCTTTAAGAATTTCTTGAAGGATGATTTCTAGGTTCTTTCTTTGATCCTGGCTTTCAGGTAGTCCAATAATTTTTAAATTATCTCTCCTGGATTTATTTTCCAGGTCAGTGGTTTTCCCAGTGAGATATTTCACATTGCCTTCTATTTTTTCATTTGTTTGGATCTGTTTAATAGTGTCTTGATTTCTCATAAAGTCACTAGCTTCCACTTGCTCCAGTCTAATTCTGAATGAATGATTCTCTGGCAAATTCGGCTTTTTAAGGCATTCTTTTCCTCATTGCCTTTTTGAGACTCTTTTGCCATTTGAGTTAGTCTATTTTTTAAGGTGTAATTTTCTTCAGTCAGGTTGTTGACTCTGTGTGGGATACGGAGACCCTAACCCAAATTGACTACTCGGAGACCTCTCACAGTGAAAATATAAAGTTTTATTAGAATTTCTCAAGAAGCGGGCAGTCCAGTCTCTGGTACTGCACCCAGAGAGAGGAGGCCCACTCTACAGGAGTAGAAACTGGGTTAAATAAGCAAGGGTTGGGGCGGCTTGGTGGCGCAGTGAGTAAGAGCGCCTGCCCCAGGATCAGGAGACCTGGGATCCATTCCGGGCTCAGACACTTAGCACCCACACAGAAATACCTGGCCATGTAACCTTGTGCAAGTTACTTAACCCCAGTTGCTTTAAAAAAAAAAAAAAAAAAACAAAGAAACTGGGTTAAATAAGCAATGGTTACCCGCCCTTCCCAAACATTAGCGTAATTATTACTAATGAGGCTCTAATTTTGTTAGGTAACATACATAATACATGAGATCCATTATGCAAGTACAGTAACAACCTCAGAATACTGAACCCCCTTCAGTCCAACCTAGATGTGTCCTTATCTGGGCCTAAGTGTCCCAAGGCCACTGTCTGTTTACTGATTGGTCAAATCCACCTGCTGCTGCCAATATTATTTCATTTTTAGTATTATCTAGGAGTTCTCTGGGAACTGGGAACTCAAATTTCTTCCCAAGGCTACTGTCTGGTCCTTTTTTCAGTAGTCTTGTTTCAGCAATTCTTGGAGTTCTATAGAAACTTAACCAACTTTGCTACCTCTCAACTACCATTCTTTTCCCCAAACTAAAAACACCTCTAATTTGGTGTCAATAGTTAATTCAGTCAATTGTATTAATACTCAGTAGCTCTTACATTACCTTGAAATACACAATGACTTACATATATATATATATATGTATGTATGTATGTTTGTATGTATGTATGTATGTATGTATGGGGAAACAATACTGAACCTAGCTACAAAATACAAGGAAGTCATAAGAATGTGTATATGATACTCAGAATGGGGAAATTTCACTACAAGTTGTCCCTCACAGCTCTCATTTCATAATTTTCTTGCATAGTTCTCATTTCTCCTCCCAATTTTTCCTTCACTTCTCTTATTTGGTTTTCAAAACCCTTCTTAGGCTCCTCTATGGCCTGTAACAAGCTCGTTTTTTTCTTGGAAGCATTTGGTGCAGGAGTTCTGACTTCACTGTCTTTCTCCTGTTCCATGCTTTGATCCCTTTTGTCCCCAAAATAGGAGTGTAAAGTTGGGTTGCTCTACTTGCTTTGCTTCTTTTGCCTGCTCATGTTGCCACTCAATTACTTGAGTTTTGGGCTTTTTGCCCCAGTAGGACTCTGCTACCAGACAGGGGAGCTTTGTCTCAATCGCTGGGGTTTTCTCAGCTGCCAAAGCTATTAGATGGGTGCCCTCCCTGAAGCCTCCACACACTCTGGCAAGCTGGTCGCACACCTCAGGACCTCCACCCTAGACTGCAATCCAGATCCAAGCAGGTTAAAGCAAGAGCGATTACCCCTCAGAGTGGTGCTTGGTCCTCCTGCAGTCTGCAGGCCAGGAGCTGAAGCTGGCATGTGGTGGTGTCTGCACAGCTACAGTGCCTCAGCAGCTTGTCCCTTCAGGGGATGAAGCCTGGACCTCACTCCCCAACCGAATCCCAAAGTCCACACACTGCACTGACCTCCCACTTTTTCCTTAGCTTCTATGTGTTGATGATTCTAGAAACCACCACAACTGCTGGTGATCTGAAGTCCCTCCAGCCAGCGGCTGGTCAGGCCACCCTGAGGCTAAAACCTTGGGTTCCTGCAGGGCTGGGCTGGTCTCCCAGATTGCTGCACTAGCCACTTCCTGCTGGCCTGCCGGGCTGTCCTCAGTGGGGGGTCTGTCAATTTGTGGGTTCTGTAGCTTCAAAGTTTGTTCAGAGTCCCCTTTTACATGAATTGGAGACTATGGAAGCCGGAGCCACGTGGAAGTCCTATTTCTACACCACCATCCTGACTGCCCATTGTGTTGTTAGAGTAGCCTGGCACAGGGCTTTGTAAGCTATAGCCCTGATGGCCCCCTGCCTATTTTTGTATGGTTCATAATAAGAATGATTTTTTTACATTCTTAGGCCATTGGTTACTGGTGTTTGGTCTAGTTACCGCTCTTTAGTTTAGCTTTGTCTATCTTAAACAAATCTTTAACTTTTTCCTTATGTTAAGTTTTCCAGCTTGAAATTGTCTTAGTGAGTCTTGACGAACCTTTCTTGAAATCTCAATGGATATTTTATTTATTCACTTGTATATTTAGTTACCATGTTTTAAATAGAATTTTCTTTTCATGTTGATGTGTACCCCTAAAGAATATGTTAAAATAATATTTATATTTCAAATTATACTTCCTATCAGTTTAATGTAATTTGGTCACTGATGTATGATAAATTTAACATTAGTAATTGGAATTTTATCATTACTAATTAGAAATGAAATTTCTATAGTACTTTTGGGTTTTCATTGTATTTTACAAACATTTTCTCATTTATCTACTCCATGACACTCTTAGGTAAATGTTGCAGATGAGAAAACTGTCTGGGATGAGATAATACATTTTTTTTTCCTGGAAGCTTTGGTAATTTCTGCCTTTTTCCCCCTCTTACTTTCCCTTATTATTCACTTTCTGATGCTTTGTACTTTGATTGTGGTTATCTTAGGAACTGGAGCATCTTAACCTCCTTCCACACTAGACACTTTAAAGTTACACACGCACACACACACACCCACCCACACACCCACCCACACACACACACACACACACACACACAGTAACTTGTTCCAGTGTCCCGTCTCCTGCTGTACCTTAGTTTCTAGGCTTGGCTTGGTGTTTTGAGCTCTGTAACACCGGTGTTACAGAAATGGCGTTTACTACCCTGACAATTCAGACCTTTGCAATGCTGGAGATTCAGGGTTGTGGCACCTCCACACTTTTGCTTCTAGAAGGGGTACTGCAATGCTGGCTAACTGTTGGGACCTGAGCAAATTAATGGAGCCTGGAACTAGGGTCTTCACAGCCCTGGAATAGAGGGATGGGAGGCTGAAATGTTGGGGTGGTTTTTGTGTTTAGCCTGTATCATATCCTTAGGCCTACTAGTGCAGCCTCCTTACTGGTAACATGAGAGGTAAGGGAAAAGGTGCTGAGTGAGTTCAAGGTCAGTTCATGAGTTTGTTGTTTTCTGTGATTTTCTTTTTTTTTTTTTGGCTCAAAGTTTCTGTTTTGAAAAGGTTTGGTAGATCATGGGGATCAGAGAAAATGTCTACTACTGCCATCTTGTTGCCCACATGACCCAGAAATCCAGATAATGTGTAAATATATAGTTGGAATTCAGTACATTGAATACTATTCTAAATAATTATTGTAAAATCTATGTGTAAAAAAAATTATCCCACATTCCGGGAAAAATCACCCAAATATTTTGAGCATTATTAAAACAACAATATTCTGATGAAGTAATAATTTTTGATAAATCAGTGATGTTCAGTCTGTCTTAAATTAGCAGCATTAGAATGTGTACTTTTTTGTGAAATGAACATTAAAACTACATTTATTATTCATATAGCTATTAAGTATCCAAAGCAGGATTCAAATTTTGGTTGTTTTGAGGCTAAATCTAGCCCTATTTTTACTAGGGCAACTTCTTGAAAATACTTCTGTGTTGCAGATGTTTTAAAAAATTGATGAATCATAATACTTAAACCAATTCCAAGAAATGATTTTCTAAATTTCATTTTAAAGCTTGAAATTTTCAAAATTAACCTATGTGTATATCACAAATTGAATCACCTATTTTGATAAACTCAGGGAGATAAGTATTATGTCTTTAATTATCTAAATTATTTAGTTATTTCTCCACTATTTGTAAGTTTATGTAGCCTTAATATTTCTTGATTTTTGTGGATTTTAAATAATGAACATACACTTGAAATTCTACTGCAAAAAAATAATTCACCAAACAAAATTTTCCAAGTCTGTGTAGTTCAGAAAGGACTTTAGAAAATCACATACATATTTTGTACATATTTAAAACATTAAAATTATCTGTAATAAAATTTTGGATTAAATTACTGATGAGAAGTGTATTTGTAATTAGCAGTGTTAAAGGTCATATTAATTTGAGGGATGGATTCCTCTCATAACTTTATAGAGAAAATAAGATTTGATCCTTTTCCATATAGTTTCAGTTGAAGTAGATTATATTAATCATAAAGTGATTGCTATTAAAATATATTTCTTTATCACTTTAGATTTACAGGAAAGCATATCTAGAATTCATCGTACAATTGATCAAATGTACTCTGACAAGTCTATGGTACAAGTAAGTGAAATTCTGAGGTGGGAAGTACATTAAAAGTATATTTAGTCTGACGTACAAATCTTCAGATAGTCTAGTTATCTCATATATTTTATTGTTTCATTCATTATTTTAAGAGTTTCCTATTTTAAGTTTCGTTTTTTTACTTTTTGCTCAACTGCATGATAAAATTTTTAATACTTTGTTGATTTTTAAAAAAAACATTATCAATTATTACTTTTCATAGAGCTATTAGGGTTTCTTTTGCATTCTTGAGGGAAGAAAAAAATGTCATTTCTTATGGTCGTTGAAAATAAAGTCAATAAGAGTATTTTAACCCTTATTTTTATAAATCACTGTTCAAACTAGAAAGTTTAGATAATTAGATAGAAGTTCAGGACTCTTAAGCTCTTTCAAGGTAATTACATTATAGTTAATGTGTGTACATATACATTACACATATGCAAATCCTATTTGACTCACCTTATAAAACATTTAGAAATTTAGCTAAACCATATTATATGCATAAAGCTTTTGAGAAATTTCTTACTAGCAAATGTTAGTATAAGTATGTCAGTAAATGCCCAAATGTCAACTTCAAAATAGAATATCCATGATATTTGTTAAAACAACATCCTTTCTTTAAACAGGTTAAATACTTAACTGTCTGTTAATTATATGCTGCAAAATTTTAATTTCAGCTGGTTTCCTTCAGCTGTTGGAAAGCTTCCACTTGGTCACCCAACTGTAAATTTATGTATATTTAAGAAATACAAGTATTACAAATTAATTTTATATCATCCTAAATTATTATTTGACATTAACTAGAAAAATTACAAATTAACTTTCCTCCCCTCCCCCCATGTGTTTAGGTTCCTTATCGCTTACATGCTGTCTTAGTTCATGAAGGCCAAGCTAATGCAGGACACTATTGGGCATATATTTTTGATCATCACCAAAAAAGGTGGATGAAATATAATGACATTTCTGTGACAAAGTCAACGTGGGAAGAACTAGAGCGAGATTCTTTTGGTGGCTACCGAAATGCCAGTGCATATTGTTTAATGTACATTAATGATAAGGAACAATTCGTAATAAAAGGTAAGTGCAAGAATATGAAGTCAGATATGTTTACATAAGTAAACTCCTTGTTGCCTAATGCCAGGTTAGTTAATCAATTAACAATTGCTGTGCCAGAGTAGTGTTTTTACCTTGTAAGTGAAGAAACTGGAGGCTTGAGAGGTCATGTAGCCTGGAAAGTCTTAACAGAAGCCTTGTTTGTGCTCTTTTTCTTGATAAACCATGTAGCCACTTATTAATGACTTGTATTGTCCATAAATTGACTGAAAGCAGCTCTTTTATGGTCTATTGAGGGTTTATGCATATTTAGTTATTAGCCCTGCCATTGTGGCTGAATTTCACAGATTAAAAAAAAAAAAATTAGGTGACTAAGGAACAGTGAGAATTGAGGGGGAAAAAGAAGATTAAAAAAAAGGATATTTTCCCACACTAACTCTAACCACAATATTTCGTTGCCTTTTTTAGTGTATTCTAAGGATGGCTTATGCATTTATACAAAGTGTTTGTTTTTTTTTTCCTTTTTGGCTTACAGTAGAGATGTCAGTAGCTACTTAGAGCAAAATAGTCCTTGTGTAATGTTTTGATAAACTTTACAAGTATGAGTTGCTTTTTATTAAAAATTCATAGAATCGTGTACTTGAAACCTTTCCAGTTTGGAAGGACTTGCTACTATTGCTTTCATTCTACTAGAGTATTTGAACATCCAGAGTTATCTCCATTCTATGTTGGGCATTAATGAATTCCCAACAAAGTATTGTCTAAGTATGTGCAATAGTAGAGTTCCATCTTTACTACTTACAAATCCAGAAGTCATTTCTTTCATTCCTCTTTCATCAAAAACAGTACCTGTTTGTGAATAGGCACAAACGCAAGGTATTTTTTTTTTACCATCATAGTAAGTCATTGCATGCCAAAAGCTTAAATTCTAAACCTTAATTTTCATTTAAGCATATTAAATGTGTAGAAAGCATAATATCTATATGGTTTGTTGAAGAGCAATTGGTAATCTAATATTCCTTTACAAGTATTCTGTAATGTTAATTTTTTTAAATTGCCTTTTCATTTTTAGGTAGTATACGTTTGTCAGCAAGTGGTAAAACTAAAGATTTATCTCATACAAATAATTTCTACTTCACAAAGTATAAGCTTAATGTATTTGTTGAAATAAGTCAAAATATGTTCTGTTTTGAGAACTGCATTTCTTCATTCTTGGTCATGTAATCGTCTTTGCAATATATGATTTGCAGAAGACTCGCATAAGGAATCTCATCAGAAATTCGTTGGCATGGAAGCATTACCTACTGATTTAAGGGACTTTGTCAAAGAAGATAATCAGAGATTTGAAAAAGAGCTGGAGGAGTGGGATCTGCAACTTGCCCAGAAAGCTCAGCAGGAAAAGATTTTAGCATCTCAGAAAATGAGAGAGCCAACCCCTTCTCTGATGACAGGTCAGCTAATTTTTTTTCAGAAGTAATATTTCAAAGGTTTAGCATAAAACATGTAAGTTCTTTCTATATATAAATATATGTGCAAATTATATATATATATATATATATATATATATGTGTGTGTGTATATGCATATACACATGGAATTTATATGTTTGTATAGATACAGAGTATACAGCATTTGGGGGGGGGGTGTGTATGTGTAGTCACAGTACACATACATATATTCTAGTGTTTCAGATCATATTAACACTGGAATATTGGATTTCTGCAATGACTTCAAAGTTTTTCGATGGTAGAAGTCTATTTTCTAATTCCACTAGACTAGGAATTTCACTGGGCAGCTAGGTGGTACGGTGGATACAGCTCTGGACCTGGAGTCAGGAAGACCTGAGTTCAAATCCAGCCTTAGACACTTACTTGCTGTTTAACTCTGGGCCAGTCACTGAATCCTGTTTGCCTCAATTTCTTCATCTGTAAAATGAGCTGAAGATGGAAATGACAAACCACTTCATTTTCTTTGCCAAGAAAATCCCAAATTGGGTCATGGAGAGGCTGACACAACTGAAAGGACTGAACAGCAGACATCAAGACAGAGTTTCACTGTTAGCAAGATTTGGAGTGAATGCCTGAGTCAAGTGTATCTGTGTAGGAGACTGGAGGCAGAATTCAACAAGACCGCAACCCAAGTCAGAAACACCTCAAGTACTCAGTGAGTGCATAGGCTGGTGAAATATCATGCAGAGTCAAGGAGGGAAAGGCAAAGTTTTGTAGGCGAGACATCAACTTCACACTAGATAGATAGAGAAAACGCTGAATAATAAAAACCAAAATGTATGTAGTGCTTTAAGGTCATTTGATCTGCACAGCAGCCCTTTGGTGGTAGGTGCTCTCATAGGTATCTGAGGTGAGATTTCAATTCAGATCTTTCTTCCTCAGAATCCAGTGCTCTCTTGTCATGTGGAAATTTAAAAAAATAAATAAATTGTGCAAATTATATCATTGACTTAAAAAAAAATAGAAATCAACACTAAATGAGAAAAACATAAAAATGAAAAGAAGCTATACCAAGGACTCAAAAATGCTCCAACATGACCTATTTAACCAAATAAATAATTCATTAAAATGGGAAATGGCTAAAGGAGTACGCCAATACGGATTTTCAACATTTCTGACTGAAGTATAACTGAAGAAAAGCCATTTCCCCAAAGAAAAAGACCAAAAGAACCTGAAACTTACTTAGGGAATACTTTGCTAAACTGCCCTCAAGCTGTCCTTTAAAGGTTTACCCAGAACTTTCCAAGTAACTCTCTATTTTCCATCATTGGGTCTGCTTGGTTTCTATTCAACGAACATCATACCTTCCCTGTGGCAGATGAAAGATGAAAAGACAAGAAAACAGACTTTCCCAAGCATACTGATTTATGAAGTGCTGCGTGTCAGTTGCCTAACAAGGCAGGATTGGACCTCCACAGTTTAGGTCTGGATGTTGAATACAAGACAAAGACAAACTTTTATACATTAAAAAGAACAATACAACATTAGGTAATTTGATTTCTAATTTGAGGAAAGATTAGGGACTTTCCAGGTTGAGAGGGAGAGAGTAAACAGGTGCAATTCCCTGAATTCAGAAAAAGGTATCCCACTCCCCCTCAAGTGTCTGTAAACATGGAAACAGTGACTGATTGATCAGTATGGAGCCGGTTCTTAGATAACACATATGGGTTGCTCGAGGACACTCCTTGCATCAATTTTTGTATAGCACCTGATTTCTGGTCAGCATAAGCTAGATCCTTAGTTAAGGCTCTCTCAGTAGAAGGGAGAGTCAGCATAATTTCCTAGCCATGCTGGGCTAGGTTCAAATAGTGCAATAAGGTTTTCTCCCAGTTCCCACAATTAAATAAAGTTTTCTCACAATACAGAATTTGGGCTAGATCCATAATTAAGTAGAAAAGGAATCAAGCTAGCTCCAGAATTTCGTCACAAGATTGAGTCAGTGTGGTTCACTCAATTCCCATAGTTAACCACTTTCTGTCCTAATCCCCTCACTAGGATAATTGATTACCAGAAATCTATCTCATCATTATCTAGCAGGTTTTGATACTCAATGCTTTCTCAGCTCCCTTTCTTGCCTCTTCTCTCTAATTGTTATTTATGTTTTTCTATAATCCTTAATAGAGGATCTCTTTATCTAGAAGCTATAATGTCTAAAGTTCTTTGCAAATTTTAAAGAATTTTACTATCATCATCATCTTTAAAAGATCTTTGTTCCCAGTACAAAAATAACCCTCAGACTTCTGTCATGTTCACTAATATGACCAGTCCACCTCCTTTAGTATCTCTCTCTATATAGATGCATAGATATACATATGGATATATTTCCTTGATTTATATCTTGATCATTTCCTTTGTGGCAATCCTTGTATGTCAGTGTATCTAGTTATTTTCTTTGACCGTTTCCTTTTAATTTCTTTTTCACTTATTTTCTTCATTTGTTTGTGAGGCTTCTGTCCCTTAGCACGTGGCCCATTTTTGTAAAGGTATCAGACATACTGAAATATGTATATTCCTTTCTAATCCAATTCATGAGTCACGGAATACCTACAATACCTAAGTTTTCTAAAATTCTATTCAGGTTCTTAACTTTTTTCTTATTTTTTTTCTAGTTAGATTATTAAGTAATTAATTAAGTAAAGATTATTAAGTGCTTACTATATACGAGGTATATAGTTAGTGCTTAATAAACATGATTTATCTAATATATATGTATATTTGCATGTATACATATACATATGTGTGTATGACCTCATACAGAGTTTATGTGCATGTGGATTACATGTTGTCTCCTCTAATTACATTGTGAGCTTCTCAAGGCTAAGGACCGTCTTTTGTGCTTTTTTTTTTGGATCCCTAGATTCAAGCTTGCTCTTAATGATGTTTATTGAATTTAGGAAACCAAAAATAGGTGAAAGAGAGTCCTTACCCTTGAGGAACTCATAATCTAATGGAGAGTAGAGAACAGCATGTAAACCATGTACAAATAAGCTCTGTATCAGATAAATAAGAAATAGCCGCTAATAATTTTGCTTTATTTCTCCTTGTAATTAAATTAGCTTGTCTTTTAAGTACTTAGGTGAGAAATTCTTAAGCTGGAATCCTTAGATTTCATGGGATCCAATAACTTTAATAGGTAGAAAACAATAATGTCTTTATTTTCAATAACTTCTCATTAAATTTTGGCTTTTCCTTCATTTATGAGTTCAAAAAAATTAGACCATGATACAAAAAAAACATTAAAAATAATTTATTTAAATGTTATTTCATTTGCTGGATACATATGAATTATTAGTATTATTGGCACTAATAATATTATTAACAATATGCATAACCTTATTTCCCTGCTTATTTCTGTTTCCATTCTTGCCTTGTTTGAGTTTCTGATTGTTATTCCTTGCTTTTTTAAGTTTACCTGAGGCCTAAATAAATTCTCCTCCAGTTCTCTTTTCTCTGTGTGGATCTTTGTTTCAAATACATTTTTTGAAAATAACATATTTTTGAATTATCCTGTCTAATCCATTCTGTTACTCTTCTCCATTTTATGAGTTTTGCTTGCTTTCATTTTTACTGTTCTTTTCAATTTTGTACTTTTCCATGATAACTTCTTATAATTTTTCCTCCTTTTATACTACCTCCTTTTTTACAAAGAAGGAGGTAGAAAAAGAGAAGAAATCTGATCAACACAATTTATAGTAGTTGTGTGACCACAAGGTAGATATTTTCTCTGAATCTTAAAACTCTTAAACATATCTAAAGTAAGAATTGCCAGAGATTAAGCAATTTCATCTCTCTCCACAATCTGGGACACCAATAATCCCAACAAGATAAAAATTTTATGGACAGAAGAAGAAGAGAAGGCCAGTATTCTCTAACCAATAATGAGCAATAATCCACTACTCCCTCCCCTCAAGGAATACAGAATTTTTTTTAAGAGTAAAGGATAGCAATCCAAAATAAAAGTCTAGAATAGATGGAAGGGTAGAGATAAATAATGAAGAAATACTTTTCTTAAAGAAAAATCACTGAAAATGCAATTTTAAAAACTAATAAAATAAATTGAAGGGAAGAAGAGGAAGAGAGATTTCACTTGAGTATTTAATTGACAGAAAAAAGAGGGGAATAATTAAATGACTAGATTAAAAAGCAAGAAGGAAATGGGAAACTACTAAGAGTTCCAAATTTTAAAATTCCAAAACTGTGAAAACAAATAACAAATAGGGTAAGGGAAGAAAGCCAATGGAATTATGATAACCCTAAAAAATAAGCTTATAACTAGAGAGACATAACATTGTGTTTGCAGTGTAAAAGGAAGAAAAATGAAGTCTTCATTAAAAAAAAAAATTAAAGACAAATATAGGAAAAATATAAGACTGATCCTTATAACTTTAAATGTGAAGGAACTAAACATTCTAATAAAAGGTAAAAGAATGACAGATTGTGTTTTTTTTAAAAACTCCACAATATTTACCTTATAAGAAATATGTTTAAAGAAAAAAGACATAAGTAGAATAAAAATGGTGGGCTAGGAAAAAAAAATCATTCGGAATTTACTGAATCCAAAAAAGTCAAGCTAAAATAAATCTTGAAAACTTAAAAAAGAATGAACAAGGAAACTACATTTTACTGAAAAGAAATATAGACCATAAACTGAATTTATATGCTTGGAATGCCTTAACATCTAAATTAATAAGGAAAGTCGCAGGTAGACCACAGTAGGACATAGATAGATAGTTGTACCAATTTTTCCATCCCTTTGGGGCATCTAATGTAGATGCCTCTGCTCAGGTTCTGTGTCTTTATTGAGACATTTCCTCGTTATTCTGTTTCCTCTGCTTTGTTATTCTTTCCATTATCTAGTGGGCAGAACAAAAATATACCAATAAAATGTTTTTTCAAACTACAAAAAGAAGTAGCTGGTTGACAAATTATATATTAGCAGGTATCAGCATCACTAGCAGCTAAGTGCCACGGTACATAGAGTGACAAGCCTAGAGTCAGGAAGATTCACCTTCCTGAATTCAAATCTGGCCTCAGACATGTACCAGGTGTATGACCTTGGGCAAGTCACTTAGACCTGTTTGCCTCAGTTTCTTCATCTGTAAAATGAACTGGAGAAGGAAATAGCAAACCACTCTAGTATTTTTTGCCAAGAAAACCCCAAATGGGGTCGCAAAGAGTCAGACACGTATTATTATTTATTATATAGTTATTATAATATTACTATCTGAAGTGACTTTAGAGGCCTGTGCTCATTTTATTGATGAGGGAATAGGGGGTGACAGGTTAGGTGTCTTACCCGAGGTCACTCCAGGATTGAAATTCAGATTCTCCCTCTCCAAACGCAGTGTCCTTTACCCTCCGCGATAAGAATATCATTAAAGAGAATATTTGCTAAGCCAGGAAATTACGTCCCCCAAATATACTGGGTGACTCTTTGAGGTTCTCAGTTTCAAGTAAGAACATGACCAAAGCGGAGAGCTAGAATCGAAACCCTTGAATTCTTATTTTCTTTTCAAAGGACACAGTTGAAATGAAGGGGAGAAGTAATGGCTGAGGAGGAGGCCAGCAGAGAAGTGACCCAAGTACTGGGTGTATCTGTTTCTACAATGAGTGTAATAAGCATGTACTTCACTGGGAATCTGGAGGGCTTTATTCTTGTTTTAAAAGTTGAAAAGACAGCACAAAAATTCCAGTTATTTTTTTCCTTTTGCTATTATTTCCCCCATGGCTTTAATATTTCATATAGGAGACACCCCCTCAAGAAAACAATACAAAGAAAGTAAATCTTCCCCTGCTTCTTTTTTGCTTAAAATCTTTCCTTTCCAATGAACACAACAGAGAGAGAGAAAGCCAAGTGCACTGACTCCTGTCTTTTTCTGATGGTGCTGTGGTCGGTTTGCTTTTACATAAAAGAGTACCGGTGGTAATGAAGCTTTGAACCTGGGGTTCTGGAAGGCCAAGAGTGGAGAAACATCTTTAGTGGAAAGAGTGGCACATTCTAAATCTGTCCACTGTCGGGCATTCCCTCCTCATTGATGCAGTTTTCTTTCTTCTGACCTTTCTAATAAAAAGAAGGGGCTACATTCCATTTTGGTGAAATATTTACGTTTTCCTCTCAGGGTTTTCCAGACCTCACTTCTTATGGTCTTGGACAGTGTCTTGGCTAGAACTTGCCTTTAAGACAGAATTAAAATTCAACAATTCATCCACTGATTTTGTTCAGTAACTTCTGGGTCTGCTGTACCTAATCTGTGGACATAATTGTTTAGCCTCTTTGGAATGCTAAAATGCAATGACCAATTCTTTTGTATTGTAATTTATAAGGGAGAATTTCAATGATTATTGCTTATTAGTAGAGTTTGGTGAGTGACAGAGCTAGGTAGCAAAGCATTTCTTGTTTGTGCTTTGTTTTCAAAGAGGACCAATGACTTCAGGAAGGTGATGGCTTGACTTTCAAGGGAATTGGATTGAAGTGAGGCAGCCTGTCCAGAGTCATCAGAGTCCAGTGGCAAGACACAAATCAGGACAAGTAGAGATTGGAGACCCAAGCTAATGTCTTTCCCAGGTCTCAGGTTGTCTGAGGCAACACCCGTTCAGTGATTAAAGGCTAGGCAGAGACACTCAGCAGCTACGTGGATAAATGGATAGACTGCCAGGCCTGGTATGAGGAAGACTCATCTTCATCAGTTCAAATCTGGCCTCAGACTTTTACTAGCTACGTAACTCACTCAACCCTGTTTGCCTCAGTTTCCTCATCTGTAAAATGATCTGGAGAAGGAAATAGTAAATCAGTCCAGTACCTCTGCCAAGATGTCAGACCCAGCTGAAACAAATGCACAACAACATGATTCTTATTACTAAATAAATAAGAATTCAAATCAGTTCCTTTTGAGATTTATATTAAATATATAATTAATTGTTTTGTCATTAAGCACAAGCAGAAGAACCTGGATACCTAGAGCAACCATTAAGAAGTGATCTTGCCAAGTATCTGAAAGAAGAAACAATGCAGGCGATCACCAAGGCATCGTCGGAGCATGAAGATAAAAGTCCAGAAGCTGTTTTACAGCTGGTGAGAATTTGTTTTTAGTTAATGTTTTTAAGTTATGTGAGAGTGTGTGTGTGTGTGTGTGTGTCTGTGTGCTTTAGATAGTTATATTCAAGACATTTTCATTGACTTTTAGCAAAAAGAACATTAGATTTTTAGTTCTGGCTTCTGTTTGACTCTGGATCATTCACT
Organism: Petaurus breviceps papuanus; assembly: GCF_028583685.1. Classification (NCBI taxonomy): domain Eukaryota; kingdom Metazoa; phylum Chordata; class Mammalia; order Diprotodontia; family Petauridae; genus Petaurus; species Petaurus breviceps. The sequence continues at coordinate 28,592,820 of NW_027187361.1, forward strand.
TACCCTTATAGAGCATTCATTGCTTCCCTTATAAAATGGAGGGAGTTTGAACTAGATGATTTCCAAGGTCCTTTGTAGTTTTGTAATTTTTTTTTTAAGCAATCGGGGTTAAGTAACTTGCTCAAGGTTACATGGCCAGTTATTTCTGGGTGTGGTGCTGAGTATCTGAGCCCGGATTTGATCCAGGTCATCCTGACACTGGAGCTGGTGCTCTTACTCGCTGAGCTACCTGGCCGCCCCTATGTAGTTCTGTAATTTTGATTCTTATTCAATGCATATACTGACTTTTTGGAAAATGCCGACCTATATATTAATATAAAAAATCGACAAAATATGTCCTATTTTCTATTGCATGAAATGTAAATATCAGTGTCTAACTGATTTAAATTGTATTTGAGGGATTATGTGCTTTCTCTGTAGTTTGATTATGTGGAGGCAACGTAAGCACATGTATACATAAAAAAGTCATCCAGAACATTGAAAAACACATTTTAAAAGTTCTTTTTTCCTTGTAAATATTTACATAGTTAGCAGAGGCCTGTGGGAAAAGAAAGTTCCACGAGGAAGCAATTTTTTAGGATACATAATACTTAACATTCCCAAAATCACTTATCTCCAGTGTGCCGTTAGATTTCAGAATGTCCTTGTTCTCTCTTTATAGGAAGTTAGTTCAGTAAACTCTCTTATGAATTACAAGATCTCTTTTCACTTGGTTTGACCTAAGTGACTGTACATGATTTCTTAACCATTAACTTCAAATTTTGTCATTCTAAAATGGAAACTTGGTACTTTTCATCCTTTACTCAGGAGTATTATAAGGGCCGAGATAATATCTGCTAAATTCCACAAGCTATATCCAGAGTTAGACATTCTATGAGCTAATAGGAATGTATGTATGAGTTAACAGCGCATTTGAGCTAGACATTATTTAACTGAATGGAACAATAGAAAACGTTAAAGATCTGTGATTTCACCACTGCCTCAGATCACAATTCCCCTCGCTTTAGCAGAAACTCTTCCTAAATCACCATGACTGAAAAAGCATCACATAGTAAGGCTAGTCTTTGGAGGACAGACATTCATACCTTTGCTAGACCCATCTCTGAACCTTTTTCAGGCTGATGTAAGATATGCCAAAGCTTGTCACTACTGGCCTAGCATTCTAGAATCCAAACTTTCATTCAGACCACCCTGAAACATTGAGATAGTGCCATATTTTACAATAATTACAATATCAGTGGAGAGGATAGTGGCAGCCTCCATCTTTGACAATGGCTACTATTTATTTAGTAAGAACTTATTGAGGGGGTCAGGGAAAAACCAGAAAACATCCCTGTATTTCAAGTGCTTTTGTTTCACACTACACTAAAATTTACTAAATTCAAGATCCAGTGAAGAGAAATTCTATAAGTTTTTGGTTAATGTTTATTGTCAGGATATTTCTTTGTTTTGTGACTTGAAGGTAGGTTAAGTTCTTTACAATTGGCCTTTTGTTGATAAATAAGCAATAAGCTCTTTGGAAATCTGTTTAAAATACTATTTTATTGAGTAAATAAAAAACATTTCAACACTTACAGTCTGATGTACTGGACAAACTTGAAAGTAATAAAGCTGAACTTCATTTTTCAAAATTTTCGTAATTTATCTGTTTCGGTATGATTTACCTCCTTCATTTGAAAGAGTACAGGATTTGAAGGTAGAGGTTCTGAGTTTGAATACTGGTTCTTTTACTTATGACATTAAGCAATTCATTTCATAGTTCTGAGCCTGTTTGGTCCATCTCTGAAATGAAAGCACTGGGTAAGAGTGCCTCTAAGATCCCTTTCAGCTCAAGAGATATCCCTTAGAGACCTTAGAGACATTCTATGTTTCCTTCCAATGACTGAATAAATATTTTTACTATTCACAGTTAACACTTCATTCATAGCAAATAAGAAATTAAAGACTACCATTTGTCCAAATAAAAGTTTTTAAATTAGTTTTAGTTACCTTTTCAGCATAATCTTCAGTATACCTTAAGATATAGGTGTATGGAAAATATTTTTAGGTTATACAATGCACATGTTAAGAATCAGGAGTTCAAATTATTTATTTAAAGAAATAAAATTGAGAAGTGTTTAATGTGGGGCCTGTAGTTTAAAGGAAGAAATTTAATGTTACTGGCCTTTCTTGTAGCCTGAAAATATCTAGGTGGTAATGGGAAGTTAGCCATCTTTCACCTCCCCCCCCAAAAAAAAAAAATTAGTTTTACTGTTTTAGATTATTCTCTTCTATTTTTCTAATTGTTCATGCTCATTATTTTCTCCTGCAGACCCCTGAAAAAGCCATCAGTCAACCACCTTCTAACCAGCAAGCTGTAGAGGTGGCGATTCCTCATGTAGGGACATTTATGATTGAGTCAGTGAAGGGGGGTTATGATGATGAGGTACTGTTCTCATGGCCCTTTGCACCACGAACTTACCTGTCTTATTCTGCTGCTTGGCACAAGCGTTTTGAGCATGCCTGCATATTCACACATACATAACTTTCTCTGTAACATTTGAGTTTGTCACTCCCAGCTCTAAATTTATGATTCTGGGATCCGTGGTCTTGAGTAACTTCCTTGATCATATTAATGAAAGTTTGAAATTAAATTAATTGAAACTTAAGAAGAAAGACTTGGGGATTATGTCGCATGGACAAAATAAGTATATTATCCTATTTAATATGAAAATCTCATAAAAACATTTTTGCATATTAAAAATGCCTCTGGTATAAATTAATTCTCCCTATCGTGATATTTTACCTAAATTATTTATTCTTATTTTCTATTGCAAGTCCTAAGAGCAGTAGGGAGCTGTGCAGAAGCTAAGGAGACTCTGGGAAAGCTCGGGCCTGGCACAGAGTGGCTTGTCAGCATTTGTTCTTCCGCTTCCTTCAGTTTTTAAAAAGATACAGTAGTGGTATTGCAAACTCCTGTTGTCCCACATTCTAAGAAGTATTTGTCATCTACACCAAAAAATGCTTTCAGGAGGGTGGGGGGGCATCTGGCCTGTTCCTCTCGTGGCTTTTTCTAGAATCAGCCTAGATTTTCTATAGATCAACTAGATCCTTGTCCCCTTTTGCTAAGTCCTGTGGAATTTCTCCCTTTGCTTTCTGATATACTTGAAGAAGGTAATTTCGTAACAGTGACAGCAACAGAGCCAGTGACATGAATGTAGGAGGGATTATAGCAAGAAAATCCACCTAAAAAAAAGCATAATTGAATTATTAAATTAGGCTTGCCTACATTAAAATATATAATTGAGAATTGAAAATAATTGTGGTTTTAAAAAGGTAATAAACATAACAGAACATTAAGCATAAAGTTAAGTGATTTGCTGAGCATCCCAGAAACAGCAGGTGTCAGAGGCTAAGACTTGAACCCGGGTCTTTCTGACTTTCTTTCCATTATGCCACAGGAATCTCATATTAATCCCATAATAGTGCTATGATTTATATTATTGCCCTGAAAAATAGCTTAATGGAGTACTGCCCTTAAAACTAGGACCAAAAAATGATATTTGTGATAAAAGTAGTGTGGTTTTAAGGTACTCTAAATGTTAGATATGTAATGTTAGATCTTAGAAACTTTAGGTACAATATGGTTCAATTGAAATACTATAATTACAAACCTCTCTATATTTTGATGGCAAAAAGGTAAACATATCCTCTTTAATTACTCCAGAGGAACCGTCATGTTAACTTTATGGTGCTGCTTTCTATCCTTTGGTTCTGCAAACATTTTATTACATCATTGAAGATTATATAGTTCTATTATTTGATCTAGTCATTGAAGAAGTGCCATGAAACCAACGAAAGTAATACACATTGCTTTCTGATATCAATAAACTATTCCATGTCACATTTTCATATTATATTGTCTCTTTGGAAATAGTATAATTTATTTAATAAGCATGTAAGTATTGAATTTTCACGTTTTGGGAGGAACTTGTTTGTATAGTGGGGTGGGTTAGAATTAGTGGATTTGTTCATTTAAGCTTTCCATTTGGATAAGAGTTCCCGTGTGTGCTTTGGGCAGAATTTCTAATTGTTGGGGTGATGTCTAACAGTGCATGTATTTTTATCACTGGCTGATTTTAAAGAATATATCTTTATGTACATATAAGGTTAGATTTACTCTAGAAGAAACAAATGCTGTGATTAATTTGGGCATCATAAGCGGTAGCTGTAACATGGCTGTGTCTGTGGTATGCTTTTTAGCTGGCATGTACATGAAGACATTTTCTTAACATTAAAAAATGTTAACCATTCCAACCTTTTACCTTAAATCCCTTGTGGCAGATCATGATGACCCCGAACATGCAAGGTATTATCATGGCTATAGGTAAATCCAGGAGTGTATATGACAGGTGTGGTCCTGAAGCAGGGTTCTTTAAGGTACAATTAATATTTCCATCTTTATATTTCCTTTGTTTTTCCCTCTAGCTTTTATTCCAAAATATTTTGTTCTTTTACATAATATTTTGTTTGCTAGTACTATCATTATTCTCCTGTCTAGTCTTCATTCCTGAAAGGAATATTAGAAAGGGTTGCCAGATCTAATGGGACCATTGAGGAAACTAGGCAGGTATCTTGGGAGGGAAAAATGGTTTTACCTAAAGTATCTCAGTATTTCTGCCCTCTGTTTTATGGGTGTCGATCTAGCATATGCTTGCAGGAGAGGTGGCGTTGGAGGGTACTTATGGCCAGTATTTGGTACTGAAGACACTAGTTTTGATGGCTCGAATCAATCTTGTTGAGAGTTCACCCCTCTGGATGTGTAGGTAGGATACTTGGGTTCAGATCCTAGCTTTGACATTTACTAGCTTTGATGAAACTTTGACAAAGGCATCTGATCTCTTGGAGCCTCAGTTCCCTTATCTATACATTGGGCATAATAATACTTACTCTACTAGGGAAGCTAATATTAATTAATAGCTTAGCATTTATACAGCACTTCACATATATTATCTTATTAGATCCTCACAAAAACCCTCTGGGGTAGGTGTTATTTTTATTCCCATTTGATAAGTATTTAATAGTTAACTGTGTGTCATACATGTGCACGTGTAAGTGAATGTAAAATGTATACAAAATAAATCCAATGTAATATGGGAAAGAGGATGACTTGGTGTAGGAGAGAACATAGGAAATCATGGAGGAGAGCATTTCAGGTAACAGATTACAGAAGGGCGTGGCAATGGAAAATGGAAGGTCCTATGCAGCAAACACCAAGTATGCAATTTGGCTGGAACATAGAGTGTTTGAAAGATAACACTGTGGAGTAAAGTGGGACCAGATTCTAAAGAACTTAAACACTAGAATTAGGAGTTTGTTTTATCCTTGGGGCAAGAAGGAGTGCCTGGAGTTCAGTGGGCAGAGATGTGACATGATCAAACCTACCTTTTAGGCCTATCAGTTTGACAGCTGTGTGGAGCATGGATTTGAGAGGGAAAAATCCTGAAGAAAGGTTTCTTGACCTTCTTTGTGTGTCATGAACACCTTTGACAATCTGGGGAAACCTAAGGATCTTTCCTTGAGAAATGTTCTTAAATGCATTAAGAGAGCCATTTACATTGAAGTACAATTATCAAAACATGTTGAAAGAATAAATTCATGGACTGCTAGTTAAAAAGGCTCTGCCCTGCAGGAGGAGATCACTTAGGCGGCTACTTCAGTAGTCCACATGAATGTGTCGAGACCCTATGTTAGAATGATGAAAAGACTTGGCATCTGATTGAATGTGAAAGATGAGAGGGAGGAAGGAGTTTGGGATAACTGAGATTTCAGAACTTTGTAGCTTGAAAATCGTGATGCTCACAGTAAAAAAAAAAAAAAGGAAGTAGGATTGGTTTAAGGGGAAAGATAGTGAATCCAAAGCAAACTTTGTACAAGTTGGGTTGGAATTGCATGTAGGAAATTCAGATGGAACCCTCCAAAAGGTAGGCTGTCATATGGAATTGAATTCAAAGAAGAGGCATACAGTGACTTTTGCAGCTACTGTCATTAGAGTGACAGTAGACATAGGTGCATAGGTGTAGCCCTCCACTGAGTCACAGAATCACCAAGAACATAATAAAACCCTAGCAGTGCTGCCTCTCCAAGGTGGTGAGACATGGTTTGGGAGCTGTGTGGGTTTGCCACATATAAGAGACAGGGTACGGAAAAGTGTGCACTAGAGTTCCTATTTTTAAAGTGATGGGAAATCCATCTTCAAGGCAAGAAGAAGAGCAAAGAATTCAACAATGTCCTGGCTACCAAGAAAGAATTCATGGTTCATGCTGCTTTTCACTGTCCTTCAATAAAAAATGAACAAATAGGGTTGTCACGTTGATTCCTACTGTGTTGCAGGGCTGCTGTGTACTCATCCTTATTGGTCCTGTTGACAAACAAAAATATAGTGCTTACTGTCAGCTCTATAGAGAGTAATAGATGTGAGGCTGTAAGTGACAGTGCTATATAGAATCATAGGCCTGGCATTAAGAACTCGACCCTTCTCTTGATACTAGCTGCGGGACCCTGCACAAGTTACATAAATATTTTGTGGGAAAAGGAGTTAACCATCAATGAATGAGTAATAAATTAAAAATTAAAAAAGGAAGGAGAGTTGAAGAAAAGGGCCTGTAAGTTAAAAGGAATGCAGGTTTGAGGACAGACCCCTTTGGACAGAGCAAAGGTTTTTAGGTGGGAATCTATGAACTTTAAAAAAAAATGTATAACTTTTAATATATTTTGAATTTTAGTATAATTGATTCCTTTTGTTAAAAATGGGCTAATGAAATGAATGCTCCTGCTTTTATTGTAAGTTATTCTTGTCCTAAAAATTATTTACCCCTCTTGTTTTTATTAGATAATATTAAAAATACTTTTGTGGTTAATAAATTTTATGGTTTTCTGATCTATAGTTTTCTATTCATCCATGTAGTTTTCATATGTCACCCTCCCACTTTGGTTATACAAGTTGCCAAACCATTTATTAGAATATTTTCTGTGTTGAACATGTAAAAACGTAAAAGAAAATTCCAGGTTCAATGTTACATCAATATTTAAGGGAAAAAAAAAACATTAGATCATGTATCATCTCATATTTTGAAATTTTTCTAAATTTCAAAATAAAATAAAACATTTCTCGTAACACCTTTTCCTAGTTATGGCCTTTATAAGAGTGGTTTTTCATTTCTTTGCCAAGAAGTGCAAGTCCACAGTCAAACTCAATGGTTTTTCTCCCTTCTTCTCTTCTCTTGGTTTTTTTTTTTTTTATTTCTTCTTTACCTCTCCCTCTCCATTTAAAAGGACAAAAAGAAAGAAATACAGAATGCTCTTGTCACATAAACATAGAAGTACAAAAACTTTGTTCACATCCGAAAGTGGGCAGTTTATCAGTTCTCTAGAACTGTAGTTCATTGTTTAATCAGTTTTTAAAGTCTTTCAGAATTGTTTGTTTTTAAAGTCTGGACATTATAGTATAAATGTTTCTTCTAGTGCTACATATTTCACTCTATATTCATTCAAGTCTTTCTGTGTCTCTCTAAAACCATCTTTTTCTTCATTTCTTATAAGATGATAGTATTCCATTCATTTCTATACCAGTTTGTTTATCCATTCCCCAGCTGATAGGTATTCTTAGTTTCCAGTTTTGTAGCAGCACAGAAGAGCTGTTGTGAGTATTTTGATACATATAAGGATGTATTCACAGGGTACTCGTTGTTTACTATTTTTTTGTGTATTATTCACAGTTGCCTCTAGAATGGATGGACTCATTACACAGTTCTGTCAGCAGGTCATCAGTATACTTGTTTTCTTCCGTTTCTGCAATATTTGCTGTTTATTTATCCATTCTTTCATATATTAATTTTCTTTAGCCATCTTTGCCAATCTGATAGGTGTGAGGTGGAACTGCAGAATTGCTTTAATTTGGCATTTTTCTAATTAGTGATTTGGAACATTTTTTCATACGGCTATATAGATAGGCTATACGTGAGATTCTTTTCCTTGAGCAGTGCCTGTTCATCTTGGTACAAGGTCTGAGGTATTGATCTAAACCCAGTTTCTTCATTAATACTTTTTCAATGTACCTAGCAGATTTTATTAATAGTGAGTCCTTACCCCAATCGTTAAGGCCTTTGTGCTTACTAAATGCTAATCTGCTTGGTTCATTTGCTTCTGTATGTTGTGTACCCACTTTGTTCTACTCGTCAGTGAGTTGTTTAACCAGTACCACCCCGTTTTGAAAATTACTTTTGTGGTATAGTTTGCTTTCTGGTGGTGCTGTTTTCTCTTCTTTCATCTTTATTTTTTTTCTTGAGATTTTCTTTTTTTGTACCTCCATGTGAATTTTGTTATCATTTTATTAGCTTACCCACGAGCAAATTATTTCTCCATTTAAATCTGTCCTTGTTTTTGTAAAAAGTGTTTTGTATTTGTGTTTCTTGGTTTTATCTTGTAGGTAGATTCACAAATATTTTATATATTCTACAGTTATTTTAAATGGAATTTCTCTTTCTGTCTCTTCTGGGTTTTATCAATATTCTAAAGAAATGCTGATGATTTTTGTAGATTTATTTCATACCCTGTAAATTTGCTGAAGTTTAAAATTTTTCATTTATTTTTTAGTTGATTCATAGATCTCTAAGTATACTTTCATATCATCTGCAGAAGACAATTATGTTGTTTCTTCTATGGTTATCCTCTCAATTTATTTTTCTTATTGTTGTGTAATTTCTAGTACTATGTCAAATAAAAGTGCTGGCAATGGACATCGTAGTTTCACTTACTGTAAATAAGATTCTAGTTTATCCCCATCACATATAATGCTGACTCTTGGCTTTAGATATGTACTGTTTATCACGTTAAGTAAACCTATTTGTTCCTATGATGGGTATTATATCTTGTGAAAAGCTTTTTCAACATTAATTGATATAATCATGTGATTTTGGTTGTTTTTGCTTTTAACATTGTTTCAGTTTATATTTCTCCTAATTTCAAATCAACTTTGCATTCCTAATATAAATCCAAATTTGTCATAGAATATATCCTTTATGACAGGTTGTTGTAGCCTCTGCCAATGTTTCATTTATTTTTTAAAATTTATCTTCCTTCTTTTTAATAACATTAAATAATGATTTTTCTGTTTCATTTTTAATAACTTTTAAAAACCAGTCTTATTAATTGTTTATTTTTGCTTTCATATTTGTGGATATCTTCCTTGATTTTCTGGATTTCTATTTTGGTTTTTGATTTATTGTTTTTCTGTGTATGTTGATCTCCTTTTTGTCTTTTTTTAATGAAAGTGTTTAGATTAGAGGTGCAGATTTTCCCTTTAGGACTGCTTTTCCTATTTCATCCAGTTTGGGGCTTATTGTTGTTATTATCTTTAATGAAATTGTTATTTCTGTGGTTTGCTATTTAACTCACCAGTTCTTCTGATGGGTCTTCCATTTACTCTCTAGTTGATTTGTAATACTTTCAGTGGCTGTTTATTTCACATAATTATCATTGAATTGTGCTTAGTAATGGCTATGTTTAATATTCTGCTTTTGCTCATTTGTTTTTGAGGTTTTTATGTCCTAATTACATGGTCAGTTTTTGTAAAGGTGCTATGCATATCTGAGAAATGTGTATGGTCCTTTTTCTTCCAATTCCAATTTGCTAATTATCAGAGGTCCATCATAAATAATTAACATTACTAAAATTCTACTGAAGCCTAATTAACCTCTTGTTTAATATTTGGCTAGAATTATAGAGGGCTGAATGCAATGTATCTAACTCCCTCACCATTATAATTTTATTCTCTATTTCAGTTATTCATTTAGTTTTTTCATTTAGTTATTTAGATGCCATTCTATTCATCACATATATTTTATATGTACATATATTAAAACATATTATATATGCAATATATGTGCATACATTAAAAAACTTACATACTTCCTCTCTAATTTACCCATTGTTTTGCTTACGACTAATCCTTCTTACTTTTCCCTTACCCTTAATAAAGGACTTAATAAATATTTTAATAAAATTATTGTTGTTGTTATTATTGCTACTGTTATTGTTATACCTACTTCAGCCTCTTCATCTTTTTCAATGGAATTCAAATTGAAACTACCCTAATTCTATGGCCTGCTATTGTTTACACTTTTTATTATGCAGTTCATTGGACAGATGGATAAAATCAAACTTATTTACAACTGATAAAAATATTGGAATGTAAACTCATTTTCTACATGGTTCACTGAAAGTATTTTCATGATATTGCAATAGTAGACAGGATATTGTGTGCCTTATTCTCTGCCCACACAATTTCATATTATTTTGCTAAGTCTGTGTTTTCAGTGTTTTTCAGACATGTAGCTTGGAGATTTTTAATATGTATTTTGGTGTTATTTAAACATTGTTCTTAAATTTTTACACAATAGTGTTTTCTGGGTAAATGTGAACAGTAGTTCTATTGATGATAATGATCTGGATTCAATATATTTTATTGGTTAAATTCTCAGATATTTTTAAGTCTGTATTTCTAGTAAAGGGGGATTTGTCATCTTTATGAAAGACAGCTTCACATATTATTTTAATCACTAGTTCATGACTTTGTAGATATTTGATTACTATCATAATAAATTTTACCCTGGTCTCATCATTGTTGTTTGTGTTCAGATAGAAAGTCTGAATTTTACTGTTCTTTTCTTTAGACTGTTGTTCAGGAGGATTAAAATGATCGCTTTTTGTAATTTGAAGAATATTGGAATGTAACCTGAAGATTCATTGAAAGCAGTGTCAGAATAACTTAAGTAGCAGAAAGATAACAGGAATGGACATACACCTCATCCTTTTTTCATATGGTTTTCATTTTTTTCTGCTAATTCTTATCTTCAGAAAACTTTTTATTCAATGTAATCTGCCTGTTTGGTATCAGCTCATCATTTAAATTCATTGTTCATAAATTTTTATGGATTGGTATTATGTATAGGTGGTTATGGCTATAGCTCTGTCTATATGGCTTCTCTAGCTTCTTGCTTGTGGAATTGTGGTGCTTGTCAATGAGATTTAGCTTTGTATTCACAGTGTGGAGATTTGTCATTTGTTAGTTAATAAAAGTAGAATGAACTTTGGGTTATCATTACCCAAATGCTAGTATACTTACAGGTATCTGGGAGTCACTCAGTTTTTGTACCCTGTATTGAGTGATGCATTGTACAATTTCTCCATTAAGTTTGGATTCCTAAAGAATAATCTTTTCTCAATTCTCATGGTGATTTGCTACTGAATCATCATAAGCTAATCTGTGTCCATAAAAATATCTGCACGACTCATCAACATTTCTTTATCAGATATATCAATCAATATTGTTGGCTGAATTTGTACGTGTCGCCCACAGAATATCTTTGCATTCCATTCTTGGTTAAAATCTAAGACCTTTCTTAGGATCTTCCCAGAGATAAACCCCTTTGTTTTAGACTTGATAAATCCAGTCAGTCAGTAAACATTTATTAAGCACTTGCTGTGTGCTAGGCTCTGTGCTAAGGTATATTCAGAGGAATATACCCATTGGTAACCTTCTCTGTTGCTTTGTGAGTTCTGCTTGTTCGAGAAGTTTTTCTGTAAATTTTTAACTGGTTTTTCTTGTCTTCTGAAAACATCCTTTCCTTCCTATTTGACAAGGAAATGTTCCATCTTTCTACATCTGCTTTAGGGTAATAAGCCTAATGATTTAATTGGGATTTTGAGTTTGAACACCTTCTAGAATTGTTGGCTTCCTTTTTGCCTTGCCAGAAGTATAAATTAAGACTGATTTTGCGTAGGTTTTAATTACTCTAAATATATCCTTCCGATTACCTTTGACATGAAGATGCCAGTTAGTGTCTTGACAAAGAAAAAGTCTTCCCTTTCTTTGATAGTGTTAGATTCAATGTGTTTTGCCTGGAGAAGGCCAAAGTATCTTAGTATGAACTGTATCTTAGTTTATACTTGAGTCTCTATTCTTTCTTGGCATATATTAAGAATTTTGCACTTATTGAATCCAAATCACATTTTGATATCATTGGAGACATGAGATGAATATATTTGCTTTTCAATGGAGTTATATTATTTCAGTGTAAGTCAATAAATATGATGTTTTGATATTATTTCCTCTGTGACTCATTCAGGAGAACCATGGTGAGGTATTCCTGGAAGATGTTCTGTTTTATATCAATGGTTCTTGATTTTAAATAAAAACGTTTTCCAGTAGGACATCAAATATCCTAACATTTTCATTGTTCTTATATTTTCAATATCTGACAGTCATGAGTACAGATCTGAGGCTTTGTAATATTTAATAAAGGTGATATGAATGCTGTAGTGTTTGGTAGTAATTTACTCAGTAATTACTAAATTAATAATGATTTGCTTTTTGTACCCTGGGAATTTTTGGTTCGCCCCTCTTTGTTTCTCAGACAAAATGGTATTGTGTTTATTGATACAAATTTTGAATATTTAGTTTATAGTACCTAACTAGGTATTTGACCTACATTTGTAGAGGTGACTAATTGTTCTCCTCCATGGCTAAAAAGTATGTGACACTTTCTGTTAATAAAGATGAGATTGGTCTTTCATCAGAAAGGAAGCTGATAAATTTCTTTATTAATATTTCATATGCCATTATGAAATACTTGAGCCCATAATTGTGGATTTTATTTAGTCACCATTTTCTGATTTTTCAGGGAAGCTGGAGTTGCCTCCGTTGAAGTAACTTCTGTCATTCATAATCTTAAGCTTTATAGTTCCTGCTTGTGCCAGCTTGAACCTTCATTGTGTTGGTCTTCTTTAAACCATATAGACTACTGAGTATCAAGATTACCGCATCCTCCTTCAGGGGCTCTCTTCTCTCATGTCTTTGCCTCCAAAGCCTCTATAGTATAGTTTTCCATTGTTGTTCAATCGTTTTATTCTTTGCATGTTTTTGGTTCCTTCTGTGACCTTAATCATTTGACTTTCACTTTCAATATTTGATTAAGGATATCAGGAATTTCTGATATTCTTTTATTCTCTGGATTCCATTTCAATTTTTCTCTTTGTTGCCTTTGATCAGACAATATGGTGTTATTTTCCAAGACATGGAATGGCTAGATATTAATGCTGTCTTCCATTGTCTTTCCAAAGATCTTCAAAAGTATTCAAGCTACCTCTCCCATGCTTTTTGATGTCTATCATTAGGAGTTACAGCAGTATATACTACTACATACAGGTCCTGAGATGTTTATGCACTTTCTGTTAAATATTAGGTGGAGCAAATATTCATTCATGATGGACGTATCAGATACCAATACCAGCTTGAAAAAAATACTTTGTTTTGTTATAGTTGGTCTATCATTTGGATTCCTGTCATCAAGCTTAAAAAGGGCTCTTCTAAATTCCATTCTAAGTATGCCCATCTTTTCAAAATCATGTGAGATATCAGCATTACTTTTCACCCTCTTTTTTCATTATTAGGTAACACTTCAGTGATTTGCATTAAGTATAGATTTTTAATGCCTTCAGGTTCTTCCACATTTCCCTCTCCAGATTTAAGTAACTCCTCAATTTCCGCTTTTATTTCATCTAACCTGGGTTTAGGAATGAAGTTATTTCTTACGATTGCCATGCACTGATCTGCAATAAGTTGTTGTGTAACTTGGAGCTGAGGATATCGTTGACACAAAGCAGAATGAAGTCCTTGCCTATAACTGGTAAGATTTGTTTCTAATTTTGTTATGATGTGTAGTGTTGGTGCATAATAAAAACCTTGACATCATCGGTTCATTTCATGTGTACTCATGGTATTCCCACTCTAGTGGTCCGCGTCATCTGCACCAAAGCATTCCTAGCAAGTGGATGTTGCCTTCTTGTCATATCAGAACATGAAGGAGAGCCAGTTCCTTTCCTCTCCTCCATGTTTAGCTGATCATCACGACCATTCCGACTAGAGACTGTCTGTAGCCCTATACGATGCCATCTGTTTTGTTGACTCTTTGTAGCCTGAGAGCTGAACAGATTCAGAGCCCACTTTGCCAGGGTTTCAGGGTTCCGCCTACTGTCTCAGGGCACACACAGTAATCACTGCTGTATCCGACTCCTTTCTCCTTCCCTCTCCCCATGAGGAGGTGGTGGTGGTTTTCTTGTCGTTATTTTGTTCTCTGCTTTGGGGGAGAGGGGAGTTAAGTAGAAGATAAATAAGTTACTATTCTGTTGTTATTAAACTAACATTGATTTATTAAACTAGCACTCACTATAGGCCAGGCACCGTGCTGAGCAATACAGGTACCTTGCTAAGGAATACAAGTCTCTGCCCTTAGAGACTTCACATTCAAATGGGGGAAAGTAACATGTAAATAACCGCGTATATAGGTGATAAATCAAGAGTGAATAGAAGATGACCTTAGAGGTGAATGCTGTTGGCTGGATGTACCCGGAAAGACATCTGGTATTTGTTAGCATTTGAGCTAAGTCTTGAAAGAAACTGGGGATTCAAAAAGGGGAAGGAGAGGGAAGAACCAGGGTGTGAAGAACAAGTGGTCCTGTGCCGGAAATAAAGGGAATCTTTAAATACTAAACAGAGTGGTTTGTATCTTGCTCCTAGAGGCAATATTGGATTTGAGGAAGGAGGTATTTGAGAAAGGGAGACCAGGTAGATGTTTGCAGTAATTCTCGGTGAGAAGCAATGAAGGCCTGTAGTGGATGGTGGAGTATGAGCAGAGAAAGGATATTGAGATGTCGCAGAGAAAGAGATGACAAGATTTGGTGACTTACTAGATACGGACAATGCATAAGAGTGAGGAGTGGAGGATGACAGGCTTTTAAACCTGGGGGGCCAAGGGGATGGTGGTGGTCTCAATGGAAGCAGAAACATTGTTGGAGGCTTAAAAGCGGGGAAGGATGGAGAGAGATAATGAGCTCTGTTCTGGAAATGCCGAGTTTGAAGTTCCTGTGGGATATCCATTTTCAGATATATAGTTGTTGTTGATGATAGAACTCAAGAAAGAGAAACCAGGAGCTAGACAGATAAATCTAGGGTTCATCTGTGTAGAGATGATAATTTAACCCCTGGAGCTGAGGAGATAACCAAGTAAGAGCAGATGAAGGAGGCCTCAATGTGGAGGTGGGGAGGGGGTGGCATCCTCCCTGCTTTTGAACAGGGGGATGAAACGAGTGCTTGGAAGTCGCACTGACTACATCCTCAGTTCCAATAGCCCGCAGAATCACAGGGATGATATGCCCTGTTCTCTTCCCATAGGATCTTCATTTTTTCCGTTAGATCTTTGTATTTTGAAATCTCTGTGGTTTCATACTGATTAGAAATTATGGTTATTTGGTGTAACGATACCTATTAAAATGTGTAAATTTTTATATCATTTTATATTTGGGCAGTTATCAATGTGTGATAATGCTCTAGTTCCGGTACTGGTTTTTGGATAAGTTCTGAAGGATACTTTTGAGTTTTATTTACAATTCTGTCCATGAAAGTATAGCAAGATTCTAGTACATATCTAAACACCAGGTCATGGCATAATTTTTTTTCTTTTTTAGTTTTGCAGTGATTTGTTATATAGTTTCTTTGATATTCTTGTATAAAATTCACTGATTGTTATTATCATAATCATTTCATCTCTTTTTGAAGAAATAGATATAGTGAAGATAAAATAATTTTTTTAGTAGTTGAATAAAAGTATTAGGATGTAATCTTTTGTTCTATAAGCTTATAAAAGCATCATTGACACAAATCCTCTTTCCACATGATTTCTATTTTCACTTCTATACTTTTATATTTTGAAAGATTTTCATTCCATAGCTTGGAGATTATGATTATTTGGTATAACATCTATTAAAATTTTTTTTTTAGGTTTTTATGCACCAGTTTTGTATCTACATGATTGTGGACAACAGTTAGGTCTTTAGTAATGGTCTGGTTTTAGTACAGTTTATTGGTTGATTTGTCTAGGCTATTTTTAGGTCTGTATTTGTTACATGGTAATTTGTTATTAATCAATCTGTGAAGGACAGCAAACTCCTGATATATAATTCTAGCAATCAGGTCATGGCTTGCTATGTTAGATTAGTGTCAAATTTCTGCAGCTTAAGGGGATATGTTACAAACTTTCTTTCATTTACTTGCTTAATCTACATGGGTTAGGGGGTGGCTAGCTGGCGCAGTGAGTAAAGTGCCGGCCCCGGAGTCAGGAAGACCCGATTTTGGTTCCGGCCTCAGACACTTAACACCCACACAAAAAAAAACTAGCCGTGTAACCTTGGGCAAGTTACATAACCCCAGTTGCCCTCCAAAAGGCAAAAAACAAAAACAAAAACAAACAAACAAAAAAAACTACCCAAAAGCAATCTACCTGGGTTACAAAATCCGAATTCTTTCAGAATCATCTTTTCTAATTTGTGGTAGTCCAGTATAAGTTGTGTTTGGGCCACTTCTCATCATAACCCTCTATGTCCACAAACAAATCCACATAATAATCATTTGTTCAGTGCTTCCTTTGCAGCAAACTCTTGACCAAATTCGTGTGGATGTTTCCCCGGGGGCAGGGCCGGGCGGGCTTGTGATTCCATTCTGGGATTTTAGAATAAGGGTTATGTGGCACTAATGCAATAGTCACAGCTCCCACAATCGCTTTAAATACACCTGCATGGTGCTTCATTGCAGAATATAACAGACTCTCCATAGAGAAGACAGAAGTGTCAACATTAGTTCAGACACCAGAAAAGCAAATCCCCAAACCAGTAAGCTGATTTCATCATGGTAACAAAAACGTTAACCAGCTCAGAGAGCCCCAGCATCCTTTAGCCTTCTCACAAGCCTGTCTGTCTCCCTGGGAAGTGTGCTTTCCTGCTAACCATCCAGTCTTGCTCTGGCTCCCAGCTTCCACCCTCAGCAAACTCCTCCCACCATAGCCTCCATGTGACCGCATTCAGCCTATTACGGGACAGAGTTTATTTTCAAAGCAGGGAAGGTCTTCAAATTCCCTTAGGCTTATTAAGGGGCAGGGAAGGTCTTCAAATTACCATTACCATTACAGGGTAGTAACTTTCTGTTGCTTTTAACAAATCCATTGGTATGTATCATCCATTACTATTGCTTGGTGAGGTTATTTTTGTTTAATCTAAAAATATTTCTCTAGATTTAAAAAAATCTTTTATGTATACTAAAGATGCTTATGTGTCTTCTTCCCCTTTTTGGCAAGAAAGTCTTAATCTTTCTGTAGTAGTCTTGTGGTTTCTGGGTTGAGTTAATATTGCATAGATTTCTAAATCTGATATGTGGTGCATTTTACAGTTTCAAAGTATACTTTAATGCTAGTATTGCATAGGTGTCAGTTGTTTTAAATGTGTCATTCTGTTAAGCACTGATTTCGAATGGCAATAACCTTCTTAAAATATTCAGCCATAACCTTTTGGATATCTTTATACTGGATATTTCTAACTTGAAGGAAACCAAGGTATGTATAAATATTTACTTCATCTGTTGAATACACCAGCCTTCAGTCTCTTTCTTTCCTCAGCATACATGAAAAATTTCATACTTCTCAAGTCCAAATGACTTTTGATATTATAGAGAAAGGATTGCATGAGATGAAAGAACAATTTTATATGTTTGTTTTTGGTGGTTTTTTTTTTTTGTCTTTTTGGACAGGGGAAGGCAGGGCAATTGGGTTAAGTGACTTGCCCAAGGTCACACAACTAGTAAGTGTTAAGTGTCCGAGTCTGGATTTGAACTCAGGTCCTCCTGACTCCAGGGCTAGTGCTCTATTCACTGCACCACCTAGCTGCCCCAACAATTTAGTATGTTTTTGATTGTGGCTTTATTGCTTGAAATAACTCAAGTGAGAAGTATTGAGTAAAGTATTTTAGTTTCATGTTGATTTTAACATGGAAGCCTCATTCTATTTAGAATCAGTGGGTTTAAGGCTAGGGAGAACCATAGAAAGAAATTTTCCATGTGGATATAAAATACCCTACTTTTATCATTATAGTTGGATCTGTTCTATGTATTTGTAGTACCTAAATAATCCATCAAAGTTGAACACCATGGAATAGTTACTGAAGGCTAAAAAAAAAATAATGTGCTTTCAGGTAGTTTGCTCAATAAAATTTCTCTTTACCGAAATAGTATTTTTTTTTACTTTTTTGTTATTATTCAGTATTTTGATTTCTTGTGTTAACAGGAGTTTTTTAAAAGTGATACTAGCCTGTGAACACTGTATAATCTATGGAAATGTGTTATTAGCCTATATTTGGAAATTTCACAGGTGTTCTCATTAGGTGGTAGAAGATAGGTGATGCATTATATTATAAAAAATTAAATGAAATGGTGGGATCAGGCTTGTGTTTGAGATGAAACTGGCAATGTTTTTTTTTTTTCTAGTAATTCATGTGCTACTGTGAAGCATTTAGGCAGCTAAATGTCATAGTAGATAGAATGCTAAACCTAGAGTCTTCCCTCATTAGAATGTAAGTTCTCTGAGAATATGGACAATCTGTTTTCTTGGTTTTATATCCCTAGCACTTACCATAAAGCCTGACATATAATATTTAACAATTCTCTCTCTCTCTCTCTCTCTCTCTCTCTCTCTCTCTCTCTCTCTCTTCCTCTCTCTTTCTCTCTCTCTCTCTTCCTTTCTTTCTACCTTTCAAGTCTTGTTCAGCCACTTGTTTTGCAGAGAAGCTTGAGTTTCAGTTACTTTCTTTGACATAACTGTTTTTTGTCCATAATCTTAGCAGCGTGCAAACTTTACATTTCTCATTTAAAATAACTCGTATATTTTTGGTGCTGTATGTCCAGCAACCATATGAAAAACAAGATTTTTCACAGCTTCCACCTCTGGTGATTTTATCTCTCCTCTGATTTCTGTGTTTCTCAAGCCTCTGTAAGTAAAGTTTTTGATTGATGTTGAATTGTTTATTTTATTTTTCACAGTTATCTTAATTTTTTGACTTTTGCTTTCAGTTGATGACTAAGGGAATCGAAGATTCCTTGTGTACTTTGATTTTTCATGATTCCTTTCCACATTTCTTTTCTTTTTGTCTTTAATTAGAAAACATGATGTTGAGGTTCTGTTTCATTTACCAGGTTAGATATTGACATTTTTCAGTAATTTTCCCTAGATTTTAAATAGCTCTTTCAAGTCTTGCCATTGTGTTGTTTGATGCCATTCCTTAGGGACATTCCTTGATAGCTCCAACTTTCCTCTTCCTGTTCTTGCCATGGCATCAACAAATACTGTGGAAGAATACATTCATTCATAATGGTCATTGTTTTCAAAATATGTGAAAAAAACAACAACTTACGGTCCATAAGAGAACAAGTGATGGATTGGATTTGTCCACAGGATGTGTCTTGATAGCCCAGGTAACATCTGTTTTGAATTATACTGTTTTAATATAATTGGTCTGCCAACTGGATGGACAAACACCAAAAGGTGCTCTTCAGAATTCCAATGGATCCAACTCATCTACTTTCACAAATAACTTACCCAAAATAGTGGTACTGTTTTTGTTGTCCTTTTCTTCATTAGGTATGATTTCAGGAGTTTATATTAATGTGAAGATTTTTGGTGACCTAAAGTTGTTCAGTTTTTTCAAGGTTTTCATAGCTCTTCAGTTTCATCTCTTATTTCCTCCACTCCAGACTGAGAGACGAAGTTAATTATTGTGACTTTCCTGTGCTGGACAGCAATGTTACCACTGTATTATATAGAGCTAAGGGTATCATTGACAAAGCAGAAACCCTTGTCTATAACTGGAAAAGATTTGTTTCCAGTTTTTGTTTTGATGCAGTCTTGGCATAGAATGAAAGTATCCATGTCTTCAGAGGAGTCAGTGCCACCTAAACATTCCAGCTGGTGTCGTACTAGTATTGCTGCGATGTTCTGGTGTGTCTTGCTGTCTTGTGGTACGTGAATGAGCCTTCTAGTCATTATCTTTGTCAAGCCGATCACTATAACAAGTTCTGCAACCCTTGTGGTGCCCCATCTGTTGCTTATATTCATCATCTTAGGTTACCAACTTCATCACATTGGCCAGGACCTAGAGTTAATTTTGCTTCTGTTTCAGGATTCCTGCCAAACCTTTACAACGACTGTAGCATGTTCAGACCACTGTCTCTATAAGATTCCTGGCTGATATTCCTTTTGTACTCTACCCTGATCAACATGGAATTAAGGGTTAGGCTTTTAAAGGGGTGATCATAGCACTATTCTCATCTTGTTCTTGTCTCTGGAGTTCATATAGAAATGGTATAAAAACAAGTTTCTATCCTGCTTTTATACTTGTCTGTTCAGTATTCTGTGGACGTTTGTCACAAAGTGACTGCTTTTTTGTAGTTAAACACTTAATGCTATTCTTTCATGCCTGTAATTTCTTTTGCTTTCTCTATTTTAAGGACTTTTCATTCCATGTAGTTTAGAGATTATAAATGTCCAAAATGGTGATATCTTTACTATCTTCATCAAAAACTACATTATATCTGCCCTTGAAGTCAAGAGACCTGAATTTATATTCTTTCTCCTACACTCACTGTAATACCTTGAACAAGTCACTTAGGATTCTTTTTTTTTTTGGAGAGCATTTGGGGTTAAGTGACTTACCCAAGGTCACACGACTAATTTTTGTGTTAAGTGTCTGAGGCTGGATTTGAACTCAGGTCTTCCTGACTCCAGGGCCTGTGCTCTATTCACTGTGCCACCTAGCTGCCCCTGTCCCTTAGGTTTCTTGAGCATCAGTTTCCTTATTCTATAGAATGAGAATAATAATACCCTTAGTCTCTCTCAGGGTTGATGTGAGGCTCAAATGAGGAAACACACATACACACACACGCACACACACACGCACACGTGTGTATATGTGTAGATTAACTCTGCACTTACCTTTGACAAATCACTTAACATGCTACATCTCATTCTGTGTATCTTTAAAGTGAGGGAATTGGAATTAAGCAATCTTTACTGCACTCTTTCTTGCTCTAAAATGATATGATTCTAATCATTAGTTGTAACTTAATCTAATCCTATTGAATTGTATCAGTATTGACATCTCTCTAAAATTAAATAAGAAACCAGAAAGAGGTTGGATGGCTTGCAAGTTCTCCTTGGAAAGGGGAGAAGATTTGACAGAGTTGGTTTTATCATGTTCTCCAAAGCATTTTTAGAAATCCCATTATTTCCTAGTATATTTGTTAATCTTATACACTGTGTTCATAATAATCATGTTTTTTAAAAACCATTTTGAAAATAATTACAGATTGTGTACAGTATCTGTTTTAGGGAATAAAGAGGTAGAGAAGTTCTATAAAACTGAATGCTTTTTCATTCATTCATTAATTCAAACATTCATTCAGAAGGCCCTCCAAATTAAATCAACATATTGGTATTAATTGGCTTGTATGGAAAAATTGGAATTAGGTGAGGATATTAAAAAGTATTTTGGAATAACTGTTAAAGAGGTAAAAAAAAATCTATAAACCACAAAAAACCCTCATTCTGTTCATTGTTAATACCTTTATCAAGAAAAGATCAGAAGAATCTGGATATGGAAAACAGTGAATTACTTCTTCTCATCCCCAGATGAAATAGATTATATGTTAAGAGATAGCAGCAATTCACTATTGATGTGGTAATCATTCCTATATTAGTTAGCATACAAATCAACTAGTAACTTATTCATGTCAAAATGAGTACAAAGTTAGAAGAAAGATGACAGTGAGAAAAAGATAACAGCTTATGATGAAAAGGGAAGGGTCCAATAGATGGGAAGAGATTGAAAACAAGAAAGAATGAATGATGATCGTAGGGACAGTTCACTAGACATGTTGTGATATGAGGGGGGCTCAGAACAAGGAAGAATGTAAAGGGATTTGCCTCGATATGAAGTGCCCCTCTTCTTCTTAGGCTGGAGTGGAGAAAGAGAGGGGAGGTCCAAGCAAGAGGACGAGTAAAGGAAACTCTCATTGAATGATCTGGTTTTTTTTCTGTGTGTGTGTGTGGGGGGGGGGGGAGTGGTTTGTTTTGTTTTATTAAGTGAAGTATGAAGTTAGTACCTCAGCTGAGACCTATCCGACCTATTTGTAAAAGTTATTCATAATGAAAAACGGGATATGTATACAAGAAAGTACATAGACACTGGTACAATAACTTAATGTAGAAGTTTTATGGATATAAATCATTTGCCATAAGGAGCAGATGCCCAGAACTCAGGGCACAACAGATGTGACTGAGTCAGACCATCTGAGAACAGTGGGCAAGCTACCAGCCCCAGAGGCCCTGGCACAGAAAGCCAGTGTCCAGACCCATGGCCCCCAGTGCAGGAAGTTTGGGACAATGCCCCCCTATGCCCTAGGAGCAGAGCTCAACTTTTTAAAATGAGCAAGAAAAACCAAAACAAAACCTAAACATAGAAGACGACTATAGTGACATAGAAGATCAAAGCACAAACTCACAAGAGGACAACAATGTCAAAATGCCAACATGCGAAGCCCTCAAAGGGAAATATGAATTGGTCTCAAGCACAAAAAGTCCTCTTGGAAGAACTCAAAAAGGATTTTAAAAATCAAGTAAGAGAGGTAGAAGAAAAATTGGGGAAAGAATTGAGAACTGTGCAAGAGAACTATGAAAAAAAATCAGCAGCTTGGAAAAAAAGTCAACACAAAAATTGGCAAAAGAAAACAATTCCTTAAAAAATAGAATTGGCAAAATGTAAAAAAAAAAAGAAAATCCACAGAAGAGAACAATTCATTTAAAAGTAGAATCAACAAAGTGGAAAAGAAGATCCAAAAGCTCACTGAAGAAAATAATTCCTTAAAAATTAGAATTGGGAAATGGAAAATAATAACCCTATGAGACATTAAGAATCAAACAAAATAAAAAGAATTTAAAAAAACAGAAGCAAATGTAAAATACTTCATTAGAACAACAGCTGACCTTGCAAATAGATCCAGGAGAGATGATTTAAGAATTATTGGTCTACATGAAAGCCATTATCAAAAAAAAAAAAAAGAATCTAGATAGCATCATTTGAGAAATCAGGCAAAACAGTCAATAAATGAATCCACCCATCACCTCCAGAAAGAGATCCCAAAATGAAAACTCCAAGGAATATTGTGGGCAAATTCCAGAATTATCCGGTTAAACAACAAATAATGTAAGCAGCCAGAAAGAAACCATTCTAATACCAAGGAGCCACAGTCAGGATTATACAGGCTTTACCAGCTTCTACATTAAAAGATCAGAAGGTTTGGAATATGATATTTCAGAGGGCAAAAGGAGCTTGGATTATGACCAAGAATCAACTACCCAGCAAAATTGATCATAACTTTCAGGGGGAAAGATGGACATTCAGTGAAATTAGGGATTTTCAAACTTTCCTGTTGAAAAGACCAGAGCCAAACAGAAAATTCAGTCTTCAGATATAAGACTTAAGAGAGGTATAAAAAGGTAACACAGGAAAGAAAATAACAAACATTTTATTTGATAAGGTTAAACTATTTACATCCCTACATGGGAAGGTAATACTTGTAACTGTTAAGAACTGTGCCTCTATTAGGGCAGTTAGAAGGAATATGGGCATAAGTCGACTTTGATGTGATGATAAAGAAGATTAAGGGGTGAAAAAAAAGATAATACTGAGAGAAGAGGAAAGGAGGATGCCAAATGGGGTAAATTATATCATATGAAGAGGCATAAAAGACCTATCACAGTAAAGGGAAAGAAGGGAGGGGATGAATATTGTTTGAACCTTATTCTTATTGAATTTGCTTCAAGGAAGTAATAACATACATACTCATTTGGTTAAAGAAATCTATCTTACATTATAGGGAAGTAGAATGGAGAGGGGGAAAAGAAAAGCAGAGAGAACTGATAGAAGGGAGGGCAGATTGAGGGAGACAGTGGTAAAAAACAAAACACTGATGAGGAGGGACAGGGTGAAATGAGAGAGAAATATAAACAGGAAAAATAGGATTGAGGCAAATACACAGTATTCATAATTGTTAATGTGAATTGAATGAACTCTCCCCTAAAACAGAAGCTGATAATGGAATGGATTAAAAACCAGAGTCCTACAATATTTGTTTACCAAAAACACCTTTGAAGCAGAGAGACACACATGCAGAGTAAAGGTAAATGGTTGAAGCAAAATCTGTTATGCTTCTGCTGAAGTAAAAAAAAAAAAAAAACAGATACAGCAATCCTGATCTCAGACAAAGCAAAAGCAAAAATAGATCAAAAGGGTCAAGGAAGGAAGTTACATCTTTCTGAAAGATACCATAAACAGTGAAGTAAAATTAATACTAAACATATATTCACCAAGTGATATAGCATCCAGATTCTTAGTGGATAAGTTAAATGAATTAATAGAAGAAATAGACAGCAAAACTGTACTGGGGGGAACCTCAGCCTCCCCCTCTCAGAACTAGATGTATCTAACTACAAAATAAACAAGAATTTAAAAGGTGAATAGAATTTTTTAAAAAAGTTAGCTATAATAGACCTCTGGAGAAAATTGAATGGGGATAGAAAGGAATACAGAATACAATATACAGAAAAGCAGAAAATAGTAAATGCATCCTTTTCAGATATAATGCAATAAGAATTACATGTACTAAAGGGCCAGGAAAAGATAAACTAAAAAATAATTGGAAACTAAATAATCTGATCCTAAAGAATGAGTGGGTTAAACAACAATCATAGAAACACTGATTTCATCAAAGATAATGACAGTAATGAAAGAAAAAAAAAATACCAAAACTTATGGGTCAGCCAAAGCAGTACTTAGGGGAAATTTTATATCTCTAATTACTTACATCATTAAAAATAAAGAGGAAATCAATCAATTAGGCCTGCAATTTAAAAAGCTATAAAAAGAACAAATTAAAAATCCCCATTTAAACATTAAATTAGTAATTCTGAAATTTGAAAGATTAATAAAATTGAAAATAACACTATTGAACTAATAAATAAAGGCAAGATCTGGTTTTATGAAAAAATAAAATAGATAAACCTTTGGTTAATTTGATTTTTAAATATTTTAAGGAGAAAACCAAATTACCAGTATCAAAAAATAAAAAAGGATGTACTCACCACCAATGAAGAGTAAATTAAACTATTAATTAGGAGCTAATTTGCTCCTTTGTATGCCAACAAATTTAAGTGAAATGGATGAATACTTACAAAAATATAAATTGGCCAGATTAGCAGAAGAGGAAATAAAATACTTAACCCCATTTTGGAAAAAGAAATTGAATAAGCAATCAATGAGCTCCCTAAGAAAAAATCTCCAGGGCCAGATGCTTAGTAAGTTAATTCTACCAAACATTTAAAGAACAATTCCAGTACTTTATAAACTATTTGGAAAAATAGGCAAAGAATGTGTTGTACCAAATTGCTTTTATGACACAAATATGGTGCCGATATCCAAACCAGGAAGAGCCAAAATAGAGGAAGAAAATTATAAACCAATTTCCCTAATGAATTTTGATGCAAAAAAATTTTAATAAAATATTAGCAAAGAGATTCTAGCAATTTATCACCAGGTTAATACACTGTGATCAGGTGGGATTTACATCAGGAATGCAGGGTTGATTCAGTATTAGGAATACTGTTAGCATAATTGTCCATATCAATAATAAAAGCAATATAAATCATATGATTATCTCAATAGATGCAGAAGTTTTTGAAAAAAATATAGCACCCATTCCTATTAAAAGCATTAGAAAGCATAGCAATAAATGGAGGTTTCTCTAAAGTGATAAGTGGTCTCTGTCTAAAACCATCAGTAGGCAGGAGACAGAACTATCACTCTTCGTAGATGATATGCTGATATACTTAGAGAATCAAGTAAAAAAAAAATCTTGAGGGTATTAACTTTAGTAAAGTAGTAGGAAACAATCCACCTAAATCGTCAGCATTTCAGTCATCAACAAAGTTCAGCAGCAAGAAATAGAAAAATTCCATTTAAAATAACTGTAGACAATGTAAAATATTTGTGAGTCCACTTACCAAGACAAACCCAGAAACTATATGAACACAGTGACAAAGCACTTTTTACACAAAGTCAGATCTAAACAATTCAGAAAATATCAGTTGCTCCTGGGTAGACCAAGCTAATATAATAAAAATTACAATTCTGCCTAAATTAATTTACTTATTCAGTAGCATAACAAGCAAACTACCCAAAACTTTGTTTTATAGAGATAGAAAAAATAATGAAATTCATCTGGGAAAAAAGAAAAAGTCAAGAATTTCAAGGGAGTTACTGGAAAAAAAATGCAAAGGGAGGGCACCTAGCCATAGCAGATTTGGAATAGATTAAGTTCACAAGAGACAGCAGTTAATGACCATAGTAATCTGCTATTTGGCAAACCCAAAGACTCCAGCTTCTGGGATAAAAAAAAAAAAAAAAAAAAAAAAAAACAAAAAAAAAAAAAATGGGAAAAAAAAAAAAAAAAAAAAAAAAAAACTCACTGACAAAAACTAATGGGAAAACCAGAACATAAAATGACAGAAGCTAGTTATAGACCAACATTCACACTATTCTAAGATTAGGTCAAAGTGGGTACATGATTTAGATATAAAGGGTGATAAAATAAGCACATTTATAGAACAAGGAATAGTTTGCCTGTTTGATCAATAGAGAAGGAAAGAATTTATCACCAAACAAGAGATAGAGACCATTATGAAATACAAAATGGATAATTTTGATTACATTAAATTAAAAAAAGTTTTGCCTGATCAAAACCAGTGCAACCAAGATTAGGAGAAAAGCAGAAAGAGGGGAAGTAATTTTTATAGCCAAGTGTTTCTGATAAAGGCTTCATTTCTCAAACATCCAGAGAAGTGAGCCAAATTTATAAAAAATATAAGCCATTGCCCAATTGATAAATGGTCAAAGGATATGAATAGGCAGCTTTCAGATGAATACATTAAAGCTAACTATAGTCATATGAAAAAATGCTCTAAATCACTATTGATTAGAGAAATGCAAATGAAAACAACTCTACAGTACTGGCTCACACTTATCACATTGGCTGATGTGACAGAAAAGGAAAATGGAAGATGTGGGGAAATTGGAACACTAATGCATTGTTGGCAGATTGTGAATCAACCCAGCCATTCTGCAGAATAATTTGTAACTATGCCCAGAGGGCAGTCAAACTTTGGAGACTTTTTGATTCCACAATACCATAACTAGGTCTGTATCCCAAAGTGATTAAAAAAGGGAAAAGTACCTTCATGTACAAAAATATTTATAGCAGCTCCTTTTGTGGTGACAAAGAATCAGAAATTGAGAGAATGTCCATCAATTGGGGAATGGCTGAACAAGTTGTGAATGTGATGGAATACTATTTTGCTAAGTGATGAGCAGGTAGATGTCAGAAAAACCTGGAAAGACTTATATGAACTGTGCTATGTGAGGTGAGCAGAACCAGGGGAACATTGTACACAGTAACAGTAACGCTGTTTGATGACCAACTATGTTTCACTTAGCTTTTCTCAGCAATACAGTGATCCAAGACAATTCCAAAAGA
Source organism: Petaurus breviceps papuanus (assembly GCF_028583685.1). NCBI lineage: Eukaryota > Metazoa > Chordata > Mammalia > Diprotodontia > Petauridae > Petaurus > Petaurus breviceps. Next base: position 28,620,379 of record NW_027187361.1, read on the forward strand.
CTCAAGATAGAAAAGGCTATCCACATCCGGAGAAAGAACTATGGAGTCAGAATGCAGATTAAAACATACTATTTTCATCTTTTTTTTCTTTCTCATGGTTTTTTCCTTTTGTTCTGATTCTTTATTCACAGTATGACTAATGTGGAAATATGTTTCCATGATTGCACATGTATAACATACATTAGATTGCTTGACATCTTGGGGAGGGAGGAGGGCAGGAAGGGAAGAAGAAAAAATTGGAACTCAAAAATCTTATAATAAAATGAATATTGGAAACTATCTTGACATGTAAAAATAGAATACTATTTACAAAAATAATACATCATGTTCAACATTTTTGTTCCCAGTATCCAATTCAGAACCAGAACTTTAGACACAAGTCTTCACTCAGAACCCAGTCTACACAACAGAAACTAGTATTTATCTTCTGCAGGTACCTGGGAAACCTGACTATTAGCTATTTACCATCCCAGATTAATGAATTTTTTATCTTGCTTGCTCAATACCTTTCCTGATTTTTTTGTTTCTGATGTCTGCTTCTCTCATCGAAGATCATAAAGGATAAGACCCAAAGTCAACTTTCATTTTTCTTTCTTAAAATTCCTACTACCTTTTTTTTTTCTAATTTCTGTTACTCATTGTCAGCATCTACTCTCATGCCCTGGTCCCCAAACCCCTCAGATCATCTTCTTTAGGCTGACCATCTTTATTTCTTTCTCTTGATCCTGATGTAGCATGAATTTCAGGACCTTCACCATTCCTGTTGTTGCCTCTAACTGATCCTTAGCTTATTCAATGTCTTTCCTAAAATGTCAGTCCCAGAATTGGTCTGACCTCAGTAAACTATATATATAGCATGATTTTTACATCTTTATTTCTCTTAATGAGGTCTAATATTAACTTTCTGAACTGATATGAACTTCCAAACAAAATACAGGTACTCCATGTTGCCCTCCCCCTCATCCCAAAAGTCAGTCAAAGCCAGATCGCCAACACTGAATTTTTCCCATTATAGACTTAGATCACAGAACCATAGATTTAGAGTTGGAATAGGGGCCCTAGGAGCCATCTAATACAGCATCTTTGTTTACCGATAAAACTGAAGCTCCAAGAGGTACAGATATTTGCTCAAGTTCATACAGGCAATAAGTGAGTGAATATAGACTTGAACCCAGACCCTCTGATGTCAAGTGCAACACTCCACGGTACCTTGTCATTCTTGCCTATTCTTTTAGTATGAGAAAGATGATATGTCAAAGTTGTTTTATGGAGTAATTTTCAACTCTTTGATTATTAGTACTTTTAAACAGCTTTTCGGGTGATTTTGGCCACTTGTCTAGTAGGAATTAGCTCCTTATTTTATGGGTTTTTGCAAATTCTCTCTAGATTTTGGATGTCAGGCTTTTGTTTAGACAAAAGAAAGCAAAGCAACAAACATTTATTAAGGATTTACTATATTCTAGTCACAGTGCTAAGCACTGTATTATAAGCAAAAAGAAAATCTCTGCCCTTAAGGAGCTTACATTCTAGGGAAAGATAAAATATGAACACAATCTAAAAAAGAAGAGACTGGGGAAAGAGGAGGTACTTTTTTGGAGTCCTGATGTTGCAGCCTGTGAAGTCAGAGACAAAACTGGGAGAGAAATAAAGACTGGCTGCCCTGGAACTCCTCAAGATGGAGACCCTAGGAAGAATGAGAGAAGGGAGCTGGAGTGGTGGGAGCATGGATGTTCCATGGCCAGAAGACCCCCGACTCTGGGGGAAAGTAGTGAGATGAGAGCTAAGGCATCATAATTCTATATCATCTTATACACCTATACAATTATTCAGCTCTGAGATAGTTTGACCATACTGAAAACACTATATTTTTATAAACAAATAGATGTGGAAAATTTTGTGTAATCCTTTATTAATTTAAAAGGCACCCAGATTTCTAATTCTGACTAGGTCTGATTTGTCAGCAGTCATAGCTAAGCTATGCAGAGGCAATCCAACCTACCTTTTTTGTTTTTTAAGTATAAAATAGCCTGGGGTGTTTTAATATGAATTTTTTTTTTAATAAGCAATCGGGGTTAAGTAACTTGCTCAAGGTTACACGGCCAGTTATTTCTGGGTGTGGTGCTGAGTATCTGAGCCCAGATTTGATCCAGGTCATCCCGACACTGGAGCAGGTGCTCTTACTCGCTGAGCCACCTGGCCGCCCCTTAATACGAATTTTTAAAACAATCTTAATATGGTTCAGACTCATTTAATTTTTTTCTGGCGTTTTAAAGGATGAGTCTGTCAAACAGGTTTTCCTTTCCTAATCTTGTCTGTTATGCACTATTTAGCCAATCAAAATTTAAACCCATACTTTTCATACCAATCTAGAGTCAGTTTTCTCAAAAAATATTTTACATAGTCATAAATAGTATTCCAAAAATATCAGAGATGATGAAGTTCAAACTTAGATGTATATTTTTTGGTCAAGAAAAAATGATCATTTTGTTCTTATCTATTATATGCTGTTGTATAACAATACTTTATTCTTAGTATTATTTACATAGGAAATATTTAAACCGAGAGAATATGGTACAAAAATGAATTAATGTCACTAGAGACAAAGCACTCCATAAGAAAAATGAATTAATGTTGCTAGAGACAAAGCACTCCATAAGAAAACAGTGGATCAAAAAAAATATATATATATTATATATAGACATGATAGATTTTATATAGATAGTAATAAGGAATAATTAATAGAATATGTGTGATTATTCATGGTGTCAGGATCGTTGTTTTTTAATATATTGTTCATTTTGTTTTAGCTACTTTAATGGGCATTTCCTGTATATTTTTTTAGGCAATAAAATTGGAATATGCAAGGTTGGTAAAGCTCGCTCAAGAAGATACTCCACCAGAAACAGACTATCGATTACACCATGCAGTTGTCTATTTTATCCAGAACCAATCACCAAAGAAAATAATTGAGAGAACATTGTTGGAACAGTTTGGAAATCGCAATTTGAGTTTTGATGAAAGGTAATTAAAAAATGAAACTATTGATTTAATTTTTTTATAATTGTCTAATATTGTTCATAATTTGGCATCGTTTTAAAGTCATCATGGTATTTGTAATTATCTTTTAAATTTTTCACTTAAAATAATTCAACCCAACTTTTATTAACCATTATATAATGGGGGACAGTTATTGATGGAAAATACAGTTCTCAATCCAAAGACCTGATTTATTTAATATCTTCAGTATCTCCTGCTTATATACTTTTAAACTTGGTTAAAAGGAAGTATGCAATCATTTCATTACAGTGAATATAACTATAACAGAATCTTGTTATAATAGAAGTATGTTCATGTCTCAGATGATTCAAATATTTTATGCAAAATTCCATTATAAGAAAATAATTCTTATAGTTCTGTGGAATTCATTATACCAGTTCAATTTTACACAATGAATAGTTGATGTTCAGCTCTTATCTTGCCCTCAGGTGATTATGCTAACATATTGAATAAAAGAAAATTATACAACAAATGAAAGTAGGAAGGGGAAGAATGCTGAAAAATAGCTCCCGAGTAACCAAGAATTGACTGTTGATGGTTCCATTGAATGTGTACATCTATATATGTGTGTATATATATACACATATGCATAGATGTACACATTTAATATGTATGTATATCTACATATATAACTTTAGTTCTCTTTCTATAGGATGTTCTAAAAGTCTTAGTGCTGTTTTAAGCTACTGAAGTTTATAGACATATCAGACAGCTTAGTTGGCAGTATGATTAGAGGACTGGACTTGGAGGCAGGAAAATCTAAATTTGAATTCTACCTCATGTACTTATTTCCTATGAGACCTTCATCAAATCACTTATCTTCTTTCACCTTCAGTTTATTCATCTGCTAAATGAGGATAATAATAGTACCTACCTCAAGGTCATTTTGAGAAGCTAATATTTGTATGTAAACCTTAAATCACTATAAAAATATTAGTTGTTGTTGAATTGTATCATGGTCATCAAATGTTTTTGTTTTTTTGAAACTGATTTATGAAAAAATAGTGATGGGGATATAGAGACATAGAATACTGGGTCCATAAGTATACTGTAGTATAATATGTATTTAGTACTTTTAATTGAACAAATAAATGGCCTTCAATGCTTTTATAATTTACCTTCCTTAATCACCACAGTACTCTTTCTTTTAAAGTTGGGGATCAATAGTAATTGATGATCAATGATATTGCAGATTGTTTGTTTTGTTTATAAACAGTCAACTCTTTATTCAGATTCTATGCATATTATTGGTTTCTTCTGAAAGCAAAAATCACAATCACTCATTTGGAGGATAAAAAGAAATTTTAGTTTAGTCTTGCAGAATTTTTACCCATTTCTCAAAGAATCTCATAGTTGGAGGGGACTTTTAGTAGCTATCTATCCCCGTTTCTATTGGTCAATTCTCTTGGTAATAACTTCAGCTTACATTGTTTTCCTACCTTGTGACCTGTCCACATCTGGGATGAGGAGCTCACTATCCCTATAGACAACCCACTCCATTTTTAGACAAGTCACATTGTCATAAAGTTCCTTATATTCAGTTAAAAGCCATTCCCCTGTGACTTCTGCTGATTAGTCTTGGATTTCTTTCTGGAGACATAAGATTAATACAATTCTAAATACAGTTCCTTTTTAACCTGATGGCCCTTTAAATATTTGAAGATCACTATCTTTTCTGCATATTAAATGTACCCTGTGCCTTCAACCACTCCTAGTGTGATATAGTTTATCATACCACCGAAATGAAAGTTTATGTGGAAAAAAAAATTTAAGTTATAATTCTAAATATTTGATCCCAAATTTAGTATTAATCAGCTCCATGGCATTTCTTCTGTGTCAGCCATTCTGAAAAGAGAGGCCCCTTGAATATAATGATATTCCAGAGTGCCACATTAAGAATTAGTGTATGGGTTTAAATCCTGGCTTTGTTACATTACTAGCTGTGTGACTTTAGGTTAAACCTCTTTGGGTTTTAGTTTCCCCTTCCATAAAATGAGGGGAATTAGACTAAATGTCTTTTAGATTTAGGATCCCATTTCTAAGTCTTTGAGCATTTAATCATACTTTGCTTGTCAAAGTCCCTCTTAAAATGTGCTCAGAACAGAAAACAATATTTCAGATAATGGTCTGATCACAGAGTTTAGTGGGACCATTTCTACTTATATTCAGACGAAGATTGCATTATTTTTTTGGCAGCCATGTTATATAGTTGATTAATATTGAACTTGGAATTAATTGAAACCTTTAATTTTTTTTAACATGAATTGTCATTTTGCCACATATCTTTACTTGTACAATGAATTTCTAGAATGTGTATGAAGAATTTTGCAATTATTCCTTTAAAATTACAGTTTATTAGAAGTAGACCTCCTTTCAAGAGGACTTAAGTCAGGTAATTTATTAAGCATTTACTGATGGCTGCCAAACAGGCAAACAGCCCAGCTCTGGTGCATCTATTCCAACAAAATCTGTAAGTCACTTCATAGTGAAAAATGATCAAGAATTGCAGTAAGAAACTGAAATGACTGTTACCACTGCATAACTGCATAAATGTCATCTAGGAGCCCATGAGCAATAGGAAAGGTGACCCCACAGCAAAAGCATTAGGAACAGAGAACAGCCAGATAAACTTACAGCCTTGAAAGGATCTCTGTCTTAAGCCTGCAAGAGAAAAGGGCTCCACCAGGAAAACACAAGGGGCATCAAAAATTGACAACATTAACCCTAATATTAAGACAAGGAATCTTACTTAACTGTGGGACATCTCAGGCCCAGGGTCTTAGAGATAGATGCTTCACATTTTAGAGATGACATAGAAGGCTATGAGATGTGAATGAGATATGTGTGCATTAAAGATTCAAGGAAGCATAATCCTGGGAGGCAGTCAGCACATGACCCCAAGGTATCTTCGGTCAACACTAAGCAGGGGCACACACCCCACCCAAAAGCACAGCAAGGGGAAGAAGCTGCCCCTGGAATAAAGCCCCAGTTCAGAAATTAAAGTTGGGCAGATGAGACAACCAAAGAAAATGCAAGTTAAAATAATATATTGCAAATCAGGAGATTCCCCAAAAAGACAGAACAAGTAACTGATAATTACAAGCACTTAAATAAAAATAGATTTTCTAATGGAACCATATGGATACCTAGAAAAAATGAAGGAAGAGATCTAAAAGCTCATGGGGGAAAGAATTGAAAGGACAAAAGTTTAGGAGATAAAGTAGTAAGCCTTACCCAGCTAAGAAGTAGTAATAATACCAAAAGTAAGGAGAAAGAAAGAGGGGTCACTAAAACATTAAACACTAAAACATACTCACAGAGGAATAAAGAACTTCAAAAGGAAACACAGAAAAGTTAGTCAGTTTTGAAAGTAGCAAGTTGAATTTATTATATGCTTTTTGAAAAAGCAAATTATATAAAATAAATCAGTGGTTTTATATGCAACTCTCTTTTGTGTTATATTTTATATATGCTTTTTGGAATGGAGGGGAGGCTAAATAAAAAAAAAAGTTAAACAGCATACTAGCTGTTTCTTCCAACTCAATATTAGTATCCATGAATTTACCAACAATGCCATTTTCTTTTTGCAATATGTAAGTGTATTTTTGCAAGTTGAACTAAACAGAACTGTAATTAGCCCAGTGTCTTGTTAATAATAATAATAATAGCAACATTTATATAGCACCTTTTCAATCGCATCCAACTCTTCATAACCACATTTGGGGTTTTCTTGGCAAAGACACAAGAGTGGTTTGCTGTTTCCTTCTCCAGCCCCTTTTACAAATGGCAGAACTGAGGCAAACAAGTAACTTGCTTACAGTTAATAAGTGCCTGAGGTAGGATTTAAACTCAGGTTTTCCTTATGCCAAGCCCAGTGCTCTGTCCCCTGTGCCATCAAGCTGCCCAGTAGAAATGTCTATTCAGGATGACATCAGTCCATTGATTAATAGCCTTTAAATGTAGTTGTTTATCCATTTATTCATCTGCCTTTATTGTACAGCAAACATTTTTTCAGTCTTAAGAATTTGGGCCTGTTTGAAGTCCAGGTAACATAGTCTTTATATAGTCTTCTCTGACCTGGTAACTAAAAAAACTGAAATGAGTGTGGTCTGATAGACTTGTATTTAGTGAATCCAGAGCACTCCCGAGGCTTTTTCCTAGGTCTTCTTCTTGCTCTAAATTCTCTCTAAGATACTGAAATTCTTTTCAAACCTTTCCAACCTTTAAGCCCTGTGTCAGTTATTACCATTTATTATCAACTCCCAAGGAGATGTTCAGCTGATTCCTAAATGTATATATCCAGCCCCAATCTCTCTCCTGAGCTACAGTCCAATAGGACCAACTGTTTGCTGGATATCTCCATCTGGATATATCATCAGTGTCCCAAACTCAGCATATCCCAAATGGAGCTCATTTTCTCCACCCCATAAATCTGTCTCTCCTCCAAAATTCCCCCTATCGGTTTGAAGTATAGCCATTCCACATTAGTAATCAAGTGACTTTGGACAAGTCACTTCTCTCCATCTGTTTCTTCATCTGTAAAATGAAAGTTTTATAATGCATGAGAAGTAACTGTTATTAGCCCTAGTGAAATAACAATATTTCCTTATCTTTCAATCTGTGGTACCTCTTTCATTCTCCGTAATACCTTAATGGTCATTGATGTCTCTTCAGGAATCCCATCTGTGAATTATTTTAGGTCTCTAGGACCTTGAAGTCTTTGTATTTTAGGACAGCTAGATGATCCCTTATTATACCATTATATATCTTTTAGTACCAAAAACAAATTTTTTTGTTTGATTATTTTGGTTCTGAAAATAATTCCCTGACAAGAAAGATGAAAACTGTTGAGTATTATTTTCTCCATGATATCTCAGCATTATACAGTCTATTCTAACAATAGTCCCATCCCTCCAGTATACTTCATATATTCATATAAGTCCCTTCAATATACTCAAAAGCTGTTTTGGTTGTCCTTGGGATTTTCTAAAGCTTTTGTTCCTTCTGGATGCTCACCTTCATGTTACCTATCTCCTCATTGGTTGTGTACTTGTTTTCATTTTTAATATTTTAAAAACCAGTACATTGTTTAGAGTCACATTGGTCTCCCAAAATGAATCCTTCTTCTTTGTCAGAATAATTCACTCTTATATCATCAGAATTTGGTTTTTGAAAGCCTATGATTTTTATTGAGATACAGCTAGATGTCTCAGTGCATATAACACTGGACCAAGAGTCAGAAAGACCTAAGTTCAAAGTTGGCCTCAGACACATACTATCTATGTGACCCTGGACTTAACATTGATAAAAATGTTAAGTTATGGGGTGGGGTGGGAATCAAGATGGCAGAGTAGGAACAGGACCTCTGCGTGGCTCCAGCTTCCACCTTCTCCAATTCATGTAAAAGGGGACGCTGAACAAATTTTGGAGCTACAGAACCCACAAAACGATAAAGAGAAGCTAACCTCCCACTGAGGATAGCCCAGCAGGCCGGCAGGAATCGACCAGTGCAGCTGATGAGGGATGGCTCACAATAGGTTCAGCAGGAACTCTGATCTTATGTAAGATCAGAGAGCCTGCGATTCAGTCTTGAAAGAATTCAGCTCAAGCCAAATTGGAGTCAGACTTGTAAAAGTTTATTATACACTTTACAGCAGGCAAGGGTTATTAGGCTGTATAGTGGGCTAGAGTCCTTTAGAGGACCTGTAACCTTAAAGGGGTAGAATTAAGGTTTTTATAGGGTAATCCATAGTAGAACCCATGCCAATTATGCTAACTAGGTGGGTCAAGGGCTGATGAAGAAGTGCCCAGTCTACCACCCATCAGTGTCATGTTTGACAAGATTGATGTCTGGAAACCAAGGCTAACCGGAGACTCAGGGGATAATAGTTTAAGGAGTTAATCCACAGATAGGGTCCTGAAGGATTCATTGAGGCAGCCGAGGAGTCAACCTAGACATAGGGTACCAAAGGATTCATAGGGGCAGCAGGACACTATACAAGGGGGAGATAATAGTTGCCTAAGCTGGAATGTTTATAGATACTTCAGTGAAGGATTCATAGGAATAGTTTGTTATTGTTCCAAGCTGAGATAGTTGTTGCTGGGCAGAGTTATTTTTCTGAAGCTAGGCAGAGTTCTGCAGGGGGAAGGGGCAGAATTAATGCTCTGAGACTTGGGGGGGGGAGTGTGATTTTACAAACTGGTTTTAAAGACTGATGTTATTGAGTTTACAAATATAAATCCCAAGCACCCCACCATTACTGATATTACAAATTGGCATAAAAAACTGATATTACAAATAGATTTTACAAACATAGATCCCAAGCACCCATCACAACACTCTGGGAGCCAAGCCCAGCTCCATGTTGAGGTTTTAGCCCCAGAGTGGGCATGACCAGCCATAGGCTGGAGGGACTCCCAGCAGCTGTGGCGATCCAGAATTATCAACACATAGATGCTAAGGACTAAGTGAGAGGTCAGTGCAGTGTTGACTTTGTGACCCAATAGCTGGGAGTGCATTGGCTTTTGCCCCAATGGCGAGAAGCCACTGAGGGCACAGCTGCTACCACGTGGCAGCTTCAGCTCCTGGACTGCTGAATGCAGGGGGATCAAGTGACCAGTTTAAGGGGTAATTGCTCTTGCTTTAAACTGCTTGGATCTAGATGGTGGTCTAGGGTGGAGGTCCTGGGGTCTGTGACCAGCTTGCCAGAGCGTGTCAAGGCTTCAGAGAGGGCACCCAACAAATACCTTTTGGTACGAAGCTCCCCTGTCTGGTAGCAGAGCCCTGCTGTGGCAAAAAGCCCAAAAGTCAAGTAATGGAGTGGCAACATGACCAGGCAAAGGAAGCAAAGCAGACAGAAGAATCCCACATTAGACTCCTATTTTGTGGACAAAAAGGATCAAAGCATGGAACGGGAGGAAGACAGTGAAGTCAGAACTCCTGCACCAAAAGCTTCAAAGGAAACTATGAGTTGGTTTCAGGCCATAGAAAACCTTAAGAAGCAGATAAGAGGAGTGGAGGAAAAATTGGGAAGAGAAATGAGAATGATGCAACAAAATTACGAAATGAGAGTCAACACCCTGACCGAGGAAAATCACACCTTAAAAAATAGACTAACTCAAATGGCAAAAGAGTAGAAAAATGCCTTAAAAAGTCGAATTTGCCAGATGGAAAAAGAATCTCAAAAGCTCACTGAGGAGAATCATTGCTTCAGAATTAGATTGGAGCAAATGGAATCTAATTTCTTTATGAGAAATCAAGATGCTGTTAAATAGATCCAAACAAATGAAAGAATAGAAAGCAATGTGAAATATCTCATTGGGAAAAACCACTGACCTGGAAAATAGATCCAGGAGAGATCATTTAAAAATTATTGGAGTACCTGAAAGCCATCATCAAAGAAAGAACCTAGAAATCATCCTCCAAGAAATTCTCAAAGAAAACTGCTCTGATGTTTTAGAATCAGAGGGCAAAATAGAGTTTGAAAGAATCTACTAATCACCTCCTGAAAAAGCTCCCATAAAGAAAACTCCTAGGAATATTATAGCCAGGTTTCGAAATTCCCAGATCAAGAAGAAAATATTACAAGCATCCAGGAAGAAACAGTTTGAATATTGTGGAAACACAATAAGGATAACTCAGGATCTGGCAGCTTCTACCAGATTGAAGGGCTTGGAATATGATATTCCGGAGGGCATAGGAGCTGGGATTAAAAGCAAGAGTCACCTACTCAGCAAAACTGAGTATCATGTTTCAGGGGAAAATATGGACATTCGATGGAATAGAGCATTTTCAAGCATTCTTGCTGAAAAAAAAGAGTTGAATAGAAAATTTAACATTCAGATACAAGAAGCAAGGGAAGCATGAGAAGGTAAACAGGGAAAAGAAATCATAAGGAACTTATCAAAGTTGAACTATTTACATTCCTACATGGAAAAAAAAATAATTGTAACTGATGAAACTTTTCTCAGTATGAAAATAGTTGAAGGGAATATATATATATATATATATATGTATACATATATATATATAGGAGGGTATACGGACATATGAATACATATGTGAATGTGTGTATATATACTTATGGCTATACATAGATAGAGGGCACAGGACCAATTTAATAGGAAGGGATGATACTTAAAAGGGGAAATTAAGAGGTGAGAGAGGAATATAATGAGAGGAGATGGGGAGGGACAGAATGGGGTAAACTATCTCATACAGAAGAGCCAAGGGAAAATGGTTACAATGTAGGGGAAGAATAGGAAGGCAAAAGGGAATGGGTTAACCTGATTCTCATTGAATTTGGCTCAGGGAGGGAATAAAATACACACTAAATAGGGTATCTCACCCTCCAGGAGAGTAGAGGGGAAGGGGATGAGAGGGGGGATGATGGAAAGGAGGGCAGTCTGGGGGGAGGGAAGTTGGAAGCACCCACTTTTGAAATGGGACAGGATCAAAGTAGACAATAGAACAAGTGGAGGGTAGGATAGGTGGGAGGGAAATATAGTCAGTCTTTTACAATATATCTACTATGTTAATGTTTTGCATTAGCTACACATGTATTACCTATACTGAACTGCTTATCTTCCCAGTAAGAGTGGGGAAAAAGGGAGGAAGGGAATGAATCTGGAATTCAAAGTTTTAAAATCAAATGTTTAAAATATGTATATATGTGTGTGTGTGTTTGTGTGTATGTGTATAGTATATATATGTAGTATATATACTATTAATATTATTATAATTATATAATATATAATTATATATGTGTGTATATATATGTATATGTGTGTATATATGTATATGTGTGTATATATATATATACTATTAATACTATTTTATATGTCATTGGGAAATAAGGTATACAGGCACTGGGGCATAGAGACCCACCTTGACCTAATGGAAAACTCAAAGGGGGTATGGGAGAAGATATGGGAGAGAGCATATTGGAGGAGGGGGTATCCTATGGGACTGCTATTTTGGGGTGGTGGGTAGGGGAAAAACAGGGAGAAAATTCGTAACTCAAAATCTGGTGGAAATGATTGATGTAAATCAGAAGTTAAAAAGCATTTGGAAAAACAAAAAAGAAAATAGGAATAAATGAAGAGCTAGACACCCAGAGAAGGGAAGGGGGGATAAGGAAATAAATATTTGCGGAGAGCCTGCTATGTGCCAAGCATCTCATTTGGTCATTACATAATGCAAGTCAGATGCTATTTTTGTCTCCCATTTTACATTTGAGGAAACTTAGGAAATCAGAAATGAAATGACTTGCCCAGGATCATGAATCTATTTATTATCTAACAATAAATTTAAAATCGGTTCTTCCTGCTTTCAGGCCCAGCATTCTATCCCGTGTGCTACTAGTTACCTCCAGAATTCAGTATTCTTGGCCCATCTAAGTTAGGATAGTAGAAATTATATTACTATGATTTAACACTAAACCAATTAAAATGCAAATAGAATATTTTATAGGACTGGACAAAACAAAACCAAAATTCACATAGAAGTAGAAGAAAAGGGAAAATGGGACAAAGCAAGATGAAATAAAAATAGCATTTTTTCAGGTCTAAAATGATATGTGTTGTCAAAAGTACCTGATACTGGATTTTTAAAAAAGTAGAAAAACAGATCAGTAGACTAGATTAGGTAAGCAAAGTTTATGAACCAAATGCTTATTGCTATCTAATATTTGATAAATGAAAGGACTAAATTCATTGGGGAAGGAACCTAAAATTTAACAAATCTCCAGGAAAAACTGAATACTATTTTTTCAGAAAACATTAACCCAGCATTTAATATCAGTCATTATGGTAAGTTCCAAATGGATCAGTGATGTAAATTTTAAAAAGAAAATATACAGTTGAAATGTTCCACTGGTCCCCTAGTGATGTCAGTTGGGGAAAAGTGAGACAGGATTTCAGCATATTTAGTATACTCCCTTTGGAAAATTTTGAGAGGGCATGGGCAAGCACTGCCTGGATAGGCAGGCATGAATGCATTGCAATCTGCATCTTTGGTGAGTACCTCCAAATTGAGGAGATCACACAGCCATATTTGAGGGCACCACAAAAAATATAGGATATTTGAAGCCTAAATTCTACATGACTGGGTAGGAGAAAAAAATCTTAGCCAACTGTGATACAGAAGAAATAAACACAGTATTTTATTTTGGTTATATAAAAATACAAAGAATTTCCCTAACTTAGAGCAATACATTCAGACTAAGAGGAAAATACATACTTTTCATTAAACATCTCTAATAAAAGTCTTACATTTTCAGGTTTGTTTCTGTATTACAAACGTTTACAATCACTCCCACTTTAGGAAAGATGTCTTGTAACAAGGTAAAAGAGTTAAGCAAAACTAACAACGCAGTCACTTCATCTGAAAGTTCGTGTAACATTTCACATCTGTAGCATCCCCTCACTTCTCTGTTAAAAAAAAATGAATAGAAATCTATTTTTTCCCTCTCTTGCCTTCTAACCCATTAGGAAAAAATAGAAAAGAAATTGCAAAATTTTTTTGTAATACGCATACATAATCGAGCAAAACAAAACCCTTCAATGGCTATACACAAACACATATGTGTGTTTGCATCTCCTTGAAGAGTCTATTGAATCCTTGGTCCTCGGGAATCACGTATGTTCATTGTATTGATCATAGTCATTAAGGTTTTCAAGGTTATTTATTTTTACTGTGTTTTCATGCAAATTGTTCTCTTGGTTCTGTTCATTTCATTCTTCATTAGTTTATAAATAAAAGTTCTCAAAATTCTTTATTTTTATTTTTTAAAAAATGTTAAATTACTTAACATTTGTTTGCCCTGGTCTACTGGAGAAGGAAATGGCAAGCCACTCCACTTTCTTTGCCAAGAAAACACCATGGAAATGATGTTCCGTGGGGGTCATAAAGAGTTGTACACAACTGAATGACTGAACAACAGCAACAATTTTTATTGAACTGTCATCCTTTTTTGGAGTCTTTGACCATTAAATAGTTTCATCCTTTTTCCTGAACTTATTGAAATCTGCATTTCTAAAGTTTCTGGTATGTGTTTGGCCAATTGCAGCATTCTTCTCTTTTCAGATTTCTAGGAAAACATGCTTCTTTTACTTCAGTGTCATGAAACAATTATTTCTTATTGGTCAGAATTAGCTCCAGAGTAACAGTTCTTCTCATTGCTTTAATTTGGGAAGTGTCTTAAATGTAGAACTTGGAAGTTTTGAATTACTGAAAGCCCAGTACAAGGAAACATGGAACTCTCAACAAGGCAGTAAAGTAAGGTGTCTTTATTGAGAGGAGATGCTCATTTTGCAAATAAAAAAAGAGTACTACACTGGATTCCTATAAAGAATTCCCCCCCTGCTGGGGCCCTGGAGGAGAATAGGTCACCCTCTGCCCAGCTACTTTGGAGGATTCTTATCTGTGTCTAGCAGCACTAGGAATTGGAGACAGAGCAAGACACCTGCACCTAGGAACTAGCTACTGAAGGGAAGGAAGACTTCTGTGAAAATGGTGACTCTCCAGTAGCAAGAATAATAACTGATCAATTGCTGCTGGTCTTATTCTGTCAAGGGTGAGGAAGCTTCCATGTCTTGTTTTTTTAGCTTTTTTTCCACTTCTTCCTTTAGCCAATGGAGAAACCACAGTTGTGATTGTAGAATTTTATAGTCACTTTCAGCAAATGTTAGCTGTCCCTGAAATCCCTCATTACAACTATGTTTTATTTTTTAAGTCATTTTTTTTGTTCTTCATCTGGTATGTCCCTACAATGTTTTCTGTTTCTCACTTTATCTTATATCTTTATATTACTGCCAAATTCTTCCTTTACATTTGTAAATTTTAGCATAAGAGTATATCTTCTTGAGAGACAGAATGGTCCGTGCAGTGGTTAGTGAGCTGGCCTTGGGTTGACCTGAGTTAAAGTCCAGCTTCTGACACATACTTTGTGTTATCCTAGGCAAGTCACTTAACCACTCAGTTACTCAGACAACCCTCTAACAGTATAAGTTACAAACACTCAATTATTTCATTGGGAATTTCCTATATCAGTAAGATCTTAGGTGTACATACTCACACTTCCCTGTACAAGAGGTGGGAGCATACTAATCATGAAGAAAAAAATATATCTAAATGTATTTATGACATGTCCATATATATGTACATATATGTATGTGTATATATATATATATATATTTCTAAATACTAAGTATATGGGATGAATCTATTGTTAAACTTGTTTCTTTTAAACACAATTTCTTATCCTCCGTTCGTGAGACCACAAGCCATTTTTCTAATGAATTCACAGTTGCTTCCCTGTGTTAACATCTCAAGCACATTTTCCTTACTATCCACACTCAATGTGTTTTTATACAGGCATGTGAAAGACTATCATTATTATTCCTGACCCTTTTTCTGATACTTTAACTATATTCCTTGTTATGCATCTCCTCTATAATACTTCCTTTCCCTCTCATGTGTGATAGAATCTGTTATACTTAGGTTAAAAGTTTTTTATCTAGGCATTTTCCAGCTTAAATTCTGCTTGATCTGATTAACAAGCATTCAACCAAACATAGTCTTCACAAGCTAGATCTGTCCCTATCCAAGTCCCCATCATTTTGGTCAGGAAAATGAAATCTCATTTTATAATAGAAAGCTCATTGGTGAACTTAGAGTGAAGCAAGGGCAAGTAATTTTGGATGAATGCTTAAGCATGCCAAAGCCCTGTAAGAATGCTGTTAGGGATGCAATAATGCTGACAATGTTAAGGACAAAAAAGTTTTTTTTTTGGTTTGTTTGGTTTTTGCCTAGATGAGAATTTGGCAAAGTGGCCTTTTAAGTTATGCCTCTGTCACATGCCTTGTGACATGGAAAAATTTAAATATTTTAGTGTCCCTATCAATTATCTAAAACTTTAGTTGCAAACAAGTTGCTAATCAGTATCAGTTGAGGAATTTTCCATATGCTAATGAAATTATGCATCTGGACCCTTCCTTCACTATCCCCAAGTACTGGGGGAAAAGGAAAGGTTCAAATAAGGGATAGGACATCTTAGTGGGTGAGGGACAGGTTAATGATAATGGATGAAAAAGAAGTGGAACTTTTTCTCTGCCATGAATGAAAAGGGTAGAACAACAAAAATTCATTACTAAGGAGATGAGTCCCAAGATACATAGGAACATAGAATACAACTGATTTCCCCTGTTCAATTTTAGTTACTTGGTCCAGAAGAAAGACATCCTAGCAGACCAAATGAACTGGGGAATGGGATTATTGATCCACTGAAAAATTAAGAAAAATAGAAGTGCTCACAACAGGATAAGGATAATTCTATTTTTTTAAAGAGAGTTTTTATTTCTGGATCATGTGACCAACAAGACGGAAGGCTAGGCATTTTCTCTGATCCTCACAACTTCTCAAACCTCTCAAAACAGAAATCATGTGTCATAGATTCATGCTTTAGGACACCCAGAATCCAAAAGAAGCCTCTAAAAAAAGTACTGATATTCACTGACTTTGAACTCACTTAGCACGATACCCATGCTACTGCAACGAGGCTGTACTAGTAGACCCGAGGAGACAACACAGGCTTACATTAAAATACCCCCCCACAACCTGGTCCCCCTTTCTCTCTCTTTCTAGTGACATGTAGTTGCCAGCTCCAGACTGTAAATATTAGCCCTGACTGCTATAGAAAGCCATCACAGCTACAGTCATTTAGGAGCAAAATCCTAGCAGAGCCATAACAATGTAACACCAGCATAGTTGGTCCCAGGGCAGACATCCCTTTAGCACCAGTACTCCAAAGCTCTGAATTGCTGGTGCCAGACCAAAGATTACAGAACAGAGGGAGCAGGAGAGCGTGTGTATGGGGGCAGGAGGTGTAAGCTGTGCAGCAGTCTACTAAGCCTAAGGAAAAGATCATAGCGTCCAGGTGGAGCCAGTCCTCTTCAACCAAAAGTCACATGGGGTGGAATCCTAGGTTGGAAAACAGTGAATTGCATGCCATGGGAGGAGACTGAGAAACTTTTGAACTCCAACCCCCAAAGAAACCCATAATCAAGAGGGAAGGAGTCGGGAAGGGAGCACTAGGGGAAAATAGACTGAAATCACTAAATATTTCAGGATGAGGAAACCTCAAAGACGTTGAACATTCACAGATAAATCAAGAGGAAAAGTAAGAAGAGAAGGAAATACAGCTTCTAGATCTAGTAAACAAGTTCAGGCATCTGTGAATACGTGGTGCAGAACTAAGGAATTATCCAACAGTTGATGAGATAGAGTATCCTGTGGAATTTGAGTGAAATATGGAACTGCAACTCTATTCCTGAGTCATTCAGAAGAGAAATGATAACTATGAGAGCATTATGGCCTACACAGCAAAAATAATGATCAAATAGAAAAAAATGGGATCTTCAAAGGCGAGCCTCACCAAAGACCCAAAAGAGAGCAGTCGTTTGGGAATGCAAATACATAGAAGTAAAGGACAATGTAGAAGAAAAATAATGAGTAACAATATTAAAATATGCTAACTGTATAAGTACAAGTTATTGTTCTCAAAGACAGGAGAGGTAGAGATAACTTAAAGATCACAAATTGCCCCCAAGAACATAACAGAAGAAAAAAAAAACCAACATAACACTGTAATGAAGGAAAAATAGGAAAAAAAAACTGCTCTGAACTTCGGAAAATAGAAAACAAAATTCCAATAGAAAAATTCACATCACCTCCTGGGAACATTAGGGGACAGGGGTCCTCATTGCTACAAATTCCAAGACACACAGTGAGGAGAAGGTGTTGAATTTAACAATTCAGCTCAAAAACAAATACTATAAATGATTAAGAGAAAGGCTGTCAAATACAAAGGAAAGGGAATTTAAATAATGCAAGAATATTTTGCACATACTAGAAAACACAGGAAGGAATGGAATAATTTGTTCAGCAACACATTGGAGCTCAGCATACAGCCCAGGGTGAACCTACCCAGAAATTCTGAACTTTACAGTACAGGGAAAAAAGATAAATGTTCAATAAAGAACAACAGAACCAAAGAGATTATTTGCTTCTCAAAAACCTCAAACAATGTAAATAAAAGGGGCAATGAATAAATGCAGCAGGCAAGGACAGCAACAGAGAGACCAGTAAGAGACATCTTTTTAAATGTATACAAAGAGACAGGTGAAGGCAGAAATCTTCCATAAAGGTATTTACTTTAATGATTTCCTCATACAAAGTTTCCAAGGTATCCATTCTAGACTCTCTCCTGGAGACACCTTCAGTTCCTATCTTGTAATAATAATAATGTAATAGCTAATTATTTAATGCATATTATGTGCCAGGCACTATTGCATTCTGAGTGATTTGCAAATATTATCTCATTTGATCTTCACAAAAACTCAGGGAAATAGGAAATTATTATCTCTCATAGATAATGAAACCAAAGGCAAAATAGAGGTTAAATAATTTACCCAGGGTGACATAGCGGATAATTGTCTGAGTAAATTTATTAGAGTGACAACAGTGAAGAAGCAGATACAGGACATTGTGAACAGAACCTGGTGACCTGCCTGCAGATGAATCAATATTGTCATTGTAGTTGCTGTTGTTTGTGGGACTACATTACAGCCTGGGAGGATCCACGAACAGGAAAAAGGAGTATGATGTATCAAGATCAGATCAAGTGCTGGCAGTGAGGGCAGAGTGAACTCTGTGTTCTCAGAGAGGTTTCTGTGATGAAGTGCCCTATGGGAGAAGAGAGATGGTCTGTGACAGGAGACATACTGAGTGTGGCCGGGATAATTTGGTGCTTGAAAAATAGACTCATCCTAAATCAGAGGGGGAAAGTTGAAGCCCCTGGGGACAACTGGCTTCTAGGGGAGTAAGAGAACATGGACAAAAGGAGGAGATTTTGAGGCAAGTGGGGAAAAAATGGTAACCAGAAGAGCATTTAGATCAGTTGAGAGAAATGACTGTTAAATAAGTAGTTGTTAATATTGGGGAGACACAGGATTCATCCCTTTCTGAAACCTTATTCTTTGCTAGGCCAAACCATCATCTGAAAGAAAATGCTAAAAATAAGATCAGATGAACTTTCTCCTATATCTTGTTCAGACTGCACCCAGGTGGGGAAACCCATTGTGTTTTATCCTGGCTTGTCTGATTAGAGAAAATGTGTGTTTTTCCTTTTGTCAGATAGGTGATATGAATACAGATAAGTCTCATTGACCAAGACTGAGAGATCCTAGTCATGTACCCTATTAGAATAGGTCTACCTGTTATTATAATATTCATTCTTTCATTAATTGTTATCCAATCAGAGTTTATTTCCACCCTCAGGAACACCCACTCATCCAGGAGCATATAAGCAGTGAATGGGTTCCATGAGGAGTCTTTGATGTATGAGAGACAGCCAAATAAATGGCAGTCCTTTGATTAATAATATGCTAGTGTTATTAATAAGATGATTACCCAGAAACTATGTCTTTCAAACTTTTTATACATCACACAGTTTTAGGCTACATAATCAGGAACATGGTAGGGAAGGGGGACCTACCATGGGACAGTGCCTTCTCTGACAGCTGCAGTGATTGGCTTTGTTCTGGGAATGAGGCACATAGATGGCAGCTGGGTGGTACAGTGCTTAGAGCTCTGTGGCAGACATCCTGGAGTGGTTTGCCATTTCCTTCTCTAGTACATTTTAAAGATGAGGAACTGGGGCAGAAAGGGTGAAGTGACTTGCCCAGGGTCATACAACTAATAAGTGTATAAGGCCAGATTTGAACTTAGGAAGCTAAGTCTTCCTGATGCTAGGCCAGGCCAACTAGCTGCCTGGAAATAAGGAAGACCTGCATTCAAATTTGACCTCAGACACTTACTGGCCATGGTGACCCTGGCTAAATTCTTCAACCTCTGTTTGCCTTTGATTTCCTCATTTGTAAAACAAGGATAATAATAGCATATTCTAATATGCTGTATAATCATATTTCCCTGGGTTTTGTGAAGATCACATGAGATGATATTTGTAAAGCCCTTAGCACATAGTAGTGCCTGGCACATAGTATGTACCAAGTAAGTGTTGGCTATTATGTTATCATTGTTATCATCATTATTATTTATTACAAGATAGTAACAGAAGGTAGCTATAGGAGAGAGCCTAGAATAGATGCCTTGGAAACTTTGTGTGAAGAAATCAAAAGAGAGAAACCAGATACGTAGAGGTCATGGATCCGAGAATGAGAGAGAAGGAGGGGAACAATAATGAAGAGAGTGAGAGAAATCCCAGAAAGGGGCACCAAAAATTAAACTTAAAACAACAACAACAACAACAACAAGTAATTAACTGGACTAGTTAAAGGGGAAGAGAGGAAGGGAGTATCTACTTAACTAATTTAGAGGAAAAAGGACAGGGGAAGGACGGTTTGGGGTGGGGGAGTGGGGAGAATAACCTATGAAAAAAGAGAGAAAAATGGACAAATAAAATCCCAAAGGGAAATAAGTAACAAACAAATGCAGGGCATCAGAATGTGTGAAAGAGGAAAGCTAGTGGCAGTGGATCCAATTAAAAAAAAAGACTAAAAGTAAAGTAACTGAAGGAACATTATTCTGACTTTATAGTAGAAGAAAGGAGGGAAGATCATGACTAAAAAAGTTATATTAGGAACATATGACAGAAAATATAAAACTAACTCTTAACTTTAAATGTGAATAGATTAAACAAGCCAATAAAACAAGTAGAGTGACAGATTGGATAAGAAAGCAAAATCTTACAATCTGTTGATTACAAACACAGTTGTAAAAATACATAAAATAAAACTTAGGGAATGAAAAATATTTACTGTACATCAGTAGATTCCAGAAAAGCATAAATTGTATGGTGCTATCTGACAAAGCAAAAGGAGACATTCCAAAAATAAAAAGGGATATGCAAGGAAACTTATGATGACAGAAAACATAGACAATAAACTTATATGCCCCAAATGCTGCAGCATCCAAGTCATAAAGGATACATTATCTGAATGACTAGAAGACAGACAGTAACACAACTGTGACAGGAGACTTAAGTATTTCTCTGTCAGTTTTGGATAAGTATAACAGAAAGATAAAAAGAATATTGAACTGAACATATGGCTGGAAAAAGTTGAAAGACTGATGATGTCCTTTTAAATGGGACAGCAAGAGAATATACATATTTCCCAGCACCATTTGAAACTTTAAAAAATTAACCATATACTAGAGCAGAAAGCTATTACAGATAAATGTAAAAAGAAAGTAAAAGTTAATATATCCTTTACAGGCCATAATGCAATAAAAAAATAGAAATATTTCATGGACTACAAACAAAAGATATAGGCACAAATGGAAATTTAACAGTGAAATCCAAAATAATGGACAGGTCAAAGAACAAATTATAGAAACATTGAATAAGTATATAAAAGAAAATTATAATTATCAAGCAACAGATCAAAATTTCTGCAATGAAGCTAAAACAGTTGCAGAGAAAATCACATCCTTATAAACATACATGCAAAAAAATAGAAAAAGAAAGGATTAAAGAACTTAATATGCCTCTTTTAAAATTAGCAAATAAACCTAAAAATAAGCACAAAAGGAGAGATATTAAAAGTTAAAGGGAAAACAAAAATACAAAAATGATCAATAAAAGCTGGTTCTTTGAAAAGACAAACAAAATTGATAAACCCTTATCTAACCTGATTAAAGGGAAGAGAGCAGAA
Organism: Petaurus breviceps papuanus; assembly: GCF_028583685.1. NCBI lineage: Eukaryota > Metazoa > Chordata > Mammalia > Diprotodontia > Petauridae > Petaurus > Petaurus breviceps. The sequence continues at coordinate 28,642,171 of NW_027187361.1, forward strand.
AATCAAATTAGTAAAATAAGAAATGTGCAAGGTGAAATCATAGCATAACCAGAAGAAATTTTTAAAATCAGAACATACACACATTTATATTTATATGCTAACAATACTGACAACCCACAAAAAAAGAGAAATACCATAAAATATATAAAATATCAGAAGGACAGAAAGATGTTAATAATCCAGGATTGGAAACAGAAATAGATCTAGATGTAAATGAAATACCAAAGGGGGAAAAAAAAGAAAAAACTCTTGGTCCTGATGAGAATTCTATCAAATTAGAGGTCATGGATCAGAGTTATTATAGAAGAGTTAATAGTCTTACATCACAAATTATTCCCAAAAGAAATGAGACAAATATAGTCCTTTACCCATGTCAAGGAAAGATATAGCAAAAAAGTAAAAGTATAGTCCAAAATCACTCATGAACATTGACTCCAATTTTAAACCAAATCCTGTCAAACAGACTGTAGAAATCCCAAAAATCATTCATCACGAATAAGTTTAAATTATACCCAGGATGTTTCAACATTAGGAAAACAGTTAACATAATTATCCATTAAGAAAGGCAGAGTATTCAGGACTAAGATAGGTAAGAGTCACCTTGTGCTTTGTGCTGATCTAGAGCACTGTGTGGCACTTAGTGGGAGTGCTAGAACCGTCCGTTGTGATTACCATACTGAGGACAATCTGTCTGAAAGAAATGGTGATTCATGGTGATGCTCTGTGATGCCCACTTAAAAGTTTTGAGAATACTTAGCCTGGAAAAAAGAAGAGTTGGACTGGCAGAGTGGTAGGAAGGGAGGTTGAGGAAGCATAGATGGTAGGTACCAGTTTTCAAGCATTTGATATATCATGTGGGAGAGGAGTTAGACTTACTTTGTTTTACCCCACATGGCAGAATCAGGAGTATTGGATTGAGATTTTGAACAGTTTTCAACTCAATATAAGGAAAAAATTTCCAACCAAATAGGTTGCAGTGCCTAGTATATAGTCAGTCCTCAGCTCTACTTCTTGCCACCCCTAGCTCACCTTACATACCACCTCCCACATGAGGCTTTCTGTGTTCCTTCTTTCCCAGGTATGTTTGTATGTTGTTTATGTATGTTGTTTTTTTCTCACGTATAATAGGCTAAGAAGATTAATCAATAGTTGATTCATTGTTAGAGAGAATGAATGAATGAATGAAATATTTTCTATAAACTCTAACCCTAAAGGCTAGGTTTTATAAGGTGAGGTTTTTTCCTTGAAAAACTTGGTATCTCTGTTTCAACATTAAAAGTAAACCTGCTGGGGTAAAAAAAAAAAAATAATATTTCTGGTTGAAGGAGAAAGGAAATTAATGTGAGAGCTGAATAATGCCCTAGATCTTCTATAATCTTCATCTGAGGTCATTCAGACTAGGTTTTCCTGTGGGGTGGGCATTTGAAGAGAATATTTGTACTGCAAGATCAGAGGGGAAATTTTAATTACTTGTAATTTCTGAGATTTCTAGCTTCATTCATTTTGCTACTTGAAACAAATCTCAGTACTTCAGGCAACCACTTAATGAGTAGTCAGCAATAGTGTTCAGTAGTAGAAGGAACACAGGATTTGAAGAACTTGAATTTAAACCCTGGCTTTGCTATGTAATTGCTTCTGCAACCTCAGGCAATGACTATGTCATATTGGTCACTGATAGTGAAGTCACCATGCCCGAATGACTTTGGGCAAGTCACTGAAACACCCTGTGCCTCAGTTTTATTATCTCCAAAATAAGGGTGTTATCACAAAATAAGGGTGAGATCACTTCCATCCTTACATCTGTGATCTACCTTAAGAGGCAGTGGGTTCCTTTCACTAGGGAGGGCATTTGGCATTTTTTTCATAGGAATGTCACTTTAGTTCTGATAGGTATGGATAATAAATAAGAATTCTGGGGCAGCTAAGTGGCACAGTGAATAGTGCATGGGCCCTGGAGTCAGGAGGACTTGAGTTCAAATCTGGCCTCAGACACTTGATGCAATTACTAGCTGTGTGACTTTGGGCAAGTCACTTAACCCCAATTGCCCTCCAAAAAGCAAAAATTAAAAAAAAATAAATAAGAAATTGTCCTTGAAGGAAAAGTTGGCTATCATCAGGTGTGCTGTGGAGCAAACAGCTGGTCTTTGAGGTCCTTTTAACTTCAGATTATTTGACACTGAATAATTTATAATATCTCTATTCAGATCTACTATAATTATCCATGTGATTAAACTAATTTGCTTCTATTACTGTGTATTATTAGAAGTCTGTAGCTAAAATATATAACTTAGAACATATAATTTAATTTCATTAAAGTATATGATTTAATTTAAAGAAAAAAATTAAAATACATAATAAGGTTAGAATTTTTTATTTATTTACCAGCTTTTCTTTCTTTTATGCCATTATCTAGCTTTGACCTAGAAGTACAGCTTTTTACTTAATATGCTTTGGATAAGTTTCCATGCAATTCATTCCATAGTGGTGATTTATTACATGTTCTTGGAGTTAATGGCAACATTGCCTTCTATACCTTTGTGCACAAGTGTCTTAGTTCTTATTGGCGTTGCTATCAATTTGGGATCAAATTTCTTTTTTTTTCAAGGTGTCGAAACATAATGAAAATTGCTCAAGCTAAACTTGAAATGATAAAGCCAGAAGAAGTAAACATGGAAGAATATGAGGTAATTTATGTCTTTGGGGGAAAGAAGCCGAATGCTAGAACAGTCGCTTGTTAAACTGTTTCAAACATTTCTTAACCAAATTACTTTGGTCTTTAGAGGAAGAAAAAAAAATAGGATATTTTGTCAAGTGACTATAAGTTGTCCTTTCATATTAGGAATATCACCTTAGTTCAGATCAAGTATGAAGGATAAATAAAAATTAGCCCTCCAAATTTGCTCCTTATGTATTTTCCTTATTACTAATTCACTTCATTTTTGGAGCATGTGGGGCAGTGGGTGGAGGGATCCCTTGTAGATTTTTCTCCATTGATGTTGATTGGCAACTTATCTAACTTCTGGTTGCCCAGGGCACTGAGAACTTTTAACTAACTAGTATGGGGCAGAGGTAAGGCTCAATCCAGGTCTTCCTGACTGGAGGGCTAGCCCCCAATCCATTGGCCCTGCTGCTTCTCCTTTTGTCAGATATTTAAACATTATTATTTGCCAGGTGTTGTGCTATATGCTCAATATATAAGCATATAGAATAAAGATTTTGCATTCTAATGGGGAGGAAAAGTACATGAAAGCATACACAGTTAAAAGTAATTAAGAGGGAGGTCACTAGTAGTTGGGAGAGCTAGGAATGACTTTTTTCATAATATGGTATCTGAACTTCATTTTTAAAATAAATAAAAATAAAAACACACATATGTATACTTTCATGTACATATATGTACATATATTTTTCACTTTTTTATTTTTACTCTTTTTAAAATTTTGAGTTCAAAATTCTTTCCATTCCTTGACCTTCATTTTAAAGGAAGAGAGAGACTGAATGGGAGATAAGGAGAGACTACATTCCAGCCCTGTAGAACAGCCAAGTCACAGAGTATAGGGGGAAGACAACATCAGTTGAGGTTGAAAGGATACACTGGGGTCAGGTTGTATAAAGCTTTAAAAGGCAAACAGAAGATTTCATATTTTCCTGGAGATGAGACAAAGTCACTTCAGTTTATTGAGGAGAGGCATCGGAGACTCACATAATCATATAGGTGATGAGGGCCAGAACTAAGTTGATGAAAGTGTGATTAGAGAAAAAGTTGATATTATGAAGGTAAAAATGACAAGATTTTGTTCTGATATATGGGAGAGTTCACGGTTCCATTGAGGTGGCACACCGAGGGTGCTAGGATGGTTGTGCCTTTGATAGAAGAAGGGAAGTGTGGAAGCAAAGAAGGTTTAGGGCAAAATATACTGCATTCAGTTTTGTATGTTTTCTATTTAAGATGCTTCCAGAAAATTCTGTTTTAAATGTCCACTAGGCAGTTAGTGATATGGGACTGAAACTCAAGGGAGAGACTGGGACGGGATATAGACATTTGAGAGTTATCTTCATCTAGATGTTAGTGAAACTCATGAGGGCTAATGGGTATGGAGAGAGAGAAGAGGCCCCATGGGGAGCAGTGATCTAAATCTTGTTTCCTTTGTTACATCTTCATCCATCACTTGCTCACTAACAGGGCAAGTCACCCAAGTCCTTGTCCTAGGTCTTTTGTACTCGCTCTGTAGGCCAGCAAAGGAAGCTGAGAAGGAGAAAGGGGAAAGACAACCAGGAAAGAATTGTCACCAAAACCCCGAGAAGAGACTGTCCAGGAGGTTAATCTATAATTCATTACTTTGATATAGTTAATGTTTGCTTAAAATATTTATTTTCAAAAGAGCTCAGTTGGGTACCTTTTTTTCCTGCTAAGTTAAGAATAGTCTCTCCCTCCCCCCCTCTCCCCCTGCCAATACCAAACTGTTGAATCATTATATAGTCAATTGTCACATTATTGTGAACATAGGAGGCTTCAGGAATAGGCAATTTTATAAATTGTTTTCTATGTTGAACCTTATCTACAACAAAATCATCTTTTTTAGAAACTGTAGTCTCTTTACATATCATATGCCATATATAGAATAAAATTTTGAACTGTAATTTTAGAAAAGTTTGGACACATCCAAACTTTACTTTTCATTAAGGATTATTTTTATGGGCTAAAATTGTGCTCAAAATTAATTATTTCCAAAGAGAATTTTATCGAGTGTTATATGTCTTCTTGCCTTCTTTTTGCATAAAGTGATATGTTTAATTTCTCTTGAGGTAGAAGAATAGGATTGTACCAAAATTATATGAACTTAAAATATGAGTCAGTCACTTAAAAAGAAATTTCTTTAGGAGAAATTTTAAGCAGACGTACCAAGCTTTCATAGTTTAGGTGTAGGTTCAAAAATTATGTTTTCTCTTGCCACTCCCCTTTTCATAGATTTTTCAGGGGCCTAGTTTTAAATTTAATTTGTCCCCAAACTAAACATTAACAAATAGTTTAACTAAAAACATAAGAGTAATAGATAGAATACTGGACATGGAGTCAAGAAAACCTGAATTTGAATCCCGTCTTGTTAACTGTGTGTAGTCAGGGGCAAGTCATGTAGCATCTGTCAGCCTTATTTTTTTTCCACCTGTAAAGTGTTTAATTTATAGGGCTGTTTTAAAGATAAAGTGAAACAATATGTGTAAAAACCTATTCATACCTTAAAGTGTTATGTAAATGGCAGTTACTGTTATTAGATTACTGTTGGAAAAACATTGTATAAGAAAGTATAATACATAACTGCATTAGAAAAGTTTTATGTCTAAAATGTGGGAGCACTAGAGAGAGGTTCACAGGAATTTTCCTATAAAAATGTATCAGAATTCAGCTGATAAAAGCTAAAGGGAGAACATGTCATGGGCAGAGTGAACAAAATTATGGAGTCAGGAAAGTGTAAGGTGTGTACATGGGTAAGATAATGTTTCTACAGTAGTTTATAATAAGGCACCAAAGCCAGAGGGACACCAGACCTCAGGCTGCTGGGTACAGGATTTTAAAGTTTATTCAGTAGATAATATTAAGCCACTCAAGACTTCAAACTTGAGGAGCAGCATGAGGAAGATGAGTTTAGCAATTGAGTAAAATCTTTCACTAAAGATAATGGAAGAAGAAAGATATGCCAGCAAACTGTTGTGAAGAACAATTTTATTAGAGTAGTGTAGCAAGGATGAAGAGGGAAAAGATTTGAGAAAGATACATGGAATGTTATTTTTAAACATATAGCTATTTCTAGATGGATGCCATGTAAAGTGTTTGTATGATGAATTCTTATTCTTCTTAACTTCGGTGAAACCTTTGACACCGTTGATGGCTTCTCCTTAATACTCTTTTCTCTCTCAGTTTTCATGGGTCTCTTAGTAATCGTCTGACCACTGCTCTCATTTCCTTTGTTACATCTTCATCTGTCACTTGCTCACTAACAGGACAAGTTGTCCAAGCCCTTGTCCTAGGCCTTCTTTTTGTACTCGCTCTTTATGACTTCACTCGTTTATCTTATTAGCTTTCACATTTTCAGTTATAATCTCTATGAAGATGATTCTCAAATCTCCTTATCTAGTCTGAACCTCTCTCCCAATGTGCTGTTGCCTTGTAGGCATTTTGCACTGGTGTCCTATAGACATCTTACAATCGCCATGTCTAAAACTGAACTCATTATCTTTACTCCAAAACCCTCCCTTCTTCCTAACTTCCCTATTACTTTCAAAGGTACTCTCCTTCTCTCGGCAACTCAATCTCACAACTTAGATCTTTTCCTTCCCCTCAGACTGAGACTATGTAATAGCTTGCTGGTTGGTCTTCCTGCCTTATCTCTCTCTGTTTCAATCCATCTGTCACTGTCAAACTGGTCTTCTCAAAGTGCAGGTCCCCTTTAGTCATTTTCCTGACTTTAAGTCTCACTTAGTACTACCTTCCGCAAGAAGGCTTTCCCCTTTCTCCTTAATATTACTGACTTCCTTCTGATACCACCTCCAATTTATCCTATGTATTTCTTGTTTACATATAGTTGTTCACAGTTTGTCTCCCCCCACAATTGCTCTTCTGGAGATTAGGAACTGTTTTTTGCTTTTCTTTGTATGCCCAATGCCTGACACAATTCCTGGCACATAGAAGGTGTTTAATAAATATTAGTTAACCGAATAGAATTCACACAACTTCAAAATGAATTAACTTGTGAAAGATGAGAGTCAACATAACACTAATGTTTTGAAACTTGAAAACTAAGTAAATGGTGATGCAACTTCAGAAATAATGTAGTTGCAAGGAGAAGAAGCTTTGGGAGAAAAGATGTTTGGTTTTAGGTATCTTTCATTTGAGAAGATAGAGGGTCATTGTAACACTGCTCTAAGGAACCAGTATTGTTAAGTTTTAAAGTTATGAACAAGAAGCTAAAGGTCTTAGAAGCACAAGTAATGTTTATGTTATGACCGACAATTGAAGGCAATTGTTTTCCAAGGAGAAAAAGCACATTTACAAATTGAACCATTGGTTAAGAAGATGGTGTCAGAGACCTAGATTCCAATTTTTGAATAACAGCTTAAAATATTAGAATGTCCTTTCCTGGCCAGGAATGCACATACCTACCCATGTATTTAGGTAGAGGTTTGCAGGTCTAATAATAACAAAGGAAAAAAAAGATAATTGCCTATGTAACATGATTGAGAATAATGAAGGAAGAAAACTAGAAATGTTCTGAAATTCTCAAGAGAGCAATACTGGATAGTCACCTAGTAGACCTAAAGGCAAAGATTATGGTCCAAATAAGTCAATTGGACTTTCTGTGGAGGAAAAGGATGAGTCATGAATTATAAGAAGACAGGGATGGATTGTGATTATGATTATTAGAGAGGGCACAAATTTTAGTGAGAAAACGGATTCATTGAAGTATCCAGAAAACATTTACATAACCCTTCATTTCTCGGGTTTTAATCAAACAACTCACTTGCAAAAAAAAAGCCATTTTGGTTATGAAATTATGAAACTTTTTTCTTCCAAATGTATATTCCAAGAGAATTAAAATAACTGACTACAGTGAAAACTGAAATGCACATTTGGGACTCTGTCAGAAAGCTGACTAAAAAGTACATTGCCTTTTCTGAGAACCTCTTAGTTCCCACAGAAACATCAGGTGTGTCCATGTTATGGGAACCGAGCTCTTGCCTCTACCTAGCCACTGCCCTCAGACCCATTCCCACAGAAACAGGTCATCACAGTCAGACCATCCTTCTAGCCCAAGACAGGACCACAATAGCTAGCCCATTGGAGGACAACATGACCAGAATGTTTAACCACCTAACCATAGATGGGACCCCTCCTCCATGACCCAATCCCTTAACAAACCCCTCCTGCCTTTTAAATATTCATCTTTTGTGTTATGTAATTGCATCTTAATTCTATAAAAATCCATCTTGCTTTCTCTGAGGCTGCTGGTTCCTCTTGGAACGTTGCCCACTTTATGAGGGGCATCAATCTCAATAAATGCCTATACTTGGAAAAATTAAAAAAAAAGAGCGAGGCTGGGTAAGCATAGAGAAGGTGCTAAGATCATAGTTTAAAGCCGTTTTAAAATATTGATTGTTGGTTGTAAATCTTGATTGTAAATAGGAGATCCTTATCAAATAATGGAAGACTGCTATTCAAGAAACTTAGTTGTATCAAACTTGACATTCTCCCAACTACGACCAAAAAAGAGGCAGATAGCCAGCAGAGCCTTGGGAGCTGCAGCATCCCTCACATTAACGGATTTGCTTCCAACCCCCTCACAGCCATCTCCACCAGCCCATTGTTAAATAGTTCAACATGAGATACTTATATCTTTTTATCAATGGAAATAGCGTTAATAGAGAGACATTACCTTATGCTTTACTGCTGTGCTTTAAGGACCATAGAACCTTTTCATCTGACTTGCCGCTGAATTCTTCCATATATGTTGTCTCCCCCATTATAATGTAAGCCCCTTTAGAGGCTTCCATTTCTATCCCTAGCCCAGCATTTAGTAAATGTGCTGCTCATTCATTTGTTGACTGATTGACCATTTAGCAAAAGTGAAAGGTAACCACGAGGCCTCAGATGCTCCACTGGTATTCTCATATAAAGGGAATGCTCCAGCATATTTGATGAATCCATTGTGGGAACTTGTGGGAAGGACATGAATAAGAGATGTGTAGGATGGGTAGGCATAGTGTGTTGTGATTTGCATCTTGGAGAGAACATCTCAGTCATTGAGGTCATATATCAATATGAATGCAGGAGTGGGATAAGAATTCTCTCTAACTGAGTGGTTAGAGTTGATATGACTTCGAAGGGAAGTTTGGAAATATGTAAATATGATGGAAAAAAATGTTCGATTTGAAGTCAGAGGACCTGGATTGGAATCCTAGCTCTGCCACTTGCTGCCTGTTTGAACTTGAATAAGTCACTGAAGCTTCTCTAGGCTGCTATGTTCCCCCTATAGAATGGGGACAGAGAAGACTAAATGATCTGTCAAGTTCTTTATGTTCTTAGCTCTAAGTATGTGACCAGTAAGTACATAGTATGTTTAAGACATGGACACTGTAGGATGACTGGCACTTGTTTTCAATTCTTATATTTACATATGGGGAAAATTATACTGCTTAGACATAAAATTGTATCAAGGTTTCAAAATAATATTGTATATTTTTATCATAGAAAAAATAAAATTAATCCTAGCTTTTCATTTCTATCATATTTTTCTTCTATTTTTATATTTTTATTTTTATTTATTTATTTTTATTCTTTATTTATTATTATTTATATTTTCTATTTTTCTTTATCAGTATTGAATAAGTTTTATCAAGTTGTTATAGAGAAATTACTTTTTAAGTCTTACTCCTTTTTTATTAAACTTTTTAGAAAAGTCGGTTAGTCTTATTTATTTCGGAAAATACCTCTTATCAGAAAAAATGCTGTGTATAGTTTTTTTTTGTAATTTCTTTTATTAGAATCTTAAATACAAATTTTTCTTTTTCTACAGAAGTGGCACCAGGATTATAGGAACTTTAGAGACACAACAATGTATCTCATGATAGGCCTAGAACATTTTCAAAGAAAGAGGTAAGAAAAGTTAAGAATAGAGTTTGATATTATGGGGAATATGCTTGATTTTTACTTAGCTTTATATTTATTCTTCTTTTCTATGAAAAAGTATGTATTTCAAAACTTATTTTGTATTTTCTTCAATCTGCCAGTTTGACTCTTTTAGTGTTTTCTTTAGATAACTTCACTATATTCTTATCTACTACTTCCATTGAAACTTAAAATGGAAAAGAACATAGGATTTGAGTGAGCAGAGTTTTAGGGAAATAGGAGGAAGTAATTTCAACAGAACTAAGATATATCCTGCATGTCATAGGATCTGGCTTCCTTTTTAATGAATTTTTTCTGTAGCCAGTCTGAATTTATATTTGCTGCAGAAACCAAATATCTCACCTCTTCAGATATTATAAAAGATACAATAATAGTAAATTTGCTACAACATCACTAACCTACTAAGAAATACATCTACAAATTAAGATTATTTTTAAGTGAGCTACAGAAAATATTGCTATAGATAATGAAATCAACTAAACTCATGTTTGTAGACATTTTAAGAACTCTTTCTATGTCCCCTTTCTCACCACTATGTCTGGAAATAGGGTATAAGGGAATGTCACAATGCAGTAAATGTCATTTTATGTTCATGTGCATTTCGTAAAAGGTCATGGCCAAAACAGTTAACCTTCTAGGTCCTCCTATAGCAGACCAATAACTGTCAGGAAAACGAGTTTTTCAATATTGGTAGATTGCACCAGTGCAATAGTGAATCATTCCAGCAGAAGCTTTGTGAATGTACAATTCTCAATTATACTGTATAGTAAGTATGTACAGCATTTATATTTGCATACAGCATTCATGTGCCGATCCCATTACTTTATTTAATGTTTTTGTCTTTTTGCAATTGAAACCAATGAAATCTCTTCCTGCTCTTGAGATTCCTTGAGAAACTTTTCTATATTTTTATCACATCAACCAAACATCAGGGTTTTCTGTAGACTTTTGGATTATGTCCTCTAGAGGGCAGTGCTACTTTGATCCTGGTTCCCTAATTTTAAAGATAATTGGCTTTATTGCATACGCCCAAAAGATCACAAGCAGAAAAATCCAAAGTGTCAGAGTTGGAGACGTCAGACATCTGTTCTGTCCTGTAACTGAACAATACAAGTAATCTTTTCTACGTAACATGACTCAAATTCAAAATAAAAATTGTGGAGCAGAATTGGTTTTGGTCAGCCTACATGAGAATCTGTTTTCATCAATAGAATAGTTTTATGTCCACCAAAGTCTTACTTTGATAGCTCATTCTCTTTGAAAATAACCTTCAGTTCTCAAAGGCTATCGCAACCATATAAGCTAGATTAGATCCCAGCTGGAAAGATTTCAGTATGGCCCCAGTGACAGTGTATCATCTCAGGAACAAACCACACTCATCACCAGATTTGTGGTTGCCAGAAAATTTGTCACCTTTTCATTGCTGCTGAGAATCTCATATTTTAAGTCATAGAAGGATTTATAATATGTGTCAATGTAGAGAATTACCCATATAAATGAAATCACAGTTCACTGAAGTATGGTAAGAATTTTTCATCTTGTTAGCATTAATTCATTAAACTCGACACATTCATTTTCCTTCTTGCAAAATCAACTCCCTTTCTTAAACTTCATTAAGCACATTCCTATTGCATTCACTCTCACTGTCAGCTCCCTGCCTCTCACACCCACGTCCAGTCCCTTGCACATCTTGTCGTTTCCACTTTTCCAGTGTCTCCCCCATGCATGTACCCCCTCAGCTCATAGCCCCGTTAGCATTCATGTGGACTCTTGCGGTAGCCTCCTAACTGATCTCCTTTCATACAGCTGCCCAAGTGATTTTCCTCAGTAGAAGGTCTGTAGTGTCATTGCCCTGTTCGGTGAGCTTGTCTGGTCTCATCCTGCCTTTCCAGCCATATTATACATTAGACCACTCTCATAATACAGCCTAACTGAACTTTTTCCTCTTCACACATGACCTTCCTTCTCCTATGCCTTTTCATTTGCTGTCACCAACTTCCCTACCCACCGATCCCTAGCTTCCTTTAAGATTTAGTTCACTCAAACTAAAAGTAAATACATTAAAAAAAAAAAAAGATTTAGTTCACTTACCATCTGTAGCGCAATATTCACAGTGCCTATGGCAGCTATGAATATGCCAGCATAATTCTGAATCACAAAATATAGCAGACTCTCCACATGGAAACCAGAATCAAATTATTTATTCAAACACCAGAAAGCCAAATTCATCACAGCAACAAAGAAATCTCACAATAACAATGCAGGGGGCTATCCCCAAGCCTTGCCCCTGCTGGGGCCTTCCTACAAATGAAGACTCACAGCTTGCTGCCAGTTTCCTCTCTCTCCCTCAGCTCTGTCTGCTCTGTTTTACTTACTCTCAGCTCTGCTCTACTCAGACTTCCTTGGGACTCAAGCAGGGCCTAGTAAAGGATGGGAAAGATCCTCCCATTGAGCAAAAATACTTGGTATCCACAGAACTTTACAGTAATATAACAGGGTTAACAAAATAAGCACATAAAACCATATGTTAGGATGGGGCTATTCCCTACTTGAATGAATCAGGCACAAAATCTTGGGGTGGGGGGCGAAGGTCTCTTCTGCCATAGCTACTTCCTGCTGAAATTGGACATAGAACTGCCCCTGCCCCCAGAGGTCCTATTTGAGATATCAGTTCTTTACCTGGCATCTGGAGCTTGGTTGACACCAGGTCCATGGGTGGCATATCACAGTCACAGACAGGGGGTGATATCCAGCTTATGCTATCAGGCATGGGCAGATGGAGGGTACTGAACTTGCAGGAAACAAATCTAGTAAACAAGTTTAGCCAAAAAGAACCAAGGAGACAGTAAGCAGAAGCAGACTAGATATAGTGTCAGCTGTGCTTCAGGAGTCCATGAACCCACTGTCACAGCCTCACTCACTGTTGTTTCCTGTTTTCTGATTTGCAGTTTGGGGGTCATCATTCTGACCAAAGGTGAACTTTCTTTGATCTGAGCTGGGGCCTGGCCAATTTCCTATTCTTCCTACAGGTGTGATGAACTTGGATACCATGTTTCAGGAGGGCCTGCTCTCACTTCCCTGCTCTGATAAACCCCTTTTTTTCAGTACATTTTATGTATTTCATTAGTTGGAATACCATCTATTCTTCCAAAATCTGCCTCTGCTCTCAATAAAGCAGTAAATAATTCTTTTCTTGTCAGTCTCTTCTGACTTTGAATCCACTGGCTATTTACCCTTCTTTTGAGGAAATTTATCTTTTCCCCATTCTCCTAAGTTACTTAACTGTGAAATATTATCCAGCACCTCTGAAAGAGCCAAAATTAGGTGCTTATAAGCAGGAGGAACTGTCTTCACTGTGATATTTCTATAAGAAACTGCTAAGAGGGTACCAGGATAAGCCTTGGCATCTCCCATCATTCTTGCTGTCTTCATTACCTCCTCATTTAACTTTCTCATCAAGTCCCTAAGGAAAGCCACATCGAGTCTTCTGCAGCCAGAGCTAACCGATTATTCGCATTGTTGCCTTCTTGCATAGGGTAATCTCTGAAAGCTTGCTATACAAAAGGATTCTAACTAAAACCTATAAATCTCTACAATACTGCCCCCTTCATATTGATTCTCACCATCCAAGACACTAAGGATTCACCACCCTTTGGGTAAATGTATCAGTGAGCTCCTGCTGAATAAAATCCTCAATTACTTCCCTAAATATTGTATGCTCTCCCCCCCTCCCCCCCCACAGGCTCTCCTTTCTTCTCAGCATTGGGTGAATGTCTGTACTCTTAAAAGCTTCCTCATCTTGGTTTCATTTTCCTCCCGAGCATTCTCCTGGAAATTGTGGGGGCTAGCTAGGCACAGCTGGTGCAAGGGCTGTATGGACATGCCTTTTGTTAGTTCTTCTACCCCCTAAGACACTTCCCCACCCCTCACCCCTAGCTTGCTCTTGTAAAGGAGAGCCTGAATGCTGTAGCACAGAAAGATTCCCATGCAAACCAGCTAACCCCCTTTCCATCTGAGCTTTCTCTTCCAGCAGCTTGTCTCTGCTTTTACACATAAGGAAATGACTTGTTAGCAAGGCCCAGCCTCTCCTACACACCCCTGCTAGTTCTTTGCCCAGTTCTATTAGTAGACCTTGGAAACATCTTTCCAAACCTCTAGGTTCTCAGTTCTGTAGCCTCAATTCCCAGTTTTCAGAGCCTTGTGCTTAGCCCATTCTCTTGCTAGGGAGGAATAGCATGAATTCTCCCATCCTGGAATATCCATTTCTCTCTCTAAAGTCCTTCTGTCGCCACATAGAGGTCTGATATTTCACGATCCCATCCTCATTGCCAAATGTAGCACCACCGTGATATTCACAGTGACTACGGCGGCTATGAAAATACCAGCATTATTCTGAATCACAAAATATAACAGACTGTCCACATGGAAGACAGAATGAAAATTTATTCAAATACTGGAAAGCCAAATCCATCATAGCAACAAAGAAATCTATATACAATAGCAATACAGGGAGCACTGCCATCCCCAAGCCTTCCCCCTGCTGGGGCCTTCCCACAACTAAACACTGACAGCTCGCTCCCTGCTTCCTTTCTTTCCATCAGCTCCAACTGCTCTGTCTCACGTCTTCTCAGCTCTGCTCTGTGTGACTTAGACTCTCGTCGTTCAGGCTTCCATGTGACTCAAACAGGATGGGAATGATCTTCCCATTAAGCAAAACTATATTAAGAGGACACACGCCATCTTCTACGTGACACTTTCCTCCCAAAATTTAACTTGGTCTGTTTTGTACGTATTTTGCACATAGCTATCAATAGATGTGCACCTTTTCTCCATGAGTATGGTAACTATTTTGCCCTTGTCTTTGTGTTCTCAGTGCATAACACAGTGCTTATCATGTAATAAGTATTTAGCCAATTCTTCTTGATTAATTGTAATCAATATATCTGAAATATACATGAACATTTAAATACTTTCTTCAAGGATTCTTGAATTTTGAGCTATGGTCAGCTTCTAATTTCTTCAATGCATTTTCATATCTAAGATCTGCTTTTATCGTAATAACACATTAAAATATATAGGATGGGCATTACTTTTTCTTTGGAGATGAACTAAAGAACAGAAAGCTTAAATAACTTGAATATATTTACATAGGTTAGTGAGAGGCTAGAAGTGTGACACAAATTTCTTGACATCATGTACTTTTTTCAAAATTACTAAGAAATAATTCAGATATGTCTAGTTACACAAGTTATAATTAAATCTGAATATGTATCTTACTGTATTGTCAAATAATTCCATCAGTATTCTTGTGGTAGTCCAAAAGGGTTTGATTATTTTGGAGAACACACAAAAATATACTTTGAAGCATATTCTCTACATTATGGCCACACAGTTAATAAATTTTTGAGGGAAAATATAAACCCAGATCTCTCTTCAAAGTCTAGTGTCTTATCTACTATATAATTCTGCCTTTCAGAAGACATTCTTTACCTTTAAATTTTTTCCTAGTGAATAATTGTCCAAATTTATTCCAAATTTTCTTGATCAGGAGACTTGGAGTGATTTAGTCCCTCTTTATAAAAATAAATTTTTGATCATTAATTGACTAGGTTATACCTGCTTTCCTCTAATACAAGCTTTAGGACATGTGGAGGATAGACATAAAAATGAATATCCTACCTTCATTTGTTCTTCTGCTTTCTAGAAACTGAATTTCTAGCTGCCTTTGATACTCTTACTATTAGTTATTATTGTCTTTGGAATTAAATCCTATTGTTGCGGAGAAGAAAAACTCAATACAGTAGTTTCCAGTTGTGTTTGTGCTTATGTTCTCTTTCACTGACACAGACTGTCTAGATTTTGACGCTTTTTGTGCTGTCGTATATATGGAAACACTGATGTTATTTTCTTCTTTTAATTTTAAGTTACAAAGAAGCCATACCTTATCTTATCTGTGCTTATCAGAGTAACAAGGAGCTCTTGTCTAAGGGCCCATACCGAGGACACGATGAAGAACTGATGTCACATTACAGAAGGGAGTGTTTACTAGTAAGTGGAATCCATGCAGTTATTTACCCATTTCATTTTGGACTCATGCTGTTAATGACAAAATTGGAAGAAATCCGTGGAGAATTTGGACAGAGATAGAAGGACTGGATTTAAGCCTGAGACAGAACTCTGTTAGGCAATCCTATCTTGTCCAGATCCCTTCACAATTTCTGGTTCATTTGCCCTGACACATTCCCCTTCGTTTTGTGAACCTCTGATCCCTTTAGGTGTGGTAGAAAAAGAGAAATATCTTTTTTAATAGAGCAGACTGTAATTTATTATGTAACCATTTTTAATTCTTAATGATTTTTTGCAATTGTACTTTTTCCTGTAATGCTGTTACAACCCTGAAAGCTATAAGAATTTATTGTTATTGCATTGTGCTGATCTGATTATTACCTGGCATATTTAAATTAAAGCCTTGTCATCAGCTGTCACTGTTATCATGTCTGAAGATGCCTTGTAATTCACTGCCTTTTTGTATCCTTAGGAGATGATGATTGTTTTTCCAATATTTTCAATATCCATGTACCCAAAATAGTGTCCATAGACATTTTCATCTTTTTTTGTTTACTCTGATTAATTCTAGTTATTTGGAGTATCATCCATTGGAAAGTACAAGTGACATTAGTTTCAGCTAAACTTACTGTGCCAAATGAGGAATTCCATTTTGCTTCTGTTTTCTCATTAAATTTCACTTATAGTCAGCCATGAATTTGTCTATTCTGAACTCCTAAAATGAGTGTATTCTTCATAAAGCAAACTATTCAATTCTGTTTCCAAATATATGTAGTTCACTTATTTTAGCTGTTATAAGCATATTTTTAAGAATATGTGTCAGTGAAATATGATAGTCAAATCTCAGTTCTGAGATCACAGTATGCTTTACATATTAGACCAGTGGTGTCAAACTCAAATAGAAACTGATTAGAAAAACCTAAATTAATATGATCTATTTATTTATTTAAATTTTGTTGAGCATTTTCCAATTATATATTTTTAAATTATTTAATTCTTTTTGAACTTAAATACAGAGCATTAGGGGCAGCCAGGTAGCACAGCAAGTAAGAGCACCGGCTCTAGTGTTGAGAAGACCTGGAGATCGAATCCCGGGTTCAGACACTTAGCACCCACCCAGAAACACCTGGCCGTGTAACCTTGAGCAAGTTACTTAACCCCGATTGCTTAAAAAAAAAAATAAATACAGAGCATTAAATATAAAACCATGAATTTCAGATTGTTCACTTAAAAAAAAAACACCATATAATAAATACTGTACATTGTTTTTAAAGCTACCCTGGTTTTGAGGGTTGGGTTTTGTTTTGTTTTCTGCTTCTAACTTTTCTTTTGTTCTCTGCTGCGTTTTTTTTATCTCCCTCCCTCCCCACCCCAAGATAGAGAAGGCTACTGTTAAACACCAGTATATAACCCATTATATTTTATTCTGCTTTACACTAGTGAATTTTTGGGCCATGACTTTGACATATCTTTATCAGACTATAATTCTGTTTGAAAAGTCGGTTAAAAATCAAATGGGGACATATGTCTGTAATGTTGCTGCTTACCTTGAAAACTTTTTTTCTTAATTTAATTTGTATATTAGTATTTGTATCCATTTTAAAAGTTCACTCATATTCTTTTGAGCTTATTAAAATTCAATAATCTTAACAAACCATTTCAAAATAATTTTATATTTTAGGTCTTTCTTTTTACCGAAGACTTCACTTTGCTTTTATGACTTTATTAAGGTTTAAAATGATAAAATGTGATAAATTACTTTAAAAAGCATTTGCATATGCCTTGACATCTGGTCAAGTAATTTTTAAATAGAGGCATTCATGCTTTAGAATTGTGTAAGTGATTTGCCAAAAATGAAATTGATTCAATGGAATTGATTCTTAACAACTAACTTTTTCAAAAAACAAAGAAGTACTATTTTATTTATGAAAGTTTTCCCTTTTATATGTTAATATACAGAGATTCAAGTAAGTTATGGTAAAGAAATCTTATTTTAACTCAAAAATATTTTCATGATATAATCATTTACTTGGATAAAAGAGATGTCTTCTTAGTGTAAGAAATTATAACCACTCTAGAATAAAATGCTTTTTAAGGTTAAAGTTAACTTTACACAAAACCCCTTCTGAAAATTTTAAGAACAATACAAGTTAAGGATTGTAGTTTACCAGTTTTTAATCCGTTGCAATATTTTGCAACAATAATAACTATATATTTGAATTCTTTTTTTTTTTTAAGCAATTGGGGTTAAGTAACTTGTTCAAGGTTACATGGCCAGTTATTTCTGGGTGTGGTGCTAAGTATCTGAGTCCGGATTCGATCCCCAGGTCATCCCGACACTGGGGCCAGTGCTCTTACTCGCTGAGCCACCTGGCCGCCCCATAGATTTGAATTCTTAAAGGACAAAGACTGGGTTCTATAGAAATATTCTTTATCAACACGCAAAGTGTCTTGATGAATTTATTCTTGGAGTTATGTATAGTTTGCAACAATTTGTTTTCTTATTGAATTTTTTGTTGATCTATACCTTACTACATTTTAGATTGTGGAATGTTAAAAATAAGATAAATATTTTCCCATCTCCTCATCAATGAAAAAATACTTAAAATGAAAAATGAAAAATTTATTTTCTGTTTTAAAAATTGCCAATTGAATATCTTCCAGTGATAAAATGTATTGTGGTTGCCATGTTTAAGCATCTGTGTGACCACCTTTAATCATAAGCATATGGATTACATGATTTAAATTGTATTAAATATCAATATAATTTAGTAAGAAAAAATTTGTTCTTATTTTATATCTCATAAAGAAATTAAATGAACATGCAGCAGAACTATTTGAATCTGGAGATGATCAAGAAGTAACCAATGGATTGTTTATTATGAATGATATGATTGTACCAAGTTTACCATTGTTACTGGCGGATGAAATGGAAGAGAAAGATATAGTTGCTGTAGAAGATATGAGAAATCGCTGGTGTTCATATCTTGGACAAGAAATGGAACGTAAGTATAAATCTTTAAGGACACCCCAGCCT